>NC_081561.1:65658799-66005268 GCF_022355385.1 Mustela nigripes
CTGGGGGGTGCCTGGCTCTGCTGTGCCTCCCAGAGACAGGGGTGTCCTGAGGGGTGTCTAGGAGGTGACATGCTCCCTGCCCTGCACAGTTAGCTGGCTTGGGCTTAATTCCCTGGGGAGGCAGGCCCAGGCATCTGGCCAAATTCTGCTTCTTAATTAGTTTGTGTGTCTCTTACTGCCTGGCCCTTTACAGAGGCCAGAAGAGGGAAGGGGGAGGAGGGGGGAAGTGGGGAATGGAAGGGGGGATTGTAGGGAGGAGGCCACTGAGCTGGCGCCAGAGGCCTCCCCAAGGCAAAGGAAGACACCTGGGACTTGGGGGGGCAGGGGTCCTCTATCTTCTTTCTCCCCAAGGGTTCCTCATAGCCTCATTGCCTCAAGAGCTGGCCTAAGGAGAGATGTCACTGAGGCCTTTGCCTCCTGCTCCCCACACCCCAGGGGCTCTGAGAGTGACAGAGACCACTATACCCTGCTTTCTATCCTCTACTCTGCTACTCCCTCCAAGTGCCCTTGGGCGATCGGGCCAACCTATTTCCTGGCCATCCCTCTCCTCCATCCCCTCCAGCATCCAGCCTTCTCCAGGGCTGCACAGGGCCGTGTAGAGGAAGCTCCTGTGAGCCTAGCCTGGAAACCCTAGCAATGAGGGTGGGGAGGGGGGAGGGATGGGAGGCATAGGGTTGGTGGTGTCTGCGGGCCCTGATTTCAGAGGCCCTGGGGTGAGGATTTAGCCTTTGGTTTATCTGCCCCCTATTTTCTGTAGTTTCTCCTCCCTCATGTGCCTGAGTCTCTCTTTTCGTTGCTGTCCACCGGAACAAATCAAGGTGAGCTGGGTGTACTGGGGCCAATCCTGGGTCCTGGGGTGACAGCGCCTTTGGGGTGTTGGCTCCGGAGAAGCTTGGGGCCTCAGGGGAATTGCAGAGTGGAGGTCTGTCTTCGTTGAGGTCGATGGAGAGAAGTGAGGATCTAGTGTGAGAAGGAAGATGGCAAGAGGCTCTGAGTTCTTTGTGATGCTAGAAGCTTTGGCCAGACTCAGCAGAGGGGGGAACTATTGTAGGCCCGTAGTTCTTCTGCCCCCCCAATTTCCCTCTCTGTCCAAAGCAGATGAAGCAACTCGAGGAAGAGTAGAGTGTGGGGTGAGGAGTGATCATTTGTGTCCCTCATTGTATCCTGGCATCCAACATGGCATCGGGCACGCAGAGAAGCTGGGCAAACATTTGCTGCAGGAATGAAGGGCCATGGTTGGGGGGAGGTTGAGGAAATGATTTTTGAAATTCTTTCCCCCCAAAAAGTCAGTCTAGGATGTTTTCCAGCAGGGTAGTGGGACACATTCTGAGGGTCTCTGCTTAGGAAAAGTCCCAGAGCCCTAGGGTGGCAGCCTAGGGGGCCTCAGGGAGAAGAGAAAAGAAGCTGATAGCCCGGGAGCACAAGAAAAGGCACAAAAAATCGCAGTGTGTCCTGGGGAGCGCCGGTGTGGCTGAAGGAGGGCCAGATTAACAGGGAAGTTGAACAGCTAAACTGAGGAGCAGGAGGAAGAACAGGAGGACGTGGAGGGCAAAGCCGGCAGGATCTAGCCTGGGCTGTGGGTCTCTGTTGAGGCTGGCAGGAGGCCAGTACCCAGTACCTATACTCCGCTTCCTTCTGAGGGTCCTCTTGCTGGCCCTGAGCTCTGCTGTTGGGCTGGGGAGGTGTGCTCAGTCTGGCTTCCCTTCTTTGGGGCGCAGATGCTCTAGCAGCCACAAACTGGACCAGATGGTCCATTTGGAGCCGATCCCCTCGTCCCTCCCTGCCTCCCAATCTCCTGGCTCCGTGGTGGATCCTGTAATTTGTTTTCTGGCTCGTGAGGGGGTTGGGCTGGCCCCAGAGGCCTACTTCTGGGGCAGAGTCAGTCACCAGGTGATGGAGGAGGAGTCCCCAGTATGTGGATAGCATCAGAAATCACCCTCTCCTCCATCCCAGCTTCCTTTCCTCACCTAGCTGCCGGACTTCTAGCCAGGGCAGGTCGGTGGGATTCCTCTCTCTTACAGAAACACAACAAACCCCTGGATTATTTAATATTCAAGAGTAGGAATTGACATTATCCTTAAGACAGGTTGTTTGCAACTTACTGGTGGAAGTCAAAATATTTCACCAAAGGTGTCATCAGAAACTACTATCCTATGCTAATTTTTGTGGGAACATGAAGACAGATGTTGAATAATTTGACAAGAGCAACATAGCTTACAGAATTATCAAGTCAGGTTTTTTCCCCCTCTTCTGAGGGGTGCACAGAAGGAATTTCAGGAAGTGGGTCTCCCAGTGCCGTCTTCTGGGTGTTGATCTGGGTGTGGGCACTTGGGATTTTTTTTTACTAGAGTTTCTGCCACATGCCTTGAGATTGGCTGTCCGTATCTAACTCTCCCCCTGGAGAAGGCATGGCATTGAAAAATTTTGTTAGGGTTAACAGAAGGCTTAGAGTTTTCTAAATGTCCTCAAGAAGGTTCAAACCTCTGTTCTTCTTCCTTCCCAGTTATAGAAATTGCATGAGCGAGAGACAGGGCCTTGTGCCCGCAAAAGAGGCTGGTTTGTTTGCCTTGCTAGCACTGTCTCCCCGCCCCCCTCCGTCTCCCCCTTCACCCAATGAAGTTGTTGCTGCCTGCTGAGCCAGCCTGAGGGCTCTGCAGGAGCTGGCTGGAGGGCCCCACTTCAGGTCAAGGTTGGCATGATGTCCCATTCCACCCTGCAGGCTGGAAATCTGTGTTTCCTGATGTGGTGGGGGCTCTGGTGAGGGGGTGGTTAGAGAGGACGCTATTACCCAGGAAACCACTCCTGAGAGGGTATGCTGGGGCCATGCCAAGGGCCCACCTGTAATTGGCCAGGCTTGGCTGTGAGTTGCTGGGGCAGGGTGGCAAAGCCTCATTTAGAGCCTGGTATGAGCTCTGCTTTGCTAGAACAGGGAAGAACAGGCGGGGTGGGGTGAGGGGGTGCTCCGGAGGGAGAATGGAGGGAGCTAATCACAGCCGCCAAGGCCCAGCAAATGAATGATGCAGGAAATCAATATCTGGGGGCGGGAGTGGAAATCCGGGCAGTGGTAGCAGCCCTGGCTTCTCCAGCTGCCCGGCAGGCATGGGTGGGCCTGGGAGGAGTGGGACAGGCTGAAGTATGGAGGACCCCTCTTGGCCATCTCCCTGCCTTCCCCCCATGACTACTCTAGGTCCCACCCCACCCCACCCCCCACCCCAGCCCATCCACCACCTGCCTTCCATCTCCATGGTGGGTCAGTAGATGCCCCTGCAACACAGGGGGTTTGGGAGGTAAGACCTCAGGTCTCTCGGTCCTGGCAGAGCCTTGCCCTGCCCCCTACCATCCTCTGGACATCAGAGCCCAACTCGCTCCAGGTGCAGGGGAGTTAGTGCAGCAGCCTGGGGACGCTGCCCTTTGCGTCTGGCACTGCCACTCCAGATGTGGCCAGCAGGGGGAGGGCTTGGCCACCACATTGCCTTTCTGGGGCTCCCTGGGCCTCAAGCCTCCCAGTGGGATGAGAGTTCCATTTCCTCAGCTTGGGGTCCATGGGGGGGTCCCTAGGGCCTACTGAAGATCTGGACTCCCTACACTTCCACCTCCACCCAGTGTCCCATGGCACTTGGCTGTGGCCAAAGCCACACTTTCTGCGCCCTCTGCCACAGGAGAGCTCTGTGGAGGGGCTCAGCTCTGTGGGACTCTGCCCAGGTGGGGCTTTGTGCTGAGCAGGGACCGTTGTCCTTGCAGAGCTGCCTCTTTGTGAACCTGGGGTATGGCCCCTGTTCTTCGTCTTCCTCCCCTTCTTAGAAGACTCTGCTTTGCAGACACACCTCTGCCCGTGGCGGGAGCTGGGTATGAAGGGCGGGATGGCATTTCATTGCTGATCGGGGAGTCGAGAGCAATGCTTAACACAGAGGAATCCTTTTTAAACAATGACATCTCTTTTCCCCAAGTCAAAGAGTAACATGTAACAATCAGAGAATATGTACAATTATAAGGAAGTAAAACTCGAAGCCCCGCCATGCATCTGGTGATGGTTCTTCTAGGCAGCCTTTTGTGCAAAGACTCAGACTCGGTTTTAACAACAATCGGTCCCTTATAGGCGTGTAAATGCCGTCTGCCTTCCTCACTGTTTCCATGCCGCTGCCTCCTTTGATTCCCGTAAAGTTCTGAGAGGTCAGTACAGCAGGTCCTCTTGTCCCTATTTAAGAGCAGAGGAAATGGAGGCTCCAAGACTTTAAGTGACCTGCTCAAGGTTAGCCAGCTGGTAAGAAGTGGCTCTGAGACTCCATCCCAGGGGACCCTCTGATTTGGTGATAGGAAAAAGGGAGGTTCTGCCCTCAAGGAGAAGGGGAGGGAGTTACATACAAGATGGTTCCTGATGATCTTGGCTAAGGGCAGATGAAGAACTGGGAGTTCAAAGGGGAAGGAAGTTGCTCGCAAGGCCTCGTGAAGGGGGCATTTGAACTGGCTTGGCAAACAGAAGTAAGGGCTGAGAAGGACATTGCAGGCGGAGGGCTCGTTGTGGCAAAGGCATATGGAGGATAAAGACCCTGGTGTGTGTGGGGAGTAGTGAGTCACTCCTTCGGGCTGGAGCAGAGACTGAAATGGAATGGGCAGTTAGAGCTGGAACAGAGAAGGAATGATAATAACAACTGCTCATGTTTCCTGCCCAGGCTGAGATCACAAATGTGTATTGTCTTTAATCCTCACCACCACCTCGTGAGTGAGTCATCATCAGCCCCTTTTACCAAAAAGTAAACTGAGGACTCAGGAAGATGAAGTCGCTGGTCCAAGTGACAGAACTGGGCTCAAACCCAGAGCTGAATCAGAGCCTGTGCTTGGGTGGAGTAGGCTGGAATCCTGGGTGTGTGGGAGAAGCTGCCAGGAAGGTCTTGAGCAGAGAAATGGGCTGACGGGCGCCAGCCCTCAGGCCGTTGTGCAGCTAGCTGTGTGTGTATTAAAGAGGATATGACCAGGAGGAGGGCAACTGGCCAGGAGGTCCTGCCGTTGTCCCGGGGAAACCATAGAGAGAACTTGATCCCGGGTGGTGGCGGGGAGGAAGGGCAGGAGGGAGTGGGTACAAAGACTGTGGTATTTCAGCAATCATGTGATTGAAGGCTCTGGATGGAACATTTGAGATGTTTGGCGGGAGAAGCAAGCTCTTAGTCTCTGAGCGTTGCATTCAAACCGAGGAGAGGGGCACCTGGGTGGCTCAGTGGGTTAAGCCGCTGCCTTCGGCTCAGGTCATGATCTCAGGGTCCTGGGATCGAGTCCCGCATCGGGCTCTCTGCTCAGCAGGGAGCCTGCTTCCTTCTCTCTCTCTCTGCCTGCCTCTCAGTGTACTTGTAATTTCTCTCTGTCAAATAAATAAATAAATAAAAATCTTAAAAAAAAAAAAAAAAAACCGAGGAGAGACAAACAGTAAACAAGGAACAAGTCTATAATGCATCGTATGGTGATGGGCGAGGTGGAAAAGGGTAAAGGAGCCAAGGGGACAAGGAGTGGTCAACTGCAGTTCAAGGTGAAATACAGTGGCTGGGAGGCCTCCTGAACAGACATCTGAAGAGGCTGAGGGAGGAGGAGGCCCAGTGGGTGTCTGCAGGACGTATATTCCAGGAGGGGAAGCATGCCTGGCCTGGTTAGCAGCAAGGAGGCGTCCTGGATGGCTGGAGCCCAGTGAGCGATGGGGAGACCAGGAGGACAGAGTTAGGGGGTTAGTGGGGCCAGATTGTCGGCAGTCTTGAAGGCTATGCAAGGATGTTGGCTTGTATTCTGAGAGATGAGGGGAGCCATAGGAGGGTTTTGAGCAGGAGAGGGACATGAACTGACACCTTTTAGAATCCCTCTGGCTGCCCTGGAGAGAACAGATGTAGGGGGTTGGGCGTGGGGGAAGGGATCCTCTTAGAGATTGTTGAAAAAGGCAAGAAATGAAATGATACAATCATTAACTTCCACAAGTGCTTCTGGAAGAGCGTAGGCAAGATCTGGGGCTGAAGATGGCCCTGGCACCATGGCGGTGAGGTACAGCAAAGGCCTTGGGAGTCAGGCAAGTCTGTGGCAAGGGGGTGATGTAGTTAAGAGCTGGGACTTCTGGGTAAGAAACCAGGTGGGAACCCCAGCTCTGCCCTGCACTGGCCATGAGAGCCCGAGAAGTTACCTCAGCTGTCTAAGGCATGGCTTTTCTGTTTGTCGTATAGAGACAGCCGAACCCACTGCGTGGGTTTGTGACAAGCAGGCAGTGAGACAGCTTGGGAGGCCCCGAGAGCCGCGCTCGGCTCTCAGCCAGGCCTCAGTGCATCATTTTCTTTTAACGACAATGCCAGTGCAGTTTTGAACTTCATGGGATCCCGGTGTGGGATGTTTGGAAGAGATGCTAGTGGGGTAAATAGACCTAAGGGTTCGTGCTCAGGTGAGAGGGAGGTTTGCACATCTGGTTTTCTGTGCACAGAACCATGTGGGCCGAAATCGTGAATGGACTGAAACCACCAGGGCGGAGAGAGCGGAGTGAGGGGCACTGGGCTGAGATCAGCACCCTGGGCTGTGGGAGGCCTGAGAAGAAACAGAGTGGGTAGCATCAGGGAGGTAGGAGGAGACCCAAGAGGGGTCAGGGACCGGAAAGTGAGCGGGGATGGAGTCGGTGGGAGCCGAGGTGGAGGAGGAGAGTGAGCAAGGGCCGTCTGGGGACTGGGGGTTTGGCAGCTAGGCAGCTGCAGCCTGAGCAGGGCTCCCTGAGATCCAGCAGGACTCCTCTGGGGACTTTATGAAAACACAGATGCTGATTCAGTGGATCCGGGGCTAGGCGGAGAGTCTGCGCGTCTAACCAGCTCCTGCATGCTGCCCATGCCACTGGTCCACGTTGCTCTTTGAATACCAAAGGCACCCAGGAGAGACTCTGGATTCAAATGGCTTGGGTTGGAGGGCCGAGTAGGTAACATGTTGCCTGGGTGGGACTCTGGCCCAGGAGCTTCGCCTCTGAGCCTCAGTTTCCCTCTCTGGAAGGCTGGTTCGGGCATGCCGGCCTCTTGGGATTCCAGAGTAGCCCAACAGTAATAACCTTCTGTAAGATCTCAGGCAAACTCTGGGGACTCTGTTTCCCGAGAGCAGAGGGGGTGGCAGGCAGATGGTAGGGGAGCCCCAGGAGTGGGTGGCGTGTGGAAAAGGGAGGTGCAGGCTGCACTTTTGAGAAACGTGGCAGGCTAGGGAGGGCCTGCACAGCAGTGTCTGCTCCCCAGACCTGGCCTTCTGCCTTCGGGAAGCTGGGGCTGCAGGGGGGGGGGTGAGCCCCATTGGTGGGCAGTGCCTTGGGCAAGCAGGAGGGTGCTGCTTGGCCAGCTTTGCAAATTCCACCCCAGGCTCCTGTTGGTTCCTTTCCAGCACCAGAAAGTCAGCTGAAATAGACGTTGATTATCGGGAGGGTTGGAAGTTGTGTAGAGAGGTGGTTCTCAACCCCAGGGGCATGTCAGAACCACCTGGAGAGCTTTTCCAACTACAGATGCCTGGCTCCACCCCCAGACCTCCGGAATCAGAGACTCTGCAGGTGGCATCAAGGCAGCTGCGGTTGTAAAGAAAAGAGCTCTCCGTTTGATTCTTGGGTACAGCTGGTGTAGACCAGGCATCCGAATGTGTCAGGCCCAAACAGATGTCTTCTTCCCTTGGGCTTTCTGAGGGCATTTCTGGGTTTTTCAGGTCACCGCCCAAGCTTTGTTTTTGTCAAGCTCATCTGGACCCTGGGGTCTTTAAAAACAACAACAAAAACAACCACCACCACCCATGCTTGTTATTTTGTAAATGATGAGCAGGGAAGCTTTCTAGTTTAATAGTTCTACCTGGCAAGTCCAGGTCACGGGAGACCGGCCCCTCCCCCTGCTTAAAACCGGGGGATTTCCAGTCCTGAGTCTAGAGAGCCAGAAAGACACTGCCCCAGAAACTGTTTTCATTGATTTTCAGTAGGTAAATTCTGTTACCATTTTGAAATGTTGCCCTGTTGTTTATCCTCTTCTCTTTTTGGTTTAGAGAAAATGAAAATTTCAAAGCTGGACCACATCACAGCCATTCAGTGTAAACCAAGCAAATATTTAATATTAGAGTATCTGCTAGGTGTCTGGATGGGTGGTGGGTGCTGAGGCTGCAGAGGTGAAGGTCACCTGCCTCCAAGGAGCTCACAGGGAGACGGGAGAATATAGTCTTTTCCAAAGCCCTCATTTTCTAGGTGCAGAAGCTTGAGTGACTTGTCCAAGGCTATACAGTTAGTACGTAGTGGAATAAGGATTTGAATTCAAGCCTGCTTCGTGCCAACCCTAGTGTCAGCCTGCTTTCCCACGTGTGAGGTTCCTGAGGGCAGCATCTGGTCATTTTTTTGTTCCCTAACCTGTGTTGTGGAAGACGGGTTGGCTGATGGGAACAGCGTGAGGACCTTTGGTCCTATATCAGATAAACATCACATTCTGTTGCCAGAAACAAGACCCGACTACAGAGCCTCCTACCTTCTTAAGTCGAGAGATAGGCTCTCCATGACTGCTATGGTGACTCCTTGGTCACTAGAGATCCAGACTCCTTCCATCTTATTCCTCTGCTCTCCTTCTGAAGAGTGGTACTTTTCAAACGCTGCCACATGTTAGAATTATCCGGTGAGTGTTTAAAAAGCCCAATGCCTATGTCATACCTCATACCAATTAAATCAGAATGTCTGGGAGTGAGAACCAGGCATCAGTATATAAATGTATTTTTAAAGAACTCCAGCCATAGAGCATTTTTGCCTCATTGTTGCCAAAGGGCTGCTGGGGCTTAGCAATCACGACAGATTCCAGGCAGGAGGAAGGGAGAAATATTTAAAAGGGTGGGCCTACCTGGTGAGTCAGCTTCTGTTAAATAACTTTTCCAGGAGCCCCCTCCCAATGACTTCTGCATACATCTCATTGGTTAGTTTCAGCTGCAAGGGAGGCTGAGAAATGTAGACTTTTAGAAGGGCACATTCTCACTCAAGAAAACATGAGGTTTGGTTAGAAGGGGAGAATGGATATTGGGTAGGTAATGAATAGTCTTTAGAACAAATCCCCACCTCAGGGCCAGTTGGCATTTCTTGAAATGAGAAAGGATTTAGACGGATGTGAATGCTGCTCTCACCCTTCCCTGCCAGCCTGGCTCAGGTGGGGTGGGCAGCTCTGGCTGCTCTGAGGTTGCCCAGAAGGATCCTCAGAGAAGACCGAGAGGCACAGGAAAGAGACAGACATTCATGAGGGGTCCTGCTTCCCATCTGCACTTGTTCCCTCCCCTTCCCCCCACCATTCAGGCTTGCCCGAGTTTGTTCATTTCTGCTGCTTGATACCCCTTTCCACTAGCAGGTGGCTTCTTTGAGTCATAGCCACAGAAGAGCTCTGAGGATCTTTCTGATTTTTAGGCCAGAAACTGGCAGTCCATACTGAAAGCTGGGGACTGTACTATAGAAATGACAATCTAGCTCATCTTCCTGTCGGATTCACACCCACCGGAGACCAGTCTACCACACTGCTGTTTGCTCAGTGTCTTTCTGGTCCTTGTTTCTGGGAACTTCTCATTGTCTGACCTTGTTTCAACTTGCCATAACATACTCTCTAACAGAAAGATTCAGGAGCTAAGGCCTCTGAGCTGACCTTGAACATCTGTTTGGCCCTGAGATTTTTCCCATATGTGATTCTTAAGACACCAGGAGGGTAGAGGTAGGGAGCTGGATTCCGGTGGCCTCATGTACCTGTGTCTGGTTCTAGGGTTTCAGTGAAATGTGGGGAGACCTTGGCGGAAGTCACTTTAACTCCCAGTAAAATACATAGGCTCACAAAGCACACTGGAGGTGGCAAGGCCTGACTGCCCTGTCCTTTCTGGAATAAGGCCACAGGGTAGACAGAGGGAAAGCTATGAGATGGGGACATAGTAAGGTGTGAGCTCTGCTTCCATCCAGTGACCTTAAGTGACCCAGAAGCTTATCTTTGAGATTCAGTGCAGGAAGAAACTGAGACCAGTGAGGGTAAGGGGCTTGTCGAGGTCACATAGCAATTAGGAGTCAAGACTGAAGTTAAAAGCCATGCGAAGGGACTCTATAGCTATATCTTTTTTTTTTAATAAAATATTTTATTTATTTGACAGAGAGAGATCACAACCAGGCAGAGAGGCAGGCAGAGAGAGAGGAGGAAGCAGGCTCCTCGCTGAGCCGAGAGCCTGATGCTGGGCTCTAACCCAGGACCCTGAGATCATGACCTGAGCCGAAGGTAGAGGCTTTAACCCACTGAGCCACCCAGGCACCCCTCCATAGCTAGATCTTGCTTGTTCTCCAGTATCACCTTTCTAGGTTCAGGAGAAGCCAGGACATGTCCACATGGCATTTATAAGCTCTTCTATAGCCACACCTTTATAATCTCCCCCACCCTGCACTCCTCTCTGAACCCTTTGTCTATTCCCAGGCCTTTTTGTATCTGAACTATAGGATCCGGGGCTTGGTCTGTGCTCAGGACTCTGGCTTAGATGTTGGAAGCCCTTAATGGAAATCTCAAGGAGGCCCGCCTTTGTGGGTAGAAGAGGCAGCTGGCTTGGCAGTGTGAACTGGAAGTTGCTGCCAGGCCCCACCAGGTCCAACATCTCTGTCATACTGTCTAAGGCCCACCTTAGAGTTATTAACAAGCAGAAACACGGACACTGTTACCAGAAGGTCACTCTGGGAATACCTGACAGCACTCAGGCCTTTTGCCAGTGGCCTAGGTCAGTTGATGAGATGAGTTGGATCTTGAAGTGTTGGTACTCAGGCAAGGAAGTTTCCAAGAAAGTAACGGGTCGTGGCTGGGGGCCACGGTCAGTTATGTGATGTTTGTGGGTGTGATTGTTAAGCAATATGAGGGCTCTGGATCATGGCCATATGAGAGATCTAATAGTGGACATCATGATGATCAGAATGGGCTTGGACTCACAGTCTTTGTTTGGGTTCTCCAGCAGCAGACCTTGGGATGAGAAGCCCAATGAGGCCATTTATTTGACAGGTGAGCCTGGAAATCTCTGGTGGGGAAATGGAGATGTAAGACAGGGAAGCAAAGGGAACCCTGAAAAGGTGCGTGGTCAAGCCAGTCAACACCATGTCCCATTGTGGACACCTGGGACACCGTAAACACCCTGGAGTTCTCCCACCATGGTGAAGGAGCTGGGGCATATATACACTAGCTCCTGTTGTCAGCTGAGGGCTATTCTGGGGGTATAAATTTCTTGGTACTTACAGCCCAGTCCACATGCCGTATAAGCTCTATTGACCGGAGACAGCCTCAGGCAGAGAGAGGCAGCTTCTGGCCAGTGTGCAATCAAGTGGTTGGGGTGGGGGCAGCACAGGGGTGGCAGGCACCACCGACAGCTTGTGCTATATATCCTGCCTAAGCCATCCACCTTGCTTTTCCAGACCCAGCCTGTTTGGCTGAGCTCTTTGTTCTAAGGTCTTGTCTTCTGTATAAGCCCTGACTCCAGTCTGCAAAGTCTCCCTGTGGCCATCAGATCTGTGAACTGCTCATTTACTTCCTTGGATTCTGTGACCGGAGCCCCAGCACATCACCTTCCCCAAGACCTTCCCGATAGAACCCAGGCTCTCCCTGAGGGATGGAGGGGGCCTCGGCCTTGGGAAGGGTGGGGTTGGGGGATCACTGAGGACAGACTTGGAGTCTATGGGTCTTTCAGGCATTGCTATGAGAGGCCTGATCTTAGCTCCCCAACTGCTGAATTCAAAGCTAAGAAAAAGGTGGGGACAACCTCCGAGACTAGCTCTCTGCAGGCAGAATGCCATGTGGTTGTAATAGGGTTGATGGCATTCTGTTCACTTCCTTCTCCAGGAACAAAACCTCCTCCTATGGGCAATGACTAGGCTAGCCTGCACCCTTGAATGTCCCTGGGCCGTATGGATCCACATCAAAGCACCTTAGTCTGTTGTGAATTTTTGTGTCGGTTCGTTACCTACCTGAGATGAATTAATCCATCAAATATTTATTGAGTGCCTCCTATGTGCCAGACACTGTTCTAGGTGCTGAAGATACAGCAGAGAGCGAGACAAAGAGATGATATAGAATTACCGACTCCTAGAGTCAGAGCCAGCAGGCATCTTAGGGCAGATCTAATCATTTGTTGGGAGAGAAACCTGAAGCCAAGAAGGGGCAAGAGAAATCTTCAGGCCACACAGCAAATAGGGAGCCCTGCTTAGAATCATGGAAGGTCAGAGATAATGAGCTAAGAGGTCAGCTGTCCCTAACTGGTCAGTTTTCAGAGGCAGAAACCAGTGGCCAGAGGCAGGGACACGCCAAGCTACTAGCATTACTCTTGTTTGCCAGTGAATGCATCCTTCTTTCCTACATCTCTCCCAAGCGAGATCTGGGCTCTGATTTACTGAGGGGAGTGTGTGACCATGTGTATGTGTGTGTGTGTTTGTGTGTGGGGTTTCATGTGGGCTAGGGCAGCCAGCCGCAGACATGAGTGGTTTTCTCATGATCAAGCCATTCCACCTCCTTCTGGGGCGTTCAGAGGCTGCAGTGGGCTCTCCCCTCCCCTCTTGCCTCCCCTAGTTCCCCCAGATGGACATGGCCCCCTGGCACTGCCCGCTGTCACAGTGGCCTCGGCAGTGCCAGGGGGGTTCTGTCCTGAGTGTGCCCAAAGCCTCCACACTCCTGACTCATTTCCTTACTTTCTCAGGGGCTGAATGAGCAGGGGCTGTGAGGCTGTCCAGGGCCTGGGTGGGCTGCCTCCCTCCCAGTCTCCTCCCCCTCCTTCTGGGGGAGCTGGGGCAGGTGTCAGGAGTGGCTCTAGAGAGCCAGACTGAGAGCAAAAGGAGGTGATGGGGTGGGAGTTCTGGTGATCAGTGTGTGTGTGTGTGTGTGTGTGTGTGTGTGTAGGACCATTGACAACGTGATAAGCTGCTCCCACTGGGTACCTCGATAAGAGCTGGAACACCCCCCACCATTCTCTCTATACTGTGCATGTGTACTCCGTTTGTATTTTTTTGTGTACCCATAAATATACGAGGGTGTACCCATGCTGAAGGTGTGTGAATGCATGGTTATGTATCCAAGAACCTGCCCCCCTCTGCACAGGGGGCCAAGTGTGTTACCTGTGGGGAGACTGCAGATCTGTTTGGGGGCCCTTCTCTGGGTCCACCTTTATCCCCCTGCCACTCCGGGCAGCCCTTGGTTCCCAGGCGGGGGACAGAAATGGTTATCCAGCACCCTGGGCCGTCAGCCCAGTGCTTATGTCCAGCCTGGGTTATGGCTGTGCCCCCCAACCCCCACTTCTAGGAGACCTGAAGTGGGGGCCAGGGGCAGGCTGAGGCTGGCCTGGAGCTCCTGGCTAATTTTCCCCGGCCTCCATCGATCCAGCAGCTTCTCCTGAGTCTATTAGCAGTCGGCGAGTGAAAATATCCCCCATTGCGAGCCCTGACCTGAGACAGGGAGGAATCCATAGCAATTTGTTCAAACAGAGGAAAGCGTTTCCCTCTGATTTGTATTCCAATTTATTCTAGGCAGGAAGGGGGTCAGGGTGGTGGGGGGTGAACCCTGGCTCACCAGAGCTGGGCCCAGGCCGGTCTCCCTCGGCCCCCCATGACAGCCGGGGTGGCAGCTGGTGCTCCCCATGGTTCCTGGGGTGGGGGTTGAGGAGGGGAGGGTGGGCCCCAGCATGGGGACGGGAAGAGAGGCCCGCCAGCCTTCCCAGCAGGCCCGGCTTGGCTGGAGAGCTCAGTTGTGGATTTGGTTTTCACAAAATACAAAGCCGCCTGCTCGGAGCCTCTCTCCCGGGCACTGGGGCCTGTGCCAGGCGTGCGCTCACCCACTGCGCCCGTGCCAGGATGGGGGCTGGGCTGGGCTGGGCCCACGGACAGTGGCCCCAGCTGGGCTGAGTGGCAGGAGGGTCTATTCTTCCCCTGAAGCCCTCCCCAGCCGGCCTTGCAGAAGCAGAACTGCTCAGGCTCAGAGGGGAGCTGACACTTTGGAAAAGCTGCTGTGCCGGGTTGGCGAGCCCCCCATCCCAGAAGCCCCAAGTGCATCTTCCTGGTACCGTGTTCAGGCTCCGTTCCTGTCTGAGCAAATGGGGGGCTCACCGGTCTCTGATCCACCATGCTCCGAACTCTCTGAGCACTGACAATAATGACAGCTCTGACTGACCTTCGTTAAGGACTTATATTTGCTAGGCACTGGGCTAGTGCTATAAAGTATCCAGTCCTTGCAGGGTCCAGGCTTCCTTGGGTGCCTCGGTTTCCCCACACTTCAGATCCTTCTGCCACCTCCCTCACCCCCTTCTGCTCTTTCTCACTTCCTCCTGAGAATCACTTCTCCCTTCTACCTGAGGGTGGCCCTGGTGATGGAGGGTCTCAGGACTGACGCCTCTGCATCTTTCCAGAGGGACCCCATGAACAGGCTAGCTCCCTTTTTTCCAGGTAGCTCCCTTTGGCCCCACCTCACCCTCACCTCCAGGGTGTAGGCCTCTGAAGAGGTGACGCCATGGCAACAGGAGAGGAGGATTCTGGGAAGGGTCAGCCGATGGTCCTACAGCTACCCACCCCCCTCCCCTGTTTCCTTCTTTTTTTGCACTGGTGCCCGCAGGAAGGGGAGTAACCAGAGACGTTCTTCACACCCAGGTGTCAGTGAATAGCAGCTCTGAGGTCAGCTGTCGCACATGATTTGCCGGGCTCCATGACACCACCAAGGTCTAATTTCAGAAGCCAGCAACTAAATATATCAAAGTGGATGAATAATCATCTCTCCCAGGTGGGAGTATATGGCATGAAGGGGTAGAGGGTTCTGACACAGATCTGGGTTCAGGTTCTGCCTCAGCCACTCCCTGGCTGTGTGATCTCGGGCAGGTTAGGCTCTGTGCCTCACGCACAAGCTTCCCCCGGGCACAAGATAGAGGTCTCAGCGTCTTCCTGAGGGCGCTATGGTGAAGAGGCAGTGGGAGTGCATGGAAAGCCATTCTTAGCACGGGGCCTGGCACACAGGGAGTCAGTGTCCAGAGGCGGCCCAGCTAAGTGAGTGATACCTGGGCCTGAGCCTGGCTGGGGGAGCTAGTGGGTCACAGAGGCTGCCACCAAAGAAGCAGCACGTGGGGCTCTAGGTACTGGCATGTGACACATTATTAGGGGAAAGAGGGAGCAAGACCAAGACCCTGGCCCCGGAGAAAAGATGGCAGAATTCCAGACCTCCTGCCATCTTCCTCCCGGGGAAATTTATAGCCAGAACATTCCCTGTGAGCCACTTTGCTGGTTGGGAGACAGGTGTGTTTTACACTCAGGCCTTTGCTGCACCCCTGCCTCTCCCAGACCTCATTTTCGTCCTTAGAGGCAGCCCCCCACCCATACCTCCTCAGCCCCCAGCAGCTTCCTAAGGGCAATGACTTTTTTGTCTCTGGCTGTGATTGAATTCTGGTCCTATTGGCTTCCTCCCTCCCCAAGTCCTTCACCTTTCTCCCTGACCTCTGGGTTCCAAATCATTTACAAGTTGTTCGGGGGATGCTCAGCTTATAATCAGGTCCTACAGTGCATGCTGCTTATGTGATTTCTAAAGTTTTAGCCAAAAAAGGAGTGAAACCCTTCAGTGATAGAGAAAAAAAAATTATGAGGATACTTAACAGGAGGGCAGGTATTGCATTTCTTGATTTATAAATGTACCCAGTGCTAAAGAAAAGATGTTCCCCGACTTGATGCTTCCTGCACTGACTCTTGGAAAGAAAAGACTGACTATCTTTTTCAGGAATTTACATGCTTTCCTTCTCAGAGGTATTTGCCTTTTGAAAGGGACACAGAAAAAGAATGAATAAGTGACTGTTTAATATGCAGGGTGTTGATGAGTGTTATGAAGAACCTACAAAGCAGGGAAAGGGATTGATTGAAAGTAGTGGAAGTGGGGCAGGCGTGCTGTCTGAAATAGGGTGGTCCAGGAAGGTCTCCCTCAAAACACAGCTGAAGGAAGTAAGGGAGTGAGTTCTGGAAATATGGGGCAGAATAATGCGGCAGCAGGAGCTGCAAGTGCAAAGGCCCTGAGGTAGGAGTGGGCTTGGTCTGCTTGAAGAACAACAGAGAGAGCAGTGCGACCACAGTGCTTGGGACAGTAGAACAGAACATAAGATGGGGATGGGAGCAAATGACAGGGGTGTGACAGCCTATTAAAAAAGTGTTGGCTTTGATTCTGCTTGAGATGGGAGACACTACAGGGTTTTGAGCAGAGGAAGGACAGGGCCTGATGAAGTGTTGTAAAGGGATTTATCTGGTTTCTGCTGGAGAAAAGACTGTACTGGGCAAGGGAGGAAGCAGGGTGTTTCTCTCAGGAGGCTGCTGTAGAAATCCAGGCAGAAGATGGTGATGGCTAAAAGTGGGGTTGTATCACAGGGGTCGGATTGGGGATCAGTTTTGAAGGCAGCTGAGAGGGCTTGCTGGTGGCTTGGGTGTGGGGTGTGGGAGAAGGGGAGAAGCCAAGGCGGGCTGTTTCCAGCTGATGGCAGGGGATAGTGTGTCTTCACTAATGAAGGTGAGGGTGAGGAATGGCTCTTGGACCGTGGGGTGCTGCAGGGGCGGGTGGGGTGGTGACTGCTGTCCTCCTGAGGTCACTGGATGCAGAGAGTGGCAGAGAGCGAATCAGGCCCTTACACCTCAGCTCCCTGATTTTTTTAAACCTCGGAGCTAATCCTCCTGCTGCCTCCTGAGCTGAGTGGGGGTGAAAGCCGGTCTGGGGGAACTGTGGGGAGGTAGCTTCGAGACGTTTCATGCAGTCAGGTTGTGGTACCTCTAATTCCACCCCACAGCTGGGTGGGATGAGGCCCCAAAACCCACACATGCCTTGGGGGTGGGGCCCTTGGGGGCTCTCTAGAAACTCTGTCCTCCCCTCCCTGCTCTTCAGTCCGGGGGGGTCTAACGCCCCACCTGCTCTCAAGCCACAGGATTGATTTTGCTTTCAGGGTTGTTATTATTACCCACTTAAACAACCTCATAAGAAAAAAAAAGGAACCCAATGAGCATCAAACATTAACTGTTCATTCTAAATTCCCTTCTCATACCTGTCAATACATTTTTACATAGCGGTAAACAGTCGTCAGTTCTGCGCTGTTGGCCGACTTTATCTCCTGCACACGTCTCGTGGTATTGACTGAGCCCTCAGCCTTGTCACTTTAATGGCTGCAGGGTACCTCCTGCGTCGACCCGCTGGGGTTTGGTCACCATTTCTCTGATGTGGACAGTCTGGGAAGACGCCAGTTTCTCCGGCTTCTAAATAGCTCGGCTGTGAATATCCTTATGTGAATTCCTTTTTCCTTTTAAATTATTTCCTTGGGGCCTATTCCCCAAAGTGAGATTGCCTAATAGGTCATAGGATAGGAACAGTTTTATGGTCTCATTTCGCCCTGCCGGGTCGTGTTACAAAAAGTTGGAGCTGGCTTTGCACATAGCCCAGCCACAGTGGATTTAATCCTCTGAATTTATTTCCCTGGGTTTAATAGGTGTGTTATGGCTTGTTTCTTAAATTCTAGTTTGCCTCCTGAAACCACGTTTGGGTCTCTCGGCACCTAATAAGCACCTGATCTGAGCAGAACTTTACAGTTTTATATGGAGCTTTCTGATATGTCCTCTCAGTGAGGCACTATGAGCGTCATATGGTTGGCCTCTCTTTTATAGGGCAGAATGGGAGTTTGCTCATGTTAAGTGCTGGAGTGAGGCCTCCAACCAGTTCTTACAGGTTTGGTTAGAAAGGATTCCTGCCCACCTGCCACTGTCCCATTCTGTCTGTGGGCCCAGGGTCCCCACAGAGGGACCCACAAAGAGCCCCTAAAGCCCGACCTGAGCCCCAGTTCAGTGTCCTTAGTCTTGTCATCTCTCCTCAGTGCCCACAGCCAGCTGGGGCCAGGCCCCTGCCAGTGGCCTCTGCTTCCAGGTTGGGTCTCATCTGTATGGGGCTTGGAGGAAGCCACTTGGGTTTGGGGGTCAGGTGGGGCTTTGGGGGCTCTTTGCTTCAGCAAAGCCATGATGCTTTCCATTCCCCGGCGTAGGACTAGCCCAAGCTCTACGTTCTGGGTTGGGGGCCTAGACCTAGCTGGTTTTATTCTGCTCCCTTTGAACTGTACTTCATGACTATTTCCTAGGCAGTGGGCACTTGTGCTTGGTGGATTCCGTTCATACTGTGTTTAACTCTCACAATAGGGAGCGCATTTATGCCCATTTTATAGTCAGGAAACTGAGGCTCTAGACCAGAGAGTTAAAAGACTTGCCCCAGGCCACAGAGCAATTGCTGCAACTTCCTGGATGAGAACCCCATGCCCGGGCTGTGTCTACACTAGACCCGTGCCTCCCATGGCTTTGGGTCCATAGTTACGCTTTAGTGTGGGCTGGTTTGATCATATCAGTGTCTGGGGCTGCTGCCAGGGTGCAGGGCCAAGGGAATGGCAGTGATGGGGTCCCCAGGACTGGCAGAGCTTGGTGGGGCTGGGTAGATGGGACCCAAGCAGGAAAACTACATGAGCGACCCCATATCTGTGGGCCTCATATGCCTCATATCCCTTAGCCAGGCAGGCTCAGGTCCTGCCTTCTAGAAGCCATTCTCTGCCATGATGATGATAGCCTCTCTCTCCCACCGTCATCCTGTATGTTCCCTTGGGGAGGCCTTTTCTTCCTGCGATTATTCTTCTGTTCTGGTCTCTCAAGATTACAGCTTGTGGTGTTCCCCCTCAAAGTAGACCTCTGCATCCAGTGTTACATTTTCTTCTTGCAGGCTCTTTGAACTGGTTCCCACAGGGTCCAGGGCTATATTATCAAATGGAAAAGGGACTCGAATTTACGAAGTACCTACTGAGATACCAGTCCTTGTGTTATGTACCTGATGTGAGCGATCTCATTTAATTCTCATAACCCAGAAGTTATTTCCACTACTGCCCGAGATGTCTTTTTTCTCCATTTGCCGATTGAGGAAACTGAGGCTTCAGGAGGCTGAATGACTAGCCCAACAGTAGGGAAATGGGCAGTAGAGTCCTGTCCCCTGCACCTCATCCCACACCATCTGGGCTGCCCGTCAGGCTTACACATAAGCTTCGGGTCGAGCAGTGCCAGATTTAGGGCTTGTGCCTCTCCTTGGTCTTCCGTGAGTGTCCCGCCTGCACTGGTTAGAGCTGCCCTCACCATTGAGAGTTTTGATCCTGATCTTCTGTGACTGAGGGAGAAAGCCCCTTATAACTTCTCCCAGGGCACCTCAGAGTCCCCAAGTAGGGGACTTTCTTGGTGGTTTGTCCCAACATCCAGAGTTCCATTAGTGGGGTGCCCATTAGACTTCTACTAATCCATAGACAAGGAAGAGTCTGCGTATCACCGAGCACTCTCAAACACTGTGTGCCTTCTGATGTGTGTGAGGTGTGAGGGTGTTGGGCATTCCTTGGGCCTGGGCAATGGATTGGCCACCACTGCTGGCAGAGAAATCTTGTCAAGAGGGTCAGGCTCTGCCCAAAATGTTGGGCTCTGCAAACTGTACTAGGCTCTGCAAACAGTACTAGGCTCTGAAAACAGTATCTGCTCCTGCAAATAGGAGCAGGCTCTGCAGACAGTAGCAGGCCCTGCCTGTTTTTATGTTTAGTCGTGGTGATAGGGTGGCAGCCCAAGCACTCAACCCTTCTGTTGTGGCTGCTCTCATATTCAGGGATAGCACCTTGTATTTGGAGGTCAGAAATATCCGTGCTGGGGTTGGGGAGATTTCTGTGGCCAAAGAGGAGGTTGGCTGAATACAGGTTTGGTTGTGATGAGCAAGAAAAGGACTCCGGTGTAGAGAGCAAACACTAATGGGATCTGCAGCAAAGTGAGGACAGCGGTTCTTCACTGAGGGTGGCTCTGCGTTACTTTGTCTTGCGTCCCAGTGCTGAGGGCAGAATAGGTCACACAATAGGTGCTTAGGAAATACTGCAGAACAAATCAAAGATTCAGTGGCAAATAAACAGGCAATTGTGTGTGTCCTTTGAAAGGCTGGAAGGCCAGGAGCGATAGGGAGGATGGAGAGGGAGGATAGACCGCAGTGTGCACTGAGGTCTAATGACCTGAGAGAATGTCCAGAGGTGTGTAGGGTAGAGTGTGATGGGGCTTCCCTTTAAGATGACTGGCATTCTTTTTTTTTTTTTTTAGGATATATTTATTTGAGAGAGAATGAGAGAGAGTGAGAGCACAAGGGGTGGGGGAGAGAGACAGAGAATCCCAAACAGATTCCCCACTGAGCAGAGCCCAGTGCAGGGCTCCATCCTGCGACCCTGAGATCATGACCTGAGCCAAAAACCATCCAAAACCTTGGATGCTTCAACTGACTAAGCCAGGCCAGGTGTCCCTCAAGACGACCAGCATTAAGGTGGGGTCGGAGGAGATGGCGTGGTTTGAGGGAGACTGTTTCAGACTGGTTTTTCCCAGTATTGAATTGGAGCCTCCCCTGGGTTTGGAGAAGTCCCATGGTCCATCCTGGGTGGTGAACAGAGGACAGGTGTTAGCCAGCGCCACAGACAGCCAGGGCCAAGGGGGAGGCAGAGCAAAGCCCTGCTGCGGAGAGCACAAAAGGGTTAATTTTCCCAAGAGGTCCATGTTTGATGGCCTGTGGTTTGTTGGAGAGGTATGCCCTAACATCATCCCTGGAAGAAAGGTACCCAGGCGGAGCTGGCCAGGGGCCTGCCCCACGAGCTTCCTCCCAGACCCTAGCCGCCATTCTCTGAGCAGCTAATTAAAAGGGAAAAGCCTGTTAATATTTCAGCACTGTTAACTCTGCTAAATTATTAAGTGTCCATTTGCATTACATGCATAAAAGGATCAATAAACATGTGCGAACCAGGAGCTGGGAGGAGCACAGAAAGATGGCTTCTAAGGATGCTGCCTGGGACTGACCCAACTAGTGACTTGGAGACCACATCCTGCATCCTGAGCCCCCAGCACTGTGCCAGGCCCTCGGGAGCTGGAAACGCACAGGGCTTAGCATAAAAGTCAGAGAGTCAGACTAAATCAGCAGGGCGTCCTTGGACAACGTACTTAACCTTGCCGAGCCTCAGTTTCCTGATCTGACAAATGGGAGCAAAAGGCTTGTTATGAGCAATGCATGAGATAATAGACATGAAACACTTGACACAAGGCTGCACATTACTCTTTGCGCAGAGTAACTTGCTATTCGTGTGTATATATCGTGATGTTATTGTTAAGTTAGGGGGGTGGGTTGGGGGACACTGGAGCCTTAACTCCAGCTCCCAGCCGATCCCTCCCTGCCTCCTTTCTGCTGCTCAGCAGGCCTTTATAGGCATTGTCCTTATCCCAGCTTTTCCAGGACTGCACACTTCCCTGGACTCTCCCCAGCACCAAGCTCAGCCCCTCATGCTCATAAGGGTGTGCGGACTGGTGGAGCCAGGACCGGAACGCAGATCCTGATTCCGTACTGCCTGGCTCAGAACACTCATGGATGCTCGTGGGAGGCTGTGAGGATGGTGGCCCTCGCCCTGCCATCTGCTAATGGGGCAGAATGAACCGATGCCAGGTGGGAAAGTCTGCAGCTCCCTTCTCTTCTCCTTCCCCACCCCCGCCTCCTCTGAAAGTTTCCGGGGCCTGTAGCCACACACCTTTCCAGAAAGAGTAGGGAACAGGAAGCAGGACCACAGCCTCCATCTGACGATGATTAACCTTTTAAAATGCTGCGTGGGGAGGAGACCTGAAGGAAAGCCGCTGGAGCTTTAAATGAAGGGTTTCCATTCATTTCATTGCCTGCCTTCTTTGGCTCTACATCTTACTGGTAGCTCCTTGCGTGGTTAACAGCACCTCCCACACCTTGACTAGTGCCGGGGAAGAGATTCTCTCATGAGGGATGGGGGTCTCTGAGGAAATTGCCCCCCAGGTTCCAGTGAGAATTCTCTTCCGAAGCCTAGTGGGCAAGTTGAACTTGTCTTACCATGAATCCTTGAGAGTGTGAGGCTTCCTCACTGGGCTGCTGGGTGCTCGCGGTCCTGACCCCCACCTATAATTTGGGGTGTATGCTTTCTGGAGGAAAAAGGAGTGAGCCAATAGGCCAGAAGCCTTCTACTAGGGACCCACTATTTCCGCCTCAGCTGTCCTCCTTATTATGCTGCCCTGTGCGTGACATCTCTCATGCTGTTTGGTCGTGCTCAGCCACAGGGCTGGGGGGCGGGCATCGTACTTGACTTGACTTGACAGACATTCGTTTTATATTGAGCTTGGGATCAGTATTTCTCCACTTGTTTTCCACAGCACTTGTCTCTCTCAAGATGCTAGGAGATCCTCTGTGAAGAAGGATCAAATACATTTGGAAAGCACTGGCTTAAACTAAGTTACATGGGTATGTTTACTAAGGGACTTTTCAGAGCCTTTAAAAATCTACACTCGGGTGCAGAGACACTCTGGGAAGGAGAGAGAAGGTGCAGCATTAGCATCCTGGTTTGGCAGAGGACTATCAATGAACACTTTATGGCACACAGGTTGGGAGATCCCATTTTCCTTTTCCGTGGGGCTTCGTTGAGAGCGCTCAGGAGAATGAACTCGGAAAAGTCTCATAGACCAGAGGCAGGGAAACATACGTGGTTCTAAACTCCTGTCCTATCTTCTATCCATCAATGTGGTGTCAAACAGAGGTAATCAAATCCAGCCTCCAAAGTTCCCAAGGACCTTACAATACAAACTCTGACAGCCTTGGAGTCGGCATGGCAGCAGGCTCCCCAGTGACACAGGATGGGTAGGGGAATCTGTGGAGGACTGGGACAGTGAACAGAGTTCCAAGCTAGCAGGTGAAAGACCTGGGTTCAAGTCCCCGCTCTGCTCCAATCCCGTGTCCGTGAGTGATGAGGAGAGGGCATTTCCTTTTCTGGACCTCTGTTGTCTTCTCTGCCAAAAGAGGCTAAATAAAACGTACTATTTCTGCCTCTCAGAACGAGGCAGAGGAGCTTGGAAATATATACAGCAGACCCCAGGAAGGTATCACTCATCACTATCTGTAACATTAAGGCTGGTCCTTTCATGGAAAGGGCTTGCAGCGCCCCCCCCACCCCCCCGCCCCAGGGAGGTGGGTTCTTGAGAGGAGTGTGGGATCATTTCTAGAATAATGATGCTAGCTACTATGTTTAGATGGCTTACTGTTTCTGAAAAGATGGCTTCTGTTACTGAAAAGCCCTGTTTTCGGCCCTTGATGTGAGTTTACTTACGTATCCCTCATAACAAGCCCATTTTACAAGTGAGAAAATGAAGGCTTAAGTAACTTGCTAAAGTCACGAAGTAACTTGCTGAGAGCTGAGTGTTCTGGGAAGCTGAGAGGAGTGCTCCGAAGGGGCCTCATCCCTCTGCCCTGTTCCCAGCTCCTCCGAGGCCTTGCACCACCCTCAACATGAATTTTAACATATCAGTGAAACATCCTACTGGCTTCATGACTGCTTTGAGTGTCTCTACTCTGGGATTTTGAGGGTTTGCCCTCCTGCCTCCAGAGGGCGCTCTCCTGCCCCAAACTCTTGCTCCTACTTCATCATCTCAGGATCCGTCATTTATTGAGAGAGCACATATTGTTTGGCCAGACGTTGTCTTAAACCCTCATGCCAGCCCCAGGAGAAGGTATTATTGTTCCCATTATATGAAGGGAGAGGCTTAGGCTCAGAGAGGTTAAGTAACTTACCTAACGGCACCCAGTGGGTGGGTAGCAGAGGCAGGCATTAGTCCCAGATTGTCTTCTTTTCCCATTTCTCTAAAGGATATCTCTCCTCTGCTCGCTGTTCCTGGACGCATCCCCTGTTTGAAAGTAGTCCTAGCACTTACAGAACTCTGAAGCCATCCTGTTCATTTCTGTTCCCTTGTTTGCTATCCATCTCCCCAACACTGCTCCGTCATTGTTTGCTTTTCCTGATAGTCTCTCCCGCACCCAAGCAGCAGCTAACAGGCTTGAAGCATTTGTTGTTTGACAGACTGAATGAAGGGATTATGATGTCATGGTGCCACTTGACACCGGTCCTGGCCTGGTTACCTTTGGAATAGAAGCTGCTGCCATTAGCATTGCCTTCCTAGGGCATGTGGAGCAGGAGGCTGAGGTTAAGTGGGGCAGAGCCTTTGGGGGCCTGGGACTTGGTGGGGACTCTGTTGGTTCGGGGTCCAAAACACAATTCTAGCCATTCCAGGGGTAAGCAGAGTGGAGGAGACTGGTTCACGTTAACAAAGCTCAGTGGGAGGCCACCGGCAAATTGAAATACCAAGGCCATGGGGTCCTGTGCACCCCTTGCTCCAGAGGGAAAATCCACACCTCGAACAAGTCAATCATGGGAAGCAGCTCATCAAATAGGAATCAGAGTAAAGGGAGTGGGGAGTTGTAATGGTTTGTGTCAACCAAGGAAACTAGATAACCTCAAATGGCAATTTTTAAAAATTGAAGTGTACTTAGGAACAGCCAAATCTTAAGCAAATAACCTGATGCATTTTTACATATACGTCCGCTCATATAACCACCACTCAAATTCAGATGTAGACCTCTCCACCAGATCCGATGGGATCCCACCTTCTCCCCAGAAACTTCTGGTGTGCCCTTCCCAGCAAATAACCCTCATCCCCACCTAAGGGCAACCACTGTTACTTTAAAATCGGTTTTTCCAATTTTGGATTTCAGACACATGAAGTCATTTACTATTTACTCCTTTGTGTCTGAGTTCTTCCACCCAGATTGTCCAGGTGAGATCAACAGTGCTGTTGGGTCTATCAGGCCTTATTTTATTTTGTTTTATTTTTTTAAATTTTATTTTTGTATAATATTCCAGTGTATGATTGTACCAGAATGTATTTACCCATGCTAGTCTTTTTTTTTTTTTTTTAAATATTTTATTTACTTATTTGACAGAGAGAGATCACAAGTAGTCAGGGGGGGGGGGGGGGGGGGGGGGGAAGCAGGCCCCCTGCTGAGCAGAGAGCCCGATGCGGGGCTTGATCCCAGGACCCTGGGATCATGACCCGAGCCGAAGGCAGAGGCTTTAGCCCACTGAACCACCTAGGCATCCCTACCCATGTTAGTCTTGATGGACCTATGAGTGGTTTCTCATTTTTAGCTCTAATGAATACAGCTGTTATGGATATTCTTGGACCTATTGTTTGGTTGTTGTAAACACTCATTCGCACTGGGCACTACACAGGAGTGGAGTTGCTATGTCATGGGACACCCTTGTCTAGCTCGAGGAGGTACTGCCAAAATCTCTTCCACAGTGGTTCTATCATTTTAGAGTTTGATCCTCTTAAGAGTTAATGTTAGGTCATCTTAGTGATGTTACCATCCATGATCCCCATGATTCTCCAGTGAGGAAACGTGGCTGGTGGCCAGAGGCCTTGTGTCTGCGGGCCAGACTTTGTGCTGGCCAGACCCTGAGAAAGTCCAGCTCTCCAGCTCCTTTTCAGTATTCCTTATCAGTCACCGAACCTTCTGTTGTTACAACACTGCTTGGCTACGGGCAAGGCACAGTGTCCAAGATTACAGCTTATCTTCCACTGGAACCTGTTAAATCAATGTCTTCCTTGTGGAGAGGCACCCCAGGCCTCTTGTAGACATCCACGCAACCTTCTGGTCTTATCAGCAACTGGCATGCTCACTGTGCATGGGGGGGGGGGGTTTGTTTCCTGATGAGATTTCCTTTGGACCTTGGCCACAGATGGCCCTCTCTTCCACGGAATGGTGATGTTCATGCATTTTTGTCACAAAGGGTGACAGTTTCAGGCCCATTCCCTGGATTCCAGGGTGCATCTTATATATGGACTATGCACCGATTACAAAATTTATAGAAAGTATGAGTTGAGAAGGATCTCAGAGGTCATCTAATCTGCTCCTCTGCCATAGGAGAGGAAACTGAGGACCATGAGGTCTGACTGGCTCAAGGTTGCAGAGCTTGTCTCCTGACAGTTGTCCTCGGTTCCTTCCTCTATGACAGCCAGGCAGGAAGAACGGTGGTGTGGATGCTCAGACTCTTGACTGCTGGCAGCTGCTACTATTTGCAGAACCTGCTACTGTTTGTAGAGACTCTAATGGTTCAGCATGGCCTGTGTTACTCCCAGTTGCTACCCCACAAGCTTTTTGACCTACAGCTGGGCTGCTCTGTATACCCACCTCTGTAATAGTTCACGACTGTCCCATCCGTGTTGGTTGGAGAGACTCTGGTAAGGCGCTGCTTGGGGTAACTACAGGACACATCAGGGTTTATTAAGCACGTCTCATCCAGTCTGTTACTGTCACACCCACCCTCATGAGTTGTCAGGGCCGGCAGCATTCTCTCTGTTTTAGAGATGAGAAAATAAAGGTCCAGAGATCACTCATGGTTTACTCCAAGTAATATATATAATATAGGACTCTGCCCTGTCACCCAGCACAAAGCTTCCTTGAGACCTAGTGAGAAAGTTGTTTCCTCCTAGAGCCTTTTGGGATTCTTCCTCTAACAGAGCTCTCTCTCTCTCCTCTGACCTACGAGGGCCTTCTGTATCTCTTTTATGATGCTTAGCAACATCACCATGGGATATTCTTGTAAATTCACCCATTCAGTGTTCATTGATTGCCCACTGTATTCAAGGCCTTGTGCTGGGAATAATAAGGTAGAACTCATGGTTTGGTAGACGGAAAGGCTAGAACCCTGCATCTGGCAGACAGGCAGATCAAGGCTCTTTTGTCACACTGGGAGAGTGATGGGTACAGGAGGAGGGTGGGCACCAGTCAGTCAGGAGAGGCTTCCTGGAGGAAGTTACACATTTTATGTACAGGCTTTACCTCACCCTTGTGCCCCTCTTTAGGGCAAGGACTCTGTTTTCACCCCCTTGTGCCCCTGGTGCCCACCTCCACTTTCTTCATCCCACAGCTGTGAGCAGACAGGTATGAACTCGGAGGCCTTGCCCTCCTCTTCAGAGCCCAAACGTTGCTGGGCTGGGGGCTGGACACTTAGGGAGGGGCTGCGTACTTCTCCCAGTCAGTGATCTTCCCTTGGGGTGTTGTAACCTCATCCTGCTGTGGTCCCCTGGCCCTGGTCCCTGTGAGAAAGGCCAGGGAGGAGCCACTCTTTTGAGAGCTTCCAGGCCCCCAGAGAGAGCTTCCGTCCCTTGAGGAGGTTGACCCAGGCTCAGGGAGCAATGAGGGAAGAGTAACAGGCCTTTGGGTAAGGGGAATGGGCAGTCTGTGGGACTGGGAGATATCTTGATCAAGCTCTCTAAAAGTAAAGCCTAGGATGGTTGAAGGGGTGCAGGTCAGGCACATGATTTACTGAGAAAGTGCTCTCAGCAGACATTGGAATGGGGAGCAGCCAGGCAAGAATGTGGTTCAGTTGCTTTAGCCTCAACCTGTTCCCAGGGGACTGTGGAGTGTAAGTGGCACATAGTCATCCCACCAGCAGATAGCAGATGGTGGGGCAGCTATCAGTCCTTGGACTCTGTGTGTGTGTATTTGGGAAAGGGGTGATCTCCTGGGCATTTCTGGTGAAGGACAATTCCCAGGGGAAGGTAAGCTCTGTGCACCTAGCAGCTAATACTTCCAGAAGCTGGGGCGTGGATGCCCCCACCAGATGTGGGGCGGTGGGGGGGGGGGGGCAGCGCCAGCATCTTCTATGACAGGGGCTGCTAAGACATTGATGCTCATCGAGTGACAACCAATTTTATATAGATACTGAGCCCCTCATACTCATCAGCTCACTGACAGCCCAGATCTCTTGCAAGGAGAGAGGGCTGAGGAGGAACTGGCCTCTTGCTGAGTCCTTGACCTTTCTGGTTCTGGCCTGTGGCCCTGGGAGTGTCCTTTCTAGAGCTCAACAAGTCAGGCCTCTGAGAAATGGCCTGGGGAAGTCTGGACTGCGCCTCCCGCTAACATACTCAGAGGCGGGAGCCTTAGACCACCCCCTCTGGCCTTGGCACCTCTTGCCTAAACCTGTCCCCTCTCCCCACTTCCAGCTCCCGCCCAGGCTCAAATTGTCCATGCAGGCCAGGCGTGTGTGGTGAAGGAGGACAACATCAGTGAGCGTGTCTACACCATCCGGGAGGGGGACACCCTCATGCTGCAGTGCCTCGTCACCGGGCACCCTCGGCCCCAGGTAAGCGCCCCCCTGGCCTCGCCTCCTCAGTCTCCAGTCCACCCTGGGATCAGAGCCACAGAAGAGGTGGTGGGAGCTGGGGACAAGAGGCAGACAAAGTTGGCAAGCCAACACAAGACAAGAGACTGGGTCTGAGAAAGAGCTAGAAAATGAACCCTGTAGGGAAGGGCTGGAGGCCATGAGCTTATTCACCTGAAAACATTGACGACTGAGGGGAAAAATTAAATGGCAGTTGTTCAATTCCACTTCATTCCCGTTGTATCTGTGGGGCAGACACTTCCTCAGAGGCATATTCCGCCTCCATGTGAGGGCAGCCCTCACGCACTGACACTGTGTTAGGTGCTTCCCCAACGTCTTCTCTTTGGTGCCTCACAACCAGGCTGTGGGGGAGACATGAGGGCTTCTGTTACACAGCTGAGGAAATCAAAGCCTGAGGAGGCTGAGTGAACTCCCAAGATCACACAGCCCCGGGAAGGGTGGAAGCAGAACCCTGAATCCAATACCCGTGTTCTCTGTAGCTTATTAGCACACTTCCCCACAGTGTGTCTGTCTTTGGGTTGGGGGCTCTGGATGTTACCAGCCACATAGGAAGCACTCTCCTCTTTGGGAAGCTTCAGGTAGGCAAGCCCCACACTCTTGAGGTTAAAAGACTGAAAGCAATAGAAAGCAGTGGAAGAGGAGTATCTGGTAATGCCAGGTATATTTTGTCACAGACCAAGTATGTGGTTTAGTCAGAACAGTTGGCCAGTTATCACTAAAGCTGATGGGAAGAGGCAGGAGGTGGGCTGGAGGGATAGTTGGAATTTGCGGGTGAACGGCTGTGGTATTTAAGAGCAGCAGAAGATTCTTCACTGGGTCCTGGAGAAGACAATGAAATGCAGAAGCATTTTTTTGGGTAATTTGGGGGCACAGGGATGGCTTTGATAGGTTTGGCCTGGAGACAAATAAAAGGACAAGGAAACTGTGAAGGACTCAACCTGAAACCATCAACATCTCTTGCTTCTTCTCTAAGTTTTGTTTTCAAGTGATAGCGATGCTGCCATTCTTCAGTTGCTGTTTGCGTCAGGTGCGATGTCAGTATGGTCCCCCGGAACACGAGGGAGGCCACTGGGCCATCTCTCCCTAAAGCTGCACTGGCCACCTGCGTGTGTCCCCTTGTGCATTGCCTTTATGAGTGGTTTGTGGCTGGGGCTCAGTGTGTGCCCACACATTCTTTTTTCTATTTCCATCCACGATGTCATTCATGTCATATTGGATACAATATGGCTGTGTGCCATCTCATTCCCCACATGTAGCCAGCCTCTGAGGCTTCTGTTTTTATGTCTCTTGCATGGACCTTCTGTTTCTATTCCTCATTACCTCTAAAGCTCAGACCTGCAATCCTAGCCCTTGGACCATTGCAGTAGGCTAACTGCCCCCCACCCCCACCATGTTCCCACATCCCCCTCCAATTCACTTCTGTACCCTGCTCCCAGAATTGTCATCCTCAGACCTGCTGTAATATGATGGAATATTACTCCCCTGCTCAGAGACCTTCCATGGTTTACCTATTACCTACCAGACCCAGTTCAGGCTGCTAGGGATGGAAGTGAAGAAACCCCTCCACACACACACACACACAGTTTGGCCCCACTGCCATCCTTCTCATACTCATACTATGCTCCAGTCCCACTTGCCCAAAGAAACCCTGTTTGTTCCTGCATTAGCCACTGCTGTTCACCTCTCCTGAAATGCTGTCTACCTCCTTGTTTGCTCAGTTCATTAAACACGTATTTACTGAACACCTGCTATGTGCCCAGTGCTGTGATAGGCCCTGAAGATGCAGTTACAGTTCCCATTGTCATGGAGCATCCAATATAGCAGGGGAACAGGGAAGGAGCATCTCATAGCCCACTCTGAGGTCAGGCTGGAGGAAGGAGTGGATATGGAATTCCCCACTCCAAACAAATAACAAGAGAGTAGGAATCTCAAAGGCCAAAATGAAGAAAGAATCTGTAGCAATGGCAGTGAGCAGAATGTGAAGAACATATCCTTGGAGGGGCTTGAACTATGTAGCCACCTCAGGGATAGTAGCATGAATAGATGCTCAGGGAGTATGAGTTGAGGCCACAGGTTCATCTGTGGCTGGAAGCTACACATGGACTCTCTACCTAAAGCAGGAAGCTTGACAAGGGCACCCCCTGTGAATGGGGCCCAGAAGTTCTCTGTCCCACAGCCCAGAGTGACAGCAGAGAGCAGAGTCTGCTTCTGGACGTGTGTACAAAATGTCGTTTGTACAACCCCTTGGGCTGTCTGTATCCACCGTCCAAGTGATGAGGACACCAAAGCTAGGAAACTAATGTAAAAACTAGCTGGAACCTGTGAACCCATGGGTCTTGGGCATAGGCAACCATAAAGCAACACCCAACACAGGTCTGTGAGGGCCCACATGGAACTACTGTGGAAGAAAACTCCCATGGAATACAAGCCCATGGAGTAAAATTTTAAAACAATATTTAGAAATATAGTGCCAGGAGGGCCAGTCCAGAGACTTGAAGAATTGAACAATTCACATCTGAGGAAACAGACAAATCAGAGCCATCTGAAAGGATCTTGAAAATAAACATGTTTGAAGGGTTTAAAGAGAGAATGAAAGATTATACAACCTGATTAGTTAGATATGAGGGTGAAAACCAAGTAGAAATCCTAGAAATAAAAACAATATGGTCTTTTGAAAAATTTGGGCTCAATACCATAGAGATAGCTAAAGGGAAAATTAGTGAATTGGATGAATAGATCTGAGGAAATCAACTACAGTGCAGTCTGGAGAAGATCAAGAGATGGAAAATATGGAAAGGAAGTTGGGAGAGGTGGAGGCTAGAATGACAGGGTACAACATAAACTTAGGACAGACTAGAGAAAACTGTGAGAAGGCAACATCTAAAGAGATAAAGGCTGAGAATTTTGTAGAATTGAAGAAAAGTACAAACCCTGCAGTGGCCATATCCTGCATGAGAAAGTTGCCCTTCACCTGCTTCTCCCCAACCTTGTTCTTACGGCCTATGGCCTGCCCTCTTCACTGAGATCAGGGGCTTTGCCCTGTCTCAGTAATAAGCAATCCTCCCCAAATTTAAGTTGGAAGCTTCCTTACACTACTCTCCAATTCTTAAGATTTAATGACCTGGAATTGATCAATTTTTCTTAAACCCCTGCTACTCTGAGTAGTTGCTCCATTGTCTTGTGTGATTCTTGCTAGTTCACCACAATCTACAGCAATGTTAATAAGGGAGATTTATTGAGTGATGAATATATACTGGGGGCTACACTTAGGTGCATTACACTTGTTTCTAAACCTCTGCAAAGAGTAAATTATGCTGTGTAATAGTTATAGTTATCTACTGCTGTGTAACAAATGCTCTCAAACTCAGGGGCTCAGAACAACAAATGCTTGTTGCCTCACCATTCCTATTGGACCAGAATCTAGGAGCGGCTTAGCTGGCTGGTTCTGGCTCATGGTCTCTGAGGAAGTTGCAGCCATTTGAGAACTGACTGGGATGAGAGGACCCGCTTGTAGTCTACTTCTTGTAGCTGTTGACCTGATGTTTCCCTTCTTCCCCGGTGGACCCCTCCTCCCTCCAGTGGGCTGCTCATGGCAAGCCAGATGGCTTTCCTCAAGACAAATCACAGTCCTTCATAACCTGATCTTGGCAGTGACATACCATCAGGCCAACTGTATTATATGAGTCATACAGCCCATCCCTCGTACAAAGTGGGAGAGCACCCCAGAAAAAAGAACTAGAGACTGGGATCACTGGCCACCATCTTGAAGGCTGGCTACCCCATAGGCCTCACCTGCAGATGAAAAATCTGAAATTGAGAGAGGAGTAACCTACCCAGGGCCACCAAAAATTTTAGAAAATTCTTAGTCTTATGGACACTAAGGCACATTTAGTCCTTTCAGGAACCCTAGGTGGGGGTAATATTTTCCATTTTCCCAATGAAGAAAGGAGGGCAGGAAAGGGGGGGGGTAATTTTGGCGGATCCAACTTGCCTCTTAACCACTGCGCTATACTTCCTTCTTTAAAGCTCCCTCCCTCTGACCCTAGATTCCCCAGATTCCTTCCCAAGGCATCCTACCCCATCCTGTATTCCCCTGGGGGGATTGGTTTTGGGGAGTGGGGGTGCTCCATGGGTACTCAGGAAAAACAATGGGGTAGGAGGGAGACGCCCCATCCTCCCTGCCCAACCTCTCACTGCCGTGGCTACTCTGCCCTTCCCCTGTGGACCCAGGTGCGCTGGACCAAGACGGCTGGCAGCGCCTCGGACAAGTTCCAGGAGACATCGGTGTTCAACGAGACGCTGCGCATCGAGCGCATTGCGCGCACGCAGGGTGGCCGCTACTACTGCAAGGCCGAGAATGGCGTGGGCGTGCCTGCCATCAAATCTATCCGCGTGGACGTGCAGTGTGAGTTGGGGCTGGTGGTGCCCCCAGGATGCTCAGTCTGGGCTGGAGGAGGTGGGTAGAAAGGAGGCTGGCGAAGTGACCCCTCGTGGAAGAGCACAATAGAGACTCCCGGCCTAAAGGGGCATTACCTGCTGTTCCTATGGTGTGTCTCACCCTTTACCCTTAACACGCGTCCCCCCATAATCCATACAAACCCTGCAGCAGCCCTCTCAAGTGTTCAGGGAGGGTGGGATAGGTTGGATTAGACGACTTTCACAGGTTATGAGGTTATGCCGGGGGCGGGGGGGGGGGGCGGGGGCGCAGGGAATTGTGACTTGTTCACCCGCAAAGGTTCTCTTGACTGCTCTGGTGCCCTTCCCACAGCACCTCATGTCTCTGCTTTGGCCCCAGGGGTAGCTCTGAAACTTCCCTGCCCCCACCACTTACAGGACCAAGCACCCCTTAGTCCTGACTGCTGGTTGAAAGGGAAGCCCCTAGTCCCTACCTGCCTGCCATAGATATACCCCTTAACCCCAAGAGGCTATTTCACTGCTTGCCACCCGCCTCTGTGCTAGCCCAGGCTGACGCTAGTTACCCAGAAGCCCCAGGGGCAAGCCAAGGGACCTGTCTTGTGCCATCTTAATGTCTACAATGAACCTACCCATTAGATATGCCCTGTGCCCCTCCCCTCCAAAGTGAGATCCCCAAGTGGTGAGCAATGGAATCTTGGACCCTTCTGTCTTCCATCAGTCACCCAAAGTCCTGCCAAACCCTGGGGGTAAGGGTCATTTTTTGATTTATTGGTGCTGGAAGGGACTGGCAGGAATGGCCTGGATGTCATCCATGCCCTACCTCCACCCCTGGCCTTTGTTATGACTTCTGTCCAAGTGGGCTGTGTGAGGACAGAATGATGGGACACTTGTCATAGGATGTTAGGCTGTGTAATGTGGGTACCTTTGGTTCACAATGCTGGCTGTCCATTAGAATGTCTGGGGGTCTTTATAAGAAACTACTGATGCCTTGGTTCCACTTCCAGAGATTCTGATGTAATTGGGTATGGGGCCCAGACATTGGGATCTTTTCTTAGACTTTTTTTTTTTAATTGAGGATTAACCTACATCCAATAGAGTACACTAACCTTAAATGTACAGTTCAATGAGTTTTTATGTCTATGCATGTGTAAACACCATCCAGTTCAAGAGCATTTCTAGGACCCCAGAAAATTCCCTCGTGTTCCCTCCCAGTCAATAATCTCCTTAGAGGCAATCATTCTTCTGATTTCTGACACCATCAGTTAGCTATGCCAGGCAGTGGTATTGAAAAGAAAAGTATCCATGTGATTCTGTCATGCAAACAAAGGTGAGAACCACCAACCTAGTCCAGTTTACCAGTGAGGAAACAAGCCCAGAGAGAAAAGGGACTTAGGCAGGTCACACTGCAAATTAGCAGCTAACCCAGGATCTGAACCAGTGTCCTGATTTCCAGTCTGCAGCTGCTTCCTCCATCCCATGACGGGAAGGTGAAGAAAGACACCCCCGTGCAGAGCCGGGGGCAGGGACAGCTGGGAAGCTGTTAAGTCTATTCCCCTGCCTCTAATGGGTTGGTCTGTCTTGTGGGCTGGGAGACCATGTGGCTCTCTGGAAGCTTCCCTTGAGAGTAGCTTAGCTTTCCTGGAGGGCTGCCAGAAAACCCAGTCCCCTACCTTTGGGTCAGCCAGCCCTGACTCCCCCCGGCGTGGTATCCTTGCAGACCTGGATGAGCCCGTGCTGACGGTGCACCAGACAGTGAGTGATGTTCGAGGCAACTTCTACCAGGAGAAGACGGTGTTCCTGCGCTGTACTGTCAACTCCAACCCGCCTGCCCGCTTCATCTGGAAGCGGGGCTCTGACACCCTGTCTCACAGCCAGGACAATGGGGTCGACATCTATGAGCCCCTCTACACCCAGGTCAGGATGGACAGTAGCCGGCCTGGTCTCCTCATGGCTTGCCCCACACTCTTCCTTCTGTACCCTACAGGGGAGGGGGATGTGAAAACTGAGGTCTCATGATCCTGAGTTCCAGGGACGGCCCTGACTCCAGTTATTCTGTTCTGATGTCAGAGGCATACATTCTGATTGGGCTTCAGACATCCTGAGCCAAATGAAATCAGGGCAGAAAGGTCAGGGAGGACAGGAGAATCCCCCAGGCAACACGTCCACCAGGGTCATGGCTAGTTAGGAAAGGCACTCCCCCGCCCCCCGCAACCAGGAGTAGGCACGTGATGCCTCAGTCTTCTGGCTGGCAGAGTATTGGGAACTCGGGCAGGTGCAGTGGTAGCTGGGGGCAGAGAGATGACTGCACTTCCCACGGGACCCCTGCAGTCCCAGGAGATGGTGAGGAAGCTGTCCTACCAGGGGAGGCTTTCCGAGGTAGCTATCCCAGGTGGCAAGGCTCGACGTGTGGACATGGCCTGGGGGCCAGCCCCATGTTTGCATAGGTTGTAAGACAGAACAGGAGTCCTTCCTTACCCCCCATTTCCCAGAGGGGGAGAACTGAGGCCTTGGTCCTGGCCAGTGTGTCCCAGGACAGCATCAGATGCAGAGAAGCTCAAGGTACGGAGTGGGCAGCATCCACCCCAGGCTGCGGCTCCCTAAGGATAAACTGTGGAGGTTGGAAAGATGGGAATTAAAGGAGGAATTTGCTTCTGCCTATGGTGCTGGGTGAATGTGTGTGGGATCCCTGGGACCCAAGCAGGCCCCTCACCCCAGTGCACTGCTGCTACCTAGGGGGAGACCAAGGTCCTGAAGCTGAAGAACCTGCGGCCCCAGGACTACGCCAGCTACACCTGCCAGGTGTCTGTACGCAACGTGTGTGGCATCCCTGACAAGGCTATCACCTTCCGGCTCACCAACACCACGGGTACAGGACTTCCCTGCCCGACCCCCTCACCCACCCGGGCTGACTTCCCAGCTAGGAGACAGTGCCCCGCCCCACACAGGACTCTAGGCACCGCACCATGAGCATCTCCCTTCCTCCCCTCTGCCTGCTCCCTGCCTTCTCCCCAGTCTTCCTCAGGCCTTCCCCAAGCCCATGGGTTCTCCTCCCCCTCAGCTCCCTCAGCGCTGCCTCACAGTCCCCTAAGACCCCACCTCCTTGTCCTCATAGCACCACCAGCCCTGAAGCTGTCTGTGAATGAAACTCTGGTGGTAAACCCGGGGGAGAATGTGACCGTACAGTGTCTGCTGACAGGCGGTGATCCCTTACCCCAGCTGCAGTGGTCCCATGGGCCAGGCCCGCTGCCCCTGGGCGCTCTGGCCCAGAGTGGCACCCTCAGCATCCCTTCAGTGCAGGCCCGGGACTCTGGCTACTACAACTGCACAGCCACCAACAACGTGGGCAACCCTGCCAAGAAGACGGTCAACCTGCTGGTGCGATGTACGTGGGTCTGAAGGGGCGGGAGGGACTCGGGAGGCAGATGGGGGTGGGGGGGCTGCCCTCCAGAAACCACTGGGGAACTGGGAAAGGGGCTTGTCTGCTTCCTTTTGGTAGATGAGATTTGCTGAGGGGCCGTGTTCCAGGCACTTTGATTTCCCTGCGATTCTGAGGTCTGTCTGCTGGCAGCAGGACTACAATTTGTATAAAGTTTTATTTGTGATGTACATTTCCAAATGTCATCTCAACAATGGAAGAAGTGGGAAGGGCTGGCATTGATTACTCACTTTTTTTTTTTTTTAATCTATTTGACACTCAGAGATTACAAGTAGGCAGAGAGGCAGGCAGAGAGAGAGGAGGAAGCAGGTTCCCCGCTGAGCAGAGAGCGTGATGTGGGGATCGATCCCAGGACCCTGGGATTATGACCTGGGATTATGAGCCGAAGGCAGAGGCTTTAACCCCCTGAGCCACTCAGGCGCCCCAGATTACCCACTTTTTTAAAAAAAAAAAAAAGACTTTTTATTTATTCATGAGAGAGAGAGAGGCAGAGGAAGAAGAAGCAGTCTCCCCATGCAGCAGGGAGCCCAGTGCAGGACTTGAACCCAGGACCCTGGATCATGACCCGAGCCAAAGGCAGATGCTTAACTGACTGAGCCACCCGGGCATCCTGATTGCCTACATTTTTCTTAGATTGGGAAATGGAGGCTGCCACAAGCTAAATGTGGACATTCCAGTCTTTAAGAGAAATTTCCTGACTCTTCCCATACAATGGTTTCTACATTTTTCACAGAATTAAAATGAAAATAACATAATTTGCACATATCCCATATGCAAATCTTTATTTGCGAAGCATGTCAGTGAGTCTGAAGGTAATTACTAAATGTAAAAATGATACAAAACTTGGGGCACAATTAAAGAAGTATAAACACTCTCCTTATTAAACCTCAGCCTCATTCGCTTCTCAGTGTGATCTTGATTTTGCTACTGGGCTTGAAGGAGAAAGCTTTTTTTTAAAGTTTTATTTATTTAAGTAATCTTTGCACCCAACATGGGGCTCGAACTCACGACCCTGAGACCAAGAGTCACATACTATACTGACTGAGCCAGCCAGGCACCCCTAAAGAGAAAACTTGAAATTTTTCGGACTTAGAAGTAACTTTAGGTTGTTGTTTGTTTGTTGCTTATTTATTTGAAGATTTTAAAGATCCAGGCTTGTTTGCAGCTCTTTAACCCTTGAAAAATAAAGTATAGCTTCTGTCAAATCCAGTGGAGAGTCTTCTGCTGAAATGGTCTCTCCTTTTTGTTCTTCCCCCTCCAACTATTCTCTTTTCTGACTCTTCTCACAAGAAGAAGCTAGCTCTGGGTGGCTTTTTACTTAATCAGAGCAAGAAAGACCGTAGCCAGATTGTTGCTGATAGCTACTTTTTTCTTTGATCTTTTTTTCCTGTCAGATATTCTTTACCACCTAATTCCATTTGGCCTTTAAAACCTGGAGATTGAAGTTTATATCACCTACTTATGGTCCCCTCTTAGGGTGACACACAGCCTTCTTTGCCCAGCCCAGTCCTGGTTCTTGGCTGTTGTACCAGGGACCTGTCGAATTAGCACCCACTACTGAGAATTCTGTCTAGGGCCGCCTGGGGAGGCTCAGTCAATTCAGTGTCCAACTCTTTTTTTTTTTTTTTAATTTTTATTTATTTATTTGACAGACAGAGATCACAAGTAGGCAAAGAGGCAGGCAGAGAGGAAGGGAAGCAGGCTCCCCGCTGAGCAGAGAGCCCAACGTGGGGCTCGATCCCAGGACCCTGGGATCATGACCTGGGCCAAAGGCAGAGGCTTTAACCCACTGAGCCACCCAGGTGCCCCCAGTGTCCAATTCTTGATCTCAGCTCAGGTTCTGATCTCAGGGTCAGGTGTTCAAGCCCTTCTTTGGACTCCATGTTGGATGTGGAGCCTACTTAAAAAGAAGGAGAAGAATTCTAACTCTTGGCTATGTCTGACAGCATTCAGATTTTTCAAAGAGACTAGACCCTTTTCCCCTAAACTCTGTGTTTTATGTAATTTCATGTAAAGTGATTGTATTAGGCTTTTATTACAAAAATTGCACACACTTGTTGCTGCAGAAGCAAACAGTACAAAAGGATAAAAATGTGCAAATTAAAATTTCCCCTCAGCCCCACTCTCTAGATAGAAATGCTATTACATTCTGGTACCTCTTTCCAAAATTTGTACTTTGCATATTCACAGTTAAAAACAAGAATAAAAATAAAGCAGTGCAGGTTTTAAGAGTGCCGGCCGAGTCTGAATTCAAGGTTGGCTATTTCTTTGGGCAAGTGACTTAAACCGTCTGGGTCTCACTTCTCTCCTTTGTAAAATGGGGACAGCAAAGTGCCTCACTGCAAGACTGTGGGATGGGTGAGATGAGTAAAACCACGTCAAGGGTTTGGAACGGTGTCTCTCATGTTCAGTCAAGAGCACCTATGACAGTTAATAAACCTACTTTTCTACAGCCAGCTGTTTTGAATTTTTAAAAATGCATCTGAGCAAGCAGGACCATTTCCAAGCAAAGCAGTGATTTCTCTTGGGGGTGGTGGTGGTTGTGTGGGGTTGGAGCCTCCAAACTTGGCAGTTCAAGGAGAGAAGCCAGGTCTGAATGGGGGTGGGACATAGACCCTTGGCTCTGGGCCAGCCCCAGCCATCTCTCCCTCCCCTTCTGCCCATAGCCATGAAGAACGCTACATTCCAGATCACCCCAGATGTGATCAAAGAGAGTGAGAACATACAGCTGGGACAGGACCTGAAGCTGTCATGCCACGTGGATGCGGTACCCCAGGAGAAGGTGACCTACCAGTGGTTCAAGAACGGCAAGCCGGCACGCATGTCCAAGAGGCTGCTGGTGACCCGAAATGACCCTGAGTTGCCTGCGGTCACGAGCAGCCTAGAGCTCATTGACCTGCACTTCAGCGACTATGGCACCTACCTGTGCGTGGCTTCCTTCCCAGGGGCACCCGTGCCTGACCTCAGCGTCGAGGTCAACATCTCCTCTGAGACAGGTGGGCAGCTGAGACGGCATGGGTGTGTGTGTTGGGAAGGGGAGGGAGCTGGAGAGGCCCACAGAGGGAAGGTGGGCACAGTAGTTTGGAGAAAGGAGATCAGAGTGAGGAGAACATGATTGTGTTGATTCTGTGTTCTGCACACATTTATGAAGCACCTGTGTATGCCAGGCATTGTCCTAGGCTCTGGGTAGAATGGTGGGCAAAATGAGTTCTGCTGGCATTGAACGAAGCAGGAAGGCAAACACTTTTCTGATAGTCTCACAAATAAATATATCACTGCAAACTGTGATACACAAGTCAGGAAAGTTTCCTAAGATAGAATGTTTGATCTGAGATCTGAGGGAGGGGTAGGACTTTGCTAGGCAAAAGAGAACAAGGGAGGGTGAAAGAAAAAGAAAAAGGGAGACCACAGAAGCAGCATGTGCAAAGGCCCTGAGGGAGGTAAGTGTGGGGACCAAAGTGCAGCTGGGAGAATGGCATGAGATGGAAGAGAGTGGACGGGTCAGCAGGTACCACATAATGCAGGGATTTGGGTCTTTATTCAAAAAATAATAAATAACAACAATGAAATAATGACTAACATTTATTGAGTGTTTACTCTGTGTTCTGATGATTTCATATTTATCTCATTCACCTTCATGGTTTACCTTATGGGGGTAGTTCATCATCAGTTTTTAGAGATGAAGAAACAGGCTCAGGGAGTTTAAGAAGCTCACCTAAGTTAACAGACAATAAGTAGTGTAGCTGGGATTCGAACCCAGACAGTTTGACTTTAGAGCCACCCCTGAAGGGTTTACAGAATGACAGGAGTTTGGAGCAGATGATTTTGGAGAGAGTCTCTAGAATCTCTTCTCCAGTCCCAGCCCTTTACACCAAGATGCTGGCTGACTTTGGCTAAGCCTCTTTAACTCTCTGGGCCTCAGTTTCCCCTCTGTGAGATAGTGAACCTGATGGCCTCGGAGGCCCCTTCCATCCTGACTCTTGCACAGGGAAAAGACCTCACATCCAGGGAGCGTGTCCCTTACAAGTGGATCCCATAGCTGGGATACAGGATGGGAGAGAGAAGATGAGGCTGGGGAGTGGCAGAGGCTGGAGCACAAGGGTCTTGTTTACAGAGCCAAGGTTCTGGAACTTTAAGCTGAGGGCAGTGCAGCCTCAAAGAAAGGAGACAGCCCTTTGGCCTGTGGGGGCACAGAAGGGTTGGGAGCTGGGACGTTTTAGAAAAAGGGAAATCCACGGGCGCAGGGCCATTTCCTCCATTTGGCTCATTAGCCTGATGCCTGGGGCATGGAAGCTATTTAAGGGCCTGTGGAAATAATTTAGACCTGGAAAAACAAATTAATTGGCTCCAAAATACAAAGAGAAAACTGTACAATTAAAGCCAATACACATATAAAGGTTTACAAGAGTATGAATGATCCTAACTAGAAAGCCGGACCTCAGCTTGCCTTGTAGAGTTATTTACAATTTATATTTGGTGTAGGACATTTTAATTTGTTTGATGGGATGTAGGATGGGACCCATGGAAGTCTTTAAAAGACCCTCCAGTTGGGCATTGTGTTGGGTTGGATTGGGTTTGGCTGTGTGTAGCAGAAAATCCCAAAATTCTACTAGCGGCTTAAATGAGCTAGATATGTATTTCGTTTCCTCATAAAAGTGAGTGGTCCAGGCTGGAATAATGGCTCAGCTGCTCCGAGTCCTCAGGGCCCTGGGCTCCATCTTGTCTCCATATTCCATTATCTCTAGTGTGGGCCCCCTTGTCCACAATGGCAGGTCCAGTTGCAGCCATCAATCTGCATTCCAGCCCATAGGCAGGAGGAGAAGAGGGGCACAGTCTTTCCGTTGGAGGACCCTCATTTTCTGTCACATCCCATTGGCCAGAATTTAGTCATGTGGCCACATCTAGACCAAACCCAGGCTGGGAGACTTAATGGTTCTTCTGGCTGAGCGCCCTGCCAAACTCCAGATATTCTCTGACTTTGGAAGAAAGGGTAAGCATATTGGGGGACAGACTAGGCATCTGTGATAATACACCAGAAGACAAATGGAAGCTCTAACTAGATTGGGGCCAGTGGGCAGGAGAGAGGGGGTTGAAGGAAGAAGTCAGTGGGTAGAGCTGTTTAAAAGGTGGAAAACCCCCTTTTGTTGGGCTAAAGGGAAAGAAGGAATAGGCTTCAGAATCTTTCTGAGTTGGGAGACCCTGAGGTGGAGAGAACGGGGGGCGGTGTGTTGTGTTTTGGAGATACTGAGGGATCTTTGGGACATCTGGGATGGGGAAGAGAGGCTAAGACCTAGGGGGAGGAAAGCAGAAGCCCAAAAGCAGAGGCTAGCGGGAGCTCTAACTCTGCTCCTGCCGGCCTCCCCACCGCAGTGCCTCCCACCATCAGCGTGCCCAAGGGAAGGGCCGTGGTCACAGTGCGGGAGGGCTCGCCCGCTGAGCTGCAGTGCGAGGTTCGAGGCAAGCCACGGCCGCCGGTGCTCTGGTCCCGCGTGGACAAGGAGGCTGCGCTGCTGCCCTCGGGGCTGCCACTGGAGGAGACCCCGGACGGGAAGCTGCGGCTGGAGCACGTGAGCCGCGACATGAGTGGGACCTACCGCTGCCAGACGGCTCGGTATAATGGTTTCAACGTGCGCCCCCGCGAGGCCCAGGTGCAGCTGAACGTGCAGTGTGAGTCTCATCGCCCCACCTGGACTACCTTCTGAGCTGTCCCTCCCGGTTCACGGGCTGACCTGCCCCTTCTTCACCCCTTTATACCCTCCGGTCCAACCAATCCCCTCCACGTACTGCTGATATGCCTAAAACCCTGCCACCCCCTACCCCGTGTTCTAATATGGGAGGTCTGTGGCCCTTGTCAACGTTTCCACTTTCCCGCCCCCATCTTCATTCCTAGGGACCCAGTGAGCAAAGAAATAACTGATTTTGACAGGTAGAAATGGGAGTTTGAAAGACCTTCAAGGGAGCTGATAGTGTAAGGATGATAGTGTAAGGTAAGGATGAGAGTTAACAAACCTCGTTCAGCTCTTGCCAAGCACTGTTCTAAGAGCATTTTAAGAGCATTCTAAGAGCATGAACTCATTTAACCCTTCGGCCCTATAAGTAGACTCTATTATTCCCTTATTTTTACAAATAGAGAAACCGAGTCACAGGATAAGTAACTTGCCTAAGGCCCTACCGGCTAGTTTGAAGCTGGGCTGGGATTTGAACCTAAGGCAACTATCTAGCTCTGGGGATCTTGCTCTAAACCCCGACGTTATGCAGCTTTTCACTACGTGGGGGAGGGTCGGGGAGAGGAGTGTGAGGGAAGGATTCGAGGCAAGACTAGAGGCCCAGTCTGGGAAGCATGGCTGGAGGAACTGGCCGGGAGGGGGTGGGTATGGGCAGGTCAGGGAGGTAGGAGCACGGCTACTGTCTATGTTACGAATGTGTATCGCTCTGAGATCCCTCCAGGCTGGGGGGTGCGGGAGCAGGGTCGAGTGCGTTGCCTCCGATCGGGCCGCTCCTCAAGCCCCATCCGGCCCCGCTGACCGCCGCCCCCGCCCCCAGTCCCGCCGGAGGTGGAGCCCAGCTCCCAGGATGTGCGCCAAGCGCTGGGCCGGCCCGTGCTGCTGCGCTGCTCGCTACTGCGGGGCAGCCCCCAGCGTATCGCCTCGGCAGTGTGGCGCTTCAAAGGGCAGCTGCTGCCTCCGCCGCCTGCTGTCCCCGTCGCCGCCGAGGCCCCCGACCACTCTGAACTGCGCCTCGACGCCGTCACCCGCGACAGCAGCGGCAGCTACGAATGCAGCATCTCGAACGACGTGGGCTCTGCTACCTGCCTCTTTCAGGTCTCGGGTGAGCGTCCCGTGGGTCCCGCCCCACCCAATCGCGTCCACCTGGGGCTAGGCTCCGCCCCAACTCCAGCCCCGCCCACACCCTGCCTGGGCCCCGCCCCTTTCCAGCCCGCCTTCGCTAGGTTTAGGCCTCTGCCTTTCCAAGACCCGCCCACGCCAGGTCTAAACCCTGCCCATGCGGCCCGCTCCAAACTGTGACGTCTTTTAGGTCCCCTCTAGACAGGCTGTAGCAATTCACTCACAGCCCCTCCAGATGTAGGACCTTTTCTTCTCAAGGGCCGCTTTTATGTGCCCTAAACCCCGCCTGTTTTAGCTTAGCCTCCTTCCCCTTGGCCTCGGACGGCCCTGCCTCTTTCAAGCCCCTACTTCCCCGGGGTTAGGCTTTGCTCCTCTAGACCCGCGAGCTCCCGGTATGGGCCCTTCCCTTTAAAGACTCATCCAAGCCGCGCCTGGGCCCCAGCTGCGAGGCATAGGCTCCCTTCGAGCCTCGTCCAATCCCAGCTTTCCGTTTCCTTCTTTCTTGGGGGCAAGTGCGGTCCAGGCCCGCCCACACGAGGCTTAAACCTGCCCACTCAAGCCCCGGGCATCGCCCCACCCCAGACCTCACATTTCAAGCCCCTCCTACTTAGTCCTAGGCAGCAGAGGCTGCGGACGGAGGACCCCATCTTTTCCTAACGGCAGGCCCCATGTGAGGGGCCTGAGCTGTAGCTAAGAGGAGAGAAGACGACTCAACAGCTTCTCTGGAACGTCGTGGGTGGTTCGGGGCCAGCCAGCATCCTGAGCTGTCACCCCCGAGGTTCGGGCCCCCTGGTGCCCAGAAATCCCTGTCAGCCCATATCTCAAGTCATTCCTGGGTGGGCTGTTTGGGGCTGCAGGCAGGCATAGGTGAGTCAGAAAGGGTCGGAGGTCATGGTGAGGGCTGAGGGGAACGCATAGAGGCCAAAGGAGTTTCTGACCCCCTTTCTCTTCGTTGAGGGAGAGCTGTTTCCTTCTCAGAGCTGGTGGCAGCGCCCCTGGAGGAGAACCCCAGGTGTGCCTGTCCCCTTCTGCATCCCCAGCTCTCTCAGCAGTCCCCAACTAACCGGGTGCCCCTTTAGGTCTTCTCTTCAGTCAAAAACAGGGGGCCAGGACCACAGGTCACTCCCCAGCCGCACCCCCCCAGCCCTGCCAGCCAGAGGCCCCTATGACATTTCCCACCTCCTTCCCCTCTCCCCTGTTCTCCCACACTTTCCCTGTCTCCCCATCTTTTTTCTCTCTCTGTCCTTCTCCTCTCTTCCTTCCACCTCAATATCCTTGACCCTTCTTTGCGTCTTTTCCCCCATCCTCTTTCCCTCCCTAATGTCCCTCCTCTCTGTCTTCCCAAATTTCTCTTTTCTCTGGTTTTTTCCTTGGCCTTTCCCTCTCTGTTCTCACCAATACCACATCTTGGAATTCCCAATCCCCCTTTTCTCCACTTCACACTTTCCCTCCTACTCCATCCTCACTCCCCTAATATCCTCCTCTCCCACCATCTCCTCCCTTAACTATGTTCCCTTTCTCTTTGTCTCCATATATCCTTGTCCCTGTTTCTTGCCATCTTTCTCTGTCTCCCTCTCCCGCGCCTCCTCTCTCTGTGTCTCTCCCCATCCCCCACCCTTCACGGCCCCACGCCCCCTCCCCACCCTCTCAGCCAAAGCCTACAGCCCGGAGTTTTACTTCGACACCCCCAACCCCACCCGCAGCCACAAGCTGTCCAAGAACTACTCCTATGTGCTGCAGTGGACCCAGAGGGAGCCCGATGCTGTGGACCCCCTGCTCAACTACAGACTCAGTGTCCGCCAGGTGGGCCAAGGGGGACAGGGCTAGGGCGGGGGTGGAGGCGTGAGGAGGGGCAGGCTGACCCTGGGAATGTCCATCAAACCATGAGAAGTGGTTGGAGGCAGGGCTTGGACACATCTGACCCCTTTGCAGACTACACTTTAGAGCCAGAGAGAAAGTTTTCTGGACATAGCAGCAGAAGCTGGAAGGTTTTAGGGACCTTCTCTGGCCCCATGCTCCGGGCCCTGCCCTGAAAATTGGGCTGGGTCTGCTGGGTTTGTACAGAAGAAAGGGGGCAGAGCTAGCTCTGCTCACAAGACACAGAATCTACTCGTGAGTCAGGAGCTTAGGGTGGGGAGGGAGGCAGTTTTCTCCACAGGGTCTCTAGAATGCAAGGCCAGACTATGCTGTTCTTGTGTCAAGTTTAATTCCATGTGGTTCTTCCGCCCAAGGGGCAGTAGGTGTGGAGGGTGAAAGTGTGGCTCTGGGGCAGACCGCCTAGGCTAGAATCCTGCTCTGTGTGAGCTAGGGCAAACCACATCTGTTTGGCCTCAGTTTCTTTATCTGTAAAATGGGAGTCATTATAACGTTCCGCCTCAGAAGACTAGAATTTTGAGGATTAAGTGGGTTACTAATGGCAAATCACCTTGAACAGCGCCCAGCACACGTTTATTGTTCAATATGAGTTGCTATCCTGTGTTATTCAGATGGGCTGAGGAGGGAGGCGCGGTAGGAGTGATTACACTCTCTCACGGATGGGGGAACTGAGGGTCTGGTTTCCTCGTTTTTATTCTTTCTGCTCCCTGCCCCTGCCCCCCACCGCACCCTCCAAGTCATACCAGGGCCTGGGCCGGTGCTGTGGTGGAGGGTGTGGCCATCTGGGCATCTGGAAACACCCTGTATCTGCAGCTGAATCAGCACAACGCCATGGTGAAGGCCATCCCAGTGCGGCGCGTGGAGAAGGGGCAGCTGCTGGAGTACATCCTGACTGACCTCCGTGTGCCCCACAGCTATGAGGTCCGCCTCACGCCCTATACCACCTTCGGGGCTGGGGACATGGCCTCCCGCATCATTCACTACACAGAGCGTAGGTGGTAGTGGTGGTGGTGGGGTGGGAAGGGTGGGCTCCTCTTTTCCCCAGGGGATCCCCTTCCAGCCTCCCCACATGGTTCCAGAGCTTGGAGCTCCCCTCTGTGCAGTGTCCTACTTTGTCACTGCAGGGTAGGCCTCTCTGGCCTCCAGTCCTGGTTTCAGGAGCCCTGTCCCCTGGTCCCAAGCCTGGGCACCCTCTATACAGTCCCATACCTCAGTTCTGACTTGGTTTTCCTGCTTGCTTTCCCAGCCATCAACTCTCCCAACCTGTCAGGTGAGAAACCTCCCTCCCACTTCCCCTTCCCTTTGGGGACACAAAGACTCCCTTGGTGGGTGGAGAGGTCCCTGGCAGATACCCAGAGAGAAAATGGGGGTGGAGGCCAGCAGCTGGAAGAAGAAGCCAAAGGGAACAGGGCTGGGCTTGGAGACAAGTGCATCCAAGATTCATTCTGGGGCTTAAAAGTGGGGGGCAGAGGTGGGGGACATCTGTAACTCAAGGCCTCTCCTCCTCAATCAGCATCCTGATCCTATCCCTAGAATCACTGTCCCAAGAAGGAAAACGGAGAGACCAGACTAATCCATATCCCCCGTTCTCTGCAGCAGGGGTCCTCAATCTGAGATCCATGAAGCCCCCCACCCCACCCGCACGATCTGTGTATAGAATTCAGGGCATCCATGAACCTGGAATGTGGAAGGGCATACAGTTACTTCTTTATCTTCCCTTAAATTCTGGCAAAAGTTTAACATCTTTAGTGACGACTGCAGACAACAAGCCAGGGAAGTGTAATCACTACCTGTGACCCTGTCATCAGGACCAAGTCGAGGTTTGCACGGCACCTTAAAGTTGTTGCGGCCCTTTCTGAATATCATTTACATCCATCGGGACTTTGAAACCACCACAGTTATTAGAGCTAATGCTAGATCTTGTTATTTAATTAGATAAAAAAGAAGCCCACCGATTATCATATCACAAACGTGTTTTTTAAAATATTTTGACAGCTGTATCTCAATATAAGTGATTTCCTTTGTGACCCTCTGTATTTCATTGTGTGCATCTAAAATTATTATTCTGAGATAGAGTCCTTAGACATCACTAGATAGCAGAGGTCTGTGGTATACAAAGGTTAGGAAGTCCTGTTCTGGGGAACAAATTTGTCAGGGGCCCCGTTGCCTGGTTTCTCAAGCCCTGAGACCCTAGGCCCATGGCTTGGATGCACGACCCCTGCCTCAGGGTGGTCAGGGAGGGCGAAGCTGGGCCAGGTGGCCTGAGGAGCCTGACCTTCTTTGTCTCCTCCCCACCCTTGGCCCAATGCAGACAACACCTGCCACTTTGAAGATGAGAAGATCTGTGGTTACACCCAGGACCTGACAGACAACTTTGACTGGACACGGCAGAATGCCCTCACCCAGAATCCCAAGCGCTCCCCCAACACTGGTCCCCCCACTGACATCAGTGGCACCCCTGAGGGTGAGGACATGGACTGCTGCAGGACAGTTTTTGGGGGTGTGTGTATGTGTGTAGCACCAGGGAATCCCAGTCCGAAGGCGGGGACACAATCCTGCCCTCAGGGAGCCCCAGTCTGAAGGGAGCCACAGCCCTGCTCTTAGAGAGCTCTAATTTGACGGAGAGACACAACTCTGTCTTCATGGGGACCCAGAAGAAGAGAAACTGCAATAGGGTTCGGAACTCCTGGCCTAGACTCCTATGCTGTCCAGTGAGGCAGGGAGAACACGGTGGATGGGTGAGGCACCTGGGGTCAGAGGAAGCTCAGGCAGTGAAAGGATCAGATGGTTAGCGGCTGGGTGGGGTAAGGAGGAGGCTGTTGGTGCATCCCCCCCTCCCCAACAGGCTACTACATGTTCATCGAGACATCAAGGCCCCGGGAGCTGGGGGACCGAGCCCGTTTGGTGAGTCCCTTGTACAATGCCAGTGCTAAGTTCTACTGCGTCTCCTTTTTCTACCACATGTACGGGAAGCACATCGGTGAGTCGGGGGACCAGGTCATCTGCCCAAGGGCTGTTGGGGTGGGGAGGAGAGATGGAATCCACGGGAGGCTGGCACGGGCCCATATGAGGCCTGGGCTTCCTCAGCTTGGCTAAATCACAAATCCTTGGAGGGGGTGTAGGCAGAATCCGGGCAAGGGAGGAAGCCAGAGCCCACTCATTCGAGGTTTTCCTGAGTCTGCAAACAAAATGGTTCCAGCAGGACAAGATGGAAGCCTTGGAGGAGATGGCGAAAACAGCTAAGAGGGTGCTGGTATTGAGCGCCTGTCAGGTGCCTGGTGATATCCTGGGGGCTCTGCATCTGTAGTCCCATTACCTCTCACAAACACCAGGTGAGGGAGGTGTTACTATGTAAATCAGAGAGGTTCAGCATTTTCCCCGGGATCACACAGCAACCTGAGTTGTCTGACTCCCCCGAGCCCTAAGCTCAAGGTTGGGGGGGGTGTCACTCTGTAACCGGTGAAGGGCAGTCCCTTTTCCTAAGGCTGGGTGGGCATCTGCCGTCATCATTCAGCCGTCACTTCTTGAGACAGGCATCAGGTGATGCAACAAACAGGGAGAGGAGTTTCCCATGCTCCTGGCACCTATGGTCAAGTGGGAGACAGATGTCTAATTAAACCAGATACGACTGAGTGACCACTGTGACACATGCCCACAGCAGGACAGGGGCCAAACAGCTGGTAACAGAGACCAACGCTGGAGGCTTGGTTATGGACAACTCTGATGAGGAAGTGACAAACTTTTAAAATTTTCATTTATTTGTTTGTTTACTTCTTTACGGGACAGGCCATGTATTCTGTATGGGTCAAAATGTCCAAAGGGCTTATAATGAGAGTCCCCTTCTCATCCCAGTCCTCCTGCTACCTAGAGCCTTTCCCCAAAGGCCATCAATGCGCTAGATTTGGGGACAGGATTCCAGAAACTTTTTATGTATATAGAAGCCAGTGGAAGATTTGAATTCAACCCAAGGAAGACCCCGTAAACATCAGATCTGGACAGGAGGGCTTTCTAGTAGGGATGCTGTAGAGGGGGCCCCCTGTCCCATGTCACGTGACTCCTCTGCTCTGCCCCTTTCATCACCATCTCCTCTAGGCCTCCCAGGTCTGATCTGGCCCCTGCCTCCTTCTCTGACCTCATCTTCTACCACCTTTCCCTTGGCTCCCACTCAGCTCGAGAGAACACTGGTCTCCTTGCTTTCCTTGAAATACTTGAGGCGGATTCCTGCCAAAGAGGACTTTGCTCATGATGTTCCTTGGCCTGGAACATTCTTCCCCTCCCCTCATTCAAGGGACTTCTCTGAAGTCCCTTGACATCCCCACCTCAATACCTCTTTATTCCTTTCCCTGCATTATTGGCTTTATAATGCTTATCACCAGTAGAAGGTAAGCTCCAGGACGGCGGGGTCCTCGCCTTATTCACTGACATATCTCTTACGTCTAGAACAGTGCCTGGCACATAACAGTGCCTGGCTCAGCTAGTTGAACAAATGAATGATAGGGAGGTCTAAGGTTCTAACCATGAGGTTCTCTGAAAGTCCTCTTTCAGTTGTGAGGACCATGGTAAAGAGTAAAGAGTTCTTTATTCAGCATTTAATTATTGAGAACCTGTAGCAATTTGCTGCAGACCTTCCCTCAAAGAGCCCAATGGGAGGAGAAGATGTGGATGGCTCTGTCACATCACAGAGCAGACAGTGGTCTGGGCCTGGATCACTGAAGTAGAAGGATTCAGGGTTCCTAGGGAAGCACAGAGGACTCCCAACTCAAGCCTAGGAAGACTTCTGGGGGGGAAATGGCATTTCAGAGAGGCCTCAAGTCACAGGAAGGATTTGGCCAGGGCAATGTAGTAGGGGAGGGAGTCTCCAGCAGTGTGAAGAGGCTGAGCAAAAGCCCAAAGGTGGGAGACCTGGAGTCTGTCTGTCCAGACTCCAGCATGGAGTTTCCTCGGCTTTGCAGATGGCAAGGGAGGCAGGGAAGACCGTAGTGAGCAGGCCCACCCTTAAGGGAGGCTGCATGTCTTGGGCCCTGGCTGAGGCTGTGAAAGGTGGTCAGGAATCCCCTGAGCAGGGGAGACCCTAGAGCTGATGGGCTCCTCAGGAAAGGGGGTTGAAATTCAATTTTTGTTCAAGCAGTGAAAAGAGAGGTTCCCCATTAGTGGCCTTGGGGCAGGGTGGTGGAGGAGGCAGAAAAGATACGGGAATTGAGGGGGATAGGAAGGGGGAAGAGCTCCAGGAGGGGGAAGAGAGAAGGGTCTCTCGGTGAGGATCCTGAAAGGTATTGGGGCTTGGGTCTGTTGAAGTCTATGTGGCACCTCCTGGCCCACTCTGGCTGGCTGCAGTCCTCTGATGGGCCCATCTGCTGGTGAGGGTCCCCACCCAGGCCTCCTCTGCCTCTGGGGAAGTCTGTGTTTCTTACTGTCCCAATCCCTCCTCCCCCCTCCCCTCCTAGCCCACCTGGCAGCTGGACCGCACCAGCTGTCCCCAGACCTTGTATCTTTCTGGCCAACTCCTTTCATCTCAGGCAGGTAACATTTGGTGGCTCTTCCCCAGCGGGGGTCTGTCTATCTGGTGTCACAGATGGTGTGGCTTTGTCTCTGGGCAGTGCCATGGAAATGCCAGCCACTGGGCGCTAAGATTGATTCCCCTTCCCTCTGAGCCAGATCCTTCCCATCACTGGGGACTGGAGGTAGGCTGGAGGAGCTGGGAAGGGGCATGACATTGCCTGGGTGCTCTTCGCCAAGTCACAATCCCCTCCCCCTTTTCCAAGGTCCCCAGCACCTCCAGAATTCCAGGCCCCTGTGGCTGTGGGCACAGGAGCTCAGCACTCACAGGCACATGCCCTCAATGTTTCACTTCCTCTGTGTTTACTGTGCCTGTGTAGCACAGATACAAACATCTCTCTTTAAAGCAACTCCCTCTCATTTTCTTGGCTTTGTCCAAAGTGTGAATATTAGAGAAATCGTGAGTTTGAAGGACTTGCTTTATTCATTTCTCAAAACATATCTCGTAAGTATCAAAATTTTTAAAGTCCATTCCTGTGCCTCTAGGAAAAATCATCCCATGCCTGGGGTGTGCCTTGTGTGCTTTGGGAATCCTGCTCTGCGCTCAGTCATGGGCCCCACTGCGTGGGACAACTCCACTCCAGAGGAAGAAGGAGTGTGTGTGTGTGGGGGGGGGGGGATTAGCTGAATAGAAAGGAAAGGAAGGAATAAAGGAAAATTTGCAAGGCGTCCTGATGAATTGAAGCCCGCTGCAGTCCTCTCTGTCCTGTTCCTGTGTTGTGAGCTGTGGCATAATGGGATGTGAACCGTTCTGGGCTAATGTTGCAGGCAGTGGCGGAGGAGGGGGGCCTCGTCCAGATCCTCACTTCTCCCCTCTCTTCATCCCCACCATAGGCTCCCTCAACCTCTTGGTGCGGTCCCGGAACAAAGGGGCCCTGGACACACACGCCTGGTCTCTCAGTGGCAATAAGGGCAACGTGTGGCAGCAGGCACACGTGCCCATCAACCCCAGCGGGCCCTTCCAGGTGAGGCTCTCCCAGCCCTCAGGCTGGTGGTCTGGCCAGGGAACACTGAGGAAGACTCGGGTTTCCTCCCAGGAGCTGGGGAGAAACTCGGAGGGTATGGGGGCTTCCAGTGGACTGAGGGGAAGGGGTTAGGGGTTCTCTCTGGCAGAACCCCTTAATCCCTGCTCTTTGCTCTCTGACCCCACCCCAGATTATTTTTGAGGGGGTTCGAGGCTCTGGCTACCTGGGGGATATCGCCATAGATGACGTCACACTGAAGAAGGGAGAGTGTCCCCGGAAGCAGATGGATCCCAATAAAGGTGCAAGATGGGGAGGGAGGGAGGAGCCAAATCTGGGAGGGCGGGCTCTATGGGTAGGCACCTGTCGGTATCAGGGCTGAATGGCAATTCAGAGCGACTGGGTGATGGGACTGGGTGTCTGTGACTGCATGAACAGATGCTGGTGTGTTTGGGTGGGACATTTGGCCCAGGTTATGGGGCATTTGTAGGGCAATGAGAAGACTAAACTGTGCCCTCCTGTGAACTTACCGAGTTATCACAGGACCTAGATGCCTCCTGTGCCTGCCTCGGGGTATGTCTGTGTATGTGTGTGGGTGGGGGGGGGTCTAGATGTAAACGTGTGCCCCACCCCCCAGTGCCAGGTGTTTGCTGTCATAACAGCTGGAATTTATTGAGTGATTGCCACGCACCAGGCAGGGTGCAAAACCCCATATATGTGTAATCTCAGGTCATGAGGACAAGAGCCCCTGGGGTGGCACTGATGGTAGACTCATTTTATAGAGGAGGAAACAGGCCCACAGAGGTCAGGTGAATTGCTCCATGACTTAGTGAGCTGCGGAGCAAGGTCCTGGAAGGCTTAAGTTATCCCCCACACCACCCAACCTCACATCTGCGCTTACGAGCATGTCTATGTGCAGTGAGGGCAGTGTCCCCCTTTAAGTGTCCCAGAGAGAGGGTGCAGCTCGCTAGTCCCTGGCCTGCCGAGCTGACCGGAGCCCTGGCCTGTGTCCCTTCTTTCTCTTGTCACAGTGGTGGTGATGCCGGGCAGTGGAGCCCCCCGCCAGCCCCACCCACAGCTCTGGGGGCCCATGGTCATCTTCCTCTTGGCATTGCAGAGATGATGAGAGCTGCGTGGCCCCCCCACCCCGCCCCCGGCACACCAAAGTGTCCGCATCGTACCAAAGACTGACCCCCGCCAGCCGGGGTGCCCAGGGGCAGGGCCAGCCTGCCAGGGAGGGGGCCTGCACTGGCTTCGAGGATGAGCAGAAAACAAGGACAGAGGCCCAGCGCTGAGGCCCTGGAGACAGTCGTTCGACACACGCATACACTCACTCACATACACACACAGAGATATATTAAAGCACAAGTTTCTATCTGACCTGCCAGCACCTTCTTTTCTGCGGAGACAAAGGACTCGCCAGAATGGCGTCCGCCACCCCAGGGACCTCGGCGCCACGTGGGCCTTGTCCTGGCTGCACCTGTGGTGTGTTTCTGACCTTCCCTCGTTCCTCAGACCATTCATTGGCTTTACCAGAACGGAGCCAGAAGGGGAACCGACTCAGGAGCCCACCCTTGGCTGGACTCTGGGACTCCCCGGGATGGAGGAGGCCAGGGTCACAGGAGGCCAGGGGGTACCTGGTGAGCTCCAGCGGGCAGTGCGAGGGAGGCGAGACACCTGCTGCATGCCCTCTGTTTTCAGGGCAAGGGTTGGAAGGTGGAGACCCCAGGTCACCTTGATCCCTTGACCTGTTCTTGGATGTCATATCCTCCCCACACTGCACCCTCTTTGAAGTGACCCAGCACAGGGTCTTGGGCTTGGGCAGTCTGAAGACTGATACCTTCCTTCTGCCCCATCTAACCCCACCCCACCCATAAGGAGCTGGATTCCTGAGAGCACAATCCCCACCTTGGTCAGCAGGCCTAACCTTAGCACCCACCTGCCTCTCAAAGGAGTGGGGGTGGGGTGGTGGTGGTGGCCAGCCATTCCCCGGGGTGAGGCTTGACTTTGAGAGGAGTAGAGAAGAAGGCCTGTTTTTGCGAATTCGTGCTCTCATGGCATTTGGGAGTAGAGTGGAGACTTTATTTCTTCTATACTTGGCATGAAGGGGTGTGCTGGATAGGAGGATGTGTGTAAAGGGGGTACCCTCCTCCTCCTCCACTGCAAAGCACTGGCCCTTCCCTGCCCAGGGGCAGTGAAGGAGGGGTTTGCAGAACTGGGGCAGGGAGCGGGGCAGTGGCTGGCCTCCGTGCTGCCTGGAGCTAAGCTCATGCCTGGAACTGTGAAAAGGCTCTCTGTCCACAGGTTCTGGGTTGGGAGCCTAGATGGGCATGGTGGAATCTAGCCCTCTCAATGTCACTCCTGAGATCCTGCCCTGCCATCCGTGGGAGAGAGGAGACCCAGCCCCTTCCAGGATGAGTCTCCAGGCACGTGTCCATGGAGCTGTGTGCGTGCATGTGTGTGTGTGTGTGCGTGCGTGCGTGCGCAGAGTGTGCCTGCCTGTCTGTGTAGCACTGTAGGTACATCTCTGGGCAGGAGTGGGTGCCAATGTGAGTCTGCACATGCAATTACACATATTTGTTTGTGAGGCTGGGCCTAACCCCTGGCTCAGTGCACGCCTGTGGATGTCAGCATGCATGTTCCCCTTCACGAGTGACACGGATGTCTGCGAGTGCTGTAGCACTCTGTAGCCTACTCTGTAGCCTACTGCAGAGTAGTACTAGCCTACTCTGTAGCCAAAGCTGCCTGCCACTGCCCCACCTTTCATCCCCTAAGGACGACAAAGAGCTTACAGACGACCCTACTGAAATGCAAGCACCTTTGGTGGCCCATGTTATAGGGCTTCGCCTGGAGCATTCGGAGGGGACAGCTGCCAAGCAAAGGGAGCCAGGCAGTGCCAAGAGGCAGGCAGGGAACCAGTGCAAAGGCTGCCCATCTCACTGCCCTGCCAGGGCTGTGCTATCATTATCACCAACAGCTGGGGGGGGGGGTGGCTGGGCCAGGCCTGGAGCGGGGCCTTCTGATCCTGGACCAATCTGGCTGTCTTGCTGGCCCATCTGAGGCCTCTCTCCAGAATGAGTGGCTCCAGGTTCCCAGAACACACTTGCATCCCGTCTGCTGAGTATTGTTCCTTAATTGTCCCATCTGTGCAGGGTCTGTTGCCCCAACTAGACTGTGAGCTCCTCCTCTGAGCCTTCCAACCTTCTCGCCCAGCCCATCCCAACCTCATGCCCAGCACAAGTGGGCCTGTTAGGGAAATCAGAGTGGGCTTTGCCCAGCAGAATGGATTCTATAAATCAGTGATTTCCAGCCCCAGCTGTAGAATCAAACCTCCAGAGTTTTTTTTAGAAAGCACGGATGCTTGGTCCTACCCCCAGAGGTTTTAATTTAATTGGACTGGTATGCAGCGTGGTATCAGAAATGTTTAAAAGCTCCTCGGAAGAAGCCAGGAATGTGAACCATTGACCAATCACCTGCCAGGGGCTTCCTCTGTGCCCTTGCTGGGGTGGGTATGGAGATCCAGAGAGGAATGGCACCGGGCACCTCCTCCTTGGGGCACCAAGGTCCTTGGTCCTCGTGTGTGGACCGGCGAGGTTGGTGCCTGTTTGTGTCTGTATGTGTGTGTGCGCAGGTCTGAAGGGACTGTGGGTGTCCGTGTGTACTAACACTACCAGTGTGTGATGGGAACTCTTAGGATGTGCCGGTCTGTGTGTGGGAGGATGGGGTCTGCAAGGAAGGAGAGTCTTCATGTGTCCCAGTGTTGGTGTGTCTGTGTCTGCCTGTGAGTCAGCACCTCTGTGTCAGTGTCGGCTGTGCTGTGGGTGGTGGTATCTGTGTGCTGGTAGGTGGCCTGTGAAGACCCCCAGCCCAGGGGAGACCAGGCTGGCTGGATCCAGCGCATCTCCCCCGAGGCAGTTTCGCCCTCAGGGTCAGGGTGGCTGAGGCATTTTGTGGCCTTAAAACAGGGAGTCCGGGGTCAGCTCTCAAGGCGTTAGGGTTTATTCACCCCTGTTGCCCCCTGTTTGCTGTCTGGGGAGACCCCTGGGGCGAGGTGCCGTACAGACAGAAGTGGGGGAGTCCCAGCTGGGTCTTGCTGCTCCTGGGACCACAGACAGGTGCCCCGGGTGCCCAGCTAAGCCTTCAGACCATGCCCCCACCTCCAGGGATGCTCCCCCTACCTAGCCTTCTCTGGGATACTCCGTACTTTCCTTCCCATTCATTCTCCTTTCTCCCTGTGCTTGGCTGAAGCCCAGGGCTCAGGCTCTCACTGCCTGAGACCAAACTGCCCCTTGTGTAAATGAGAAAGGTGCAGAGGCGGGGGTTGGCCCAAGGTCACACACAGCCCCTTGGGGTGGAGCCAGCTTTGCAAGCCAGGTGCTCCCACCCTGGGGCGGTTACACTGTGGGCCAATGACTCCAGCCTGGCACCAGGGGAGTTTGGCCCAGCTGCCCTGTCTCTAGGCACTGGAACAGATGTTACAGATGTTGCTGGGAAGGCTCTAGGAGCCCTTTCTGGCTTCTCAGCCCAGGCCACTGCTCCTCCCACCCCAGATCAGACCTGAGTGCCATGTGGACTCTGCCTCCCTGTTCCTCCACTGGCTTTAGCTACTGCCTAGGCTCCCAGGTAGAAGGGACTGTTTCCCCTCCCCAACCCTCTGTCTTCACATGAGCCTGGACTCCGCTGTCCTGCTGTCCTCATCCTGTGGGCTTCCCTGTACGGACCAAGAGGGCTGGGGTGAGAGGGTACAAAATCTTGTGTTTTCCTCTTCCTGAACTCAGGGGGCTTGATGGCATTTCCAAGATCTGTTCCAAGAATGAATCTTCTCCAGGGAGTCCCTGTAGGGCCACAGATTGAGGTTCTGGGCTCTGGGGAGCCCTCTATACTTCCAAAGGCAAGATAGCATGACCCTCTCTGTTAATCAGTGCTGTGTGAGAGTGTGTGTCTGTTAGGGTGAGGTGTGTGTGTGTGTGTGTGTGTGTGTGTGTGTGTGTGTGTGTTATGTATATGTGTGAGGGTGTGTACTGGGGCAGAAGGACCACTCCTTCCTAGGGAGCCCTTAACCATGAGAGCTGGAAGGGACCTTAGAGACCATCTAATCCAGTGCCCCCATGGTACAGGTGAGAAAGCTGAGGTCAGAGACATGTCACTTGCCCACCATCACCCCTCCCTTCTGTCACCTGCATCCATTTCCCAGAGGACCCACTAGAAGTGCCCTCCCTCCCGGCACCTCCCCACCACCTCCTAGCTGCCCCCATAATCACCTTTGCAGCTCAACTCTGCTGGTCCCTTTGCCCCAGCGGTCTCCAAGCATCGTTCCTGCCCCAGGTGGGAGCTCACCAAGGCTCACCCAGGAGAAGGGGCAGGGGAAGGAGGGGACTGCTTCAGCCCTGAGGCCTCCCAGACTTGAGAGAAAAGCCAACACCTCCATGCCCAGGCCCACCCCAACACCAAGGTAAAAGCACAACAGGAGACCCTCATTTATGGGTGAAAGGTATTGGGGTTGTTTTAGTCACACAACCCCGTACTCACCCCTTTGCCTTGCTCTCTGTCTCCACCCCAGCCTCTGTCCCCCTTTGTCCCTCTTTCACCCCCAAACCCCTCAAATGTAACCTCTAGTTGCGGACGCGGTTGTTTCAATCAATAAAGCTGCAGTGTTCTAGTGCTCGGGGTTCGGCTGTGTGTGTGGGTGGCAGATGGGCCAGGAGGGGGCACCAGTGAATGGCTGGGGGGCTCTTTTCAGACCTCTGGGGAGAGCCCTTCTCCTTGGTACCTACCATCATGGGTCCTGCTCTGTCCCTGGACAGTGAGGACCTACGTTCTGGTCTCCAGCCCAATGAACCCAGTGTCTTCATTCATTTATTTCTTCAAGAAATACTAGTCAAATCCCGCCTTCATGGAGGCTTCTGCCTTAGTGGGGAAGATGGACACAAAGCTCATAATTACACCAGGAAACACATCATTATGAATACAATTAGGACTGTAAGAGCAGGTTCTTATTTGGGTTAGAGATTCAGGGATAACTTCTTCAAGGAAGAGGCATTTGGGATGAAAGACCACAGTGTGAAACAGGAATCCATCAAAATTCTAGAGAACATAGGCAGTAACCTCTTTGACACCGGCCACAGAAACTTCTTTCAAGACATGTCTCCAAAGGCAAAAGAAACAATAGCAAAAATGAACTTTTGGGACTTCATCAAGATCAAAAGCTTCTGCACAGCAAAGGAAACAGTCAACAAAACTAAGAGGCAACCTACGGAATGGGAAAAGATATTTGCAAATGACATTGTGGATAAAGGGCTGGCATCCAAGATCTATAAAGAACTTTTCAAAATCAGCACCCAAAAAACAAATATTGCAAATAATCAAGTCAAAAAATGGACAGAAGACATGAATAGACGCATTTGGGATGCGTCTTCTTCAATAGAAGACATACAAATGGCTAGCAGACACATGAAAAAATGTTCAACATCACTAGCCATCAGGGAAATACAAATCAAAACCACAGTGAGATACCAGCATACATCAGTTAGAATGGCAAAATAAACAAGTCAGGAAGCAACAGTGTTGGTGAGGATGTGGAGAGGATGTGGAGAAAGGGGAACCCTCTTACACTGTTGTGGGAATGCAAGCTGGTACAGCCACTCTGGAAGACAATATGGAGGGTCTCAAGAAGTTAAAAATAGAGCTACCCTATGACCCAGCAATTGTACTACTAGGTATTTACCCCAATGATACAGATGTAGTGAAAAGAAGAGGCACGTGCACCCCAGAGTTCATAGCAGCAATGTCCACAATAGCCAAACTGTAGAAGGAGCTGAGATGTCCTTCAGCAGACGAATGGATAAAGAAGATGTGGTCCATATATACAATGGAGTATTACACAACTATCAGAAAGGATGAATATCCATCATTTGCATCGACATGGATGGAACTGGAGGGAATTATGCTGGGTGAAAGTCAAGCAGAGAAAGACAATTATTATATGGTTTCACTCAGATGTGAAACATAAAGAATAGCACAGAGGATAAAAGGGGAGGGAAGGGAAAACTAAAGGGGAGAAAGAGTAGAAATCAGAGATGGAGAAAAACCATGAAAGACTCTGGAATCCAGGAAAAAAACTGAAGGTTTCAGAGGGGAGGGGCATGGGGGGATAGGGCAGGTGGGTGATGGGTATTAAGGAGGGCATGTGTTGTGATGAGCGCTGGGTGTTATATGCAACTAATGAATCACTGAACACTACATCAAAAACTAATGATATATTATATGGTGGTTAACTTAACATAGTAAAAAAAAAGAAGAAGAAGCATTTAGGAAAGACCTAAAGAATGATTGGGGTTAGCCTACCAGGGCAAAGGGAGTCTTCCAAGACAAAATAGAACATAAAAAGGCCCAGAGAGATGAAGAACCACAGAAGGCTCAAGGAAGGGGGAGAAAGATGAAGAAGGAGGAATCAGGCTGGTCAACCACTGTACCAACTTGGCTTTCCATTCTCAACCCCCTAGTCCCCCATGCCTCCTCCACTCCCCCGACTCCCTTCACAGGGTCTGGGTTCCTTCCTGGCCCCATAAACTGCACTATGCACTCCAACTTGAGCTGCCTCCATCATCAATGAGCTGCCTCATGCCCCCAAATCTTTTTGTACCATTTTCCTTTTCCCCAGCCCCTCCCAGAGTCCTAGAATTTTAGAGCTGTGAGGTCCTTAAACATCACCTATTTCATCCATCTACTACTATATTCCTTAGGAGAAACGGCTTGCCAAGGTCACGGAGGCAGGCAGTAATGGGGAAAGTTCACTCCCCTGTGCACATTTGTTCCATGACCCCAGACCAAGGGCATGGGTTTCATAATATGAACTAGGATGAGATCAAACAAATGACAAGAAGAGTCTCACATTACTTGGTTACAATGACTCAGATTAAGTTCAGCAGACAATTTTATTTTCGTGGTCCCAATGGATAAACTGAGGCTCTAAAAGGTGACAAGACTAGGTGTTCCCACCCTCAGCTTAATCAGTTCACGTTGGGTAACTTTTTGCTACCATACTTGGGATTCCTCTTCCAAGAGCTTAGGATCACCACTTCTCTAGGTTGGCTCACTGTGTACAAGGAAGAGAGATCCACTCAAGCTCACTCATTCAAGTACAGGAGCATCATCGCAAGATATCATAGTGAGGGGACAGCCACTCCTAGAAACCCCAACACGAGAGGTGTAACAGGGATGGGATTCTCCAGCCAGATGGCATTTTGGATTTAAGGTAGCTCTAGGAGATTATGCCTCACCTGTAACAATGGCTGCAAATCCTTTGTTATCCTGCCTATAGAGAAGAAGTCTAATTCCTTTCTCCCTGTATCTAGATTAACCTTAGTGACTTATTTGGCCAGTAGAAGATGACATTCTGACATGAAAATGCCTTGAAGCTTCAGCTAAGGTCCCTTGGGACATTCTCTCTGGGAGCCCTGAATGGCTGTGTAGGATGTCCAACTCTCCTGAGACTGAGGCTGTGGGAAGGGTTCCAGTGGACTGCCCCAGCTGAGCTCAGACTTCCAACCCCTTCCCCAGAGCTCTAAATATGGGAGTAGAGCTGCCTTGGGCCATCCAGATCAGCCAACCACTGACTGAATTCCTTTGCCAAATGCCACATGGAACAGAAGAATCGCCTAGTCAAGCTTTGCCCAAATTCCTTACTCTCAAAATCAAGGGATATAATAAAATAATTATTATTTAAAGCCCCTGAGGTTGGGGATAGTTTGCTACAACAACATTAGGTAAGCCCCTGGAGTGATTCAGCCACTTTCCCTTTTTCACGTCTCTCTTCGCCCACACAGTTCCTCTCCTGATTTATGGTGTCTGCTCCTTTCCTGGCTCTAACTCTCCCCCATGACCATCTAATGGTGGCTCCCATTCACTCCCATTCACTGACTCAGCCTCTCTAGAGAAAGGGCCCTTTGGACTGGCCCACCATTTTGTGCCCAATCATATACACATCGTTGGACAACCTGTTGACAGGCCACCATTGGGTCAGGGATCACTCTGATCCAGCTGGGGAGGAGAAAGGGGTCAGGCCTAGAAAACATGGCTGCCTGTGGCCTGCTGCTTCTTGAAAGTGAGTGGGCCCACTTTGGAGGGGCAGTGGTTGGCAGGCACCTTGAATGTACCTCCTTCGTTCCCCCCTCTTTCATCCCTCCTCTAATGACCATCTGTTCCCAGGGGGCACAGCTGTGCAGTGTTTACACCATGAAAGGAACCCCCATCCAAGGGCAAGTCCCAGTGTAAACTATAGAGGTAGGTCGGCTAACTTACAGGAACAGTGTCTCATATTAAACTTACGATCATGCAGACATTTTTATTTTCACGTTTATAGATAAGGAAGCTGAGGCCCAGAAAGGTGCTGTAATTACTCAAGTTCATAAAATTAGGAAGGAGAAGAACCTGGAGATGAATCAAGACTCTGTCCATTTACGTCAACCAGATCTCCTCCTCTCCTTCCTCCCCTTTGGGGCCATTCTGCTTTTCTCACCAGCTCATCCCCAGGGGCTGGGAGAAGCGGGGCCCTTTCCATGCAAACCTCCACTTCAGATGGAAATTGTTCCTGGTCCCGATTTTCTATTTCTAGCTGCCTGACCTTTTTGCATATGTCCTTTGTGGAAAGCTACTATAACACCTTTTTAGAAAGAGGTTGGTTGGGTATAAATAAATCCAAGAAAAAAGTCGAAACTCTTCTCCTTGAAGTCACCCCAACCCCAAGTGGAAGCCTCTCCATATTATTTCCCAATCCCGCTGCTCCTAAATTCATCTCTCCCGAGCATGAGGCCCTGTCAGCACCCAGCGCATCTCCCTGCTCTGAGGTCAGCTTGGCAGGCCCCCCAAATGCAAATCCTACCACTGAATCCATCACCCTGTCTCTTTAGCCGTTTTGGTCTTTAAAAATGTTTTGAGCCTTCCATTTCCCTCAGGCCCCATGAGACCAGCCAAAGCTCAGCCGAGTGGACTCAGCACTTTGCAAGGCCTCATTCCATCCGTGCACTGCCCTAAGAAGCATCCTGCTCTCAGGAGGGCCCCCCCCCCCAACCACCCACCAATCAACTCTCTTCTGCGAGGCAGTGAGAAGTAGAGTGAAACATGAGTCAGAGAGGCCGAGAGTGCCAAATGTCAACGCAGTGGGTGTCTCTGCTGCCATTTAGAGAGGTCTGTAATATATTGCTGAGACAGAAGAGCAGATAAGAAAAAAAGATGCCTGGCACCATTTCACTTCTTTATACAAAAATATCTGCATGTATAAGTGTGCACATTTAAGACCAGAAGAATGGTCAGTGGATTATCTGTGGTTACCTGAGTGATGAAATTGCGTATGTTCTTGACTCACATTTTTAGACTTTTCTATATTGTCTGATTGTTTTTGCATGGACATGTATGATTTTTAATAACCAGGAAAAAAATATTTTCTTGAGAAAAGAAAAGCCAGAAGCCATCAAGGACTATGGATTAGAAATAAAGGTCATTTTCTGTTCCTGGCCTTATTTGTACAACCATATATCACAGAGATAGGGAAAGGGCTTTGAACTTAGGCCTTGAAATCTTTGCCTGCTGATTTATTCAAATAAAAATACTCGGACAATTGGGAGGAGAAGAACAATTGGTTTGTGTTGACCAAGGGTGAAGAGGTGGAGCTGGAAAGCCAAACTGTGAAGAAAAAAGAGCCCGGGGAGAATAACACTACCCGGCCACAAATACTAACGTTGGAAATATGGCTGACCCCTGACCCTGGTGCACATGTGAGCGACACCTGTCCCCTGAGTGGGGGCTTGACTATGTGTGTGTCTGTGCATGCTCTCTTTGGGACACCTGTGTCACTGGCAACCCTGTGCAGTGTGGCTGTCACCCTCCTGCTCACAATTTTAAGGGAGCCAGCTAAGATGAGTGTGTGGACAATCAACCCCCACCCCCACCACCACCCAGTGGGAAGCTGGTGGGCTGTCTTCTGCAGCCAGGGGAGGACCTGGAGGGAGGAAGAAGATCTCTCCTCTTTTTAGGCTCCTCTGTGCCTGCCACTCCCCACCCCCCATCTCCCAACAGGTAGACAACCCCCTTGGAAACTCAGACTCTTTTTTTTTTTTTTTAATTAACATATAATGTATTATTAGCCCCAGGAGCACAGGTCTGTGAATTGTCAGGCTTACACACTTCACAGCACTCACCATAGTACATACCCTCCCCTCAAAATCCATAACCCAACCACCCTCTCCTTCCCTGCCCCCGTCCCCCAGCCACCCTCAGTTTGTTTCGTGAGATTAAGAGTCTCTTATGGTTTGTCTCCCTCCTGACCCCATCTTGGGAAACTCAGACTCTTGACTAGATGTACCCAGGCCTCTGCTGATCTCTGCCTCAAAGAAGGGGTCCTGCTTCTACTAGTGAGGGGCAGAGAGAGGGGCTGAAGAGAAGTGGAAAGACACAGACGGAGTCCTCTAGAAAGAGCCTTCTAAGGAGAGGCAGGGACGCCTGGACCCAAAATCTGGCTTGTGGCCTCGAATAAGCAGCCCCATCTGGGTCTCAGTTTCCCTGTAGGTTGGGGGAGGAGTGGGACGTTGAACTCCTGAAGGTTCTTCCAGCTCCAGGATTCAATGAAATGAGGGTGGAGTGTTCCTAAGCAATGCAGAGAAAGGGGGCCCCCACAAAAGAAATGAACACCTCCGTGTCATAGCCCTGTTTCTGTGTGTGTGGGATTGAGCATCTGTCTGTCTCTGTCCTCCTCCCCAGCACTGTTCCCCCCACCCCACCCTGCCCCCTCACTCAGGCCTAGGGAAAGCTGGTCAGTCTGCATCCCCTCCACACCCAGGTCCCTGAACTGGGCCCCCCAACCCGGCAAGAAGCGGGCAGGTGGCAGAAAGGAGCCCAGCCCAGAGTTCGGAGAGTCCTGGGCCTGGCAGGTGTAGACTGGGAGCCGGGAGGGGCTGTGCGGCGCGGCGGAGGGAGGGCGGCGGCGGAGGGAGCGCCTGGATCCAGGGTCTTCGCCAGCATCGCGGGTCGGGAGGTAGCCCGGACTGCCGCGGCAGAGAGGGGTCTTGGCAGAGTTGGATGGCTGTTTCCCCGGAAGCTGAGCCAAAGACCAAGGAGGAGAGACCCACAATCTGCAGGGCAGATGGCCCTGATGGTGGGGAGAGGGGGGCGGCGGTGGCAGTTACTAGGATGGGCTGGAGAGTCCTGTTCCCTGTGGCTCCCAGAGGCATCAGAAAAGTCCTGTTCAATCGGGCCCAGGTGGGGGGTGGGGGCGCAGCCCAGTAAATCCAGAAGATTCCCAGAAGGTCATGGCCAGCCTCAGACATTCTCTCCTGGAGTGAAGGGTAGAGGCAGTGGGAAGTGGCATCTCAGAGACCCCGGGGGTAAGGGATCCCCAGAGATGGGGATGAGATGAGGTGCAGTGAAAATGGAAAATCCTCATGTCCTCTCTCTCTACAATGGGAATTTGAAGCCCTTTTCCTTGTACAAAATTGGAAGAGCAGAGTGGTTTCTGCAGGCTAGTCCCCTGGGGACTTGGGCAGGAGGAGTCTGCCGCATTCTAGTGACTTCTGGCCTGTTGAACAGTGATGACAGGGTGGAGGCTGGGGGCCCAGGACTCTCCTCTCAGTTCAGATCCCCAACTTCTGGTGAGCAGGTTTGGCTCTGAGGACTTGCCTCCTCCGCAGGCTTTTACTGGCCCTCGCCCCAGGGGCCTGCTTGGCCCTGGGCCACCCTTTAGAGGTCTCCATGTACATCTGTTGTCTTGCCTCTCTCTTACTGACCTCTTACCATGGGAACAACCTCCAGGCCCAGCCGAAGTGTCTGTTACTTCCAGCCCTGGGCAGTGCCCGGCCCCATCTGGCTAGCGAGAACTGAGTTAGCGTGGAGATACTGCCAAGGGTTTCAAGATCGAATGTGACCTCTGGCCACCCTCTTCAGTGGGCAGCCAGAGTCATCCCTACAATAGCCCCCAGTGTGCTTGAAGGGGACCAATGACCTGGAACTCGGAACCGTGCCAGCAGGTCATTCCCCATTGGCCAGGCAACGCCCTGCATCCTGTGTGATTGTGGGGAGGAAGGTGGTGGCAGAATGGGGGAAGGGTGGGGGGCTCTGTTCTGCACCCCCAGCATTCCAGAATGGACTAGACAACTCCAGGCTGAAGGGTTGAGTCACTCCATGGAGGCCTGGCTCTATCCTGAGAAATAGCGTAAAGTCCCAAAGGAAGGGCAGACACTGGGGTTCAGAGTCTGGGTTCTGGTCCAGACTCTGCCATGGACTCTCTTTTGTTCCCACGTGTGGGCTTGGATTTTCTCATCTGCAAAACGGAAGGAGTTTGGATTGAATGATTTCCTTTGAGCCCTTAGGCTCCAACTTTCAGTGTTCTGTGTTTTACACACTGTTTTGGTAGAGTATGGGTCATAAAGCACCACCACGAATGGCCAAAATCGCTTTTTGGTTGTATCTCTGGTTTAGGCAAGGATGGAGTCCTGTAATGCATATTTCAACTGTGGGCTTCTGCCCACAAGCGGGATACAGCTCCCTTGCCCGTCCCCACAGGCCCTGTCTAGGTTCTTAGGCTTGACTGAACCCTGCGCCCTTTTCCAAAAATCACATCCTCTGTAGGCCAGGGTGGGTTTCTTTTTCTCTGCTATTGCCCTGTCAGTCACCCCTGCCCAGCTTCCGGGTACCCTTTCCATCTTGGACCCGTCCTCTCTTACCAGCCACCCTGACCCCAGCAACTCTGATCTCCTTGCCTCTAAACCCCAGGAGAATCGCCATCCCTTTCCCTTCATTGTCTGCCTCTCCTTTCTTGGATCATTACCCTGGGAGTTCTCCTAACTACCAGGGCTGGAGAGGATACAGTTGTATTTTTTACCACATAATGTTTGATCCTTCATCGACTCGTTTACCCACTTAGTCACTGTGGTAGACACTGCTGGTTACTAATGTCACAGGCACTCCCTTCTTTTTTGCCCCTCTCCCACTATAGGGCTTGGAAAACTGAAGCACTCATTTCATTTTTTTTTTTTAAGATTTTATTTATTTATTTGACAGAGATCACAAGTAGGCAGAGAGACAGCAGAGAGAGAGGAAGGGAAGCCGGCTCCCCGCTGAGCAGAGAACCCAATGCAGGGCTCGATCCCAGGACCCTGGGATCATGACCTGAGCCGAAGGCAGAGGCTCTAACCCACTCAGCCACCCAGGCGCCCTGAAGCACTCATTTCTTAGCCTCTCTTGCAGCTAGAGTTCATCCCTGTGAGTCAGTTTTGACCAATAAGATATACGAAGAAGTCTGAGGGGGGCTTTGGGGAAAATTTTTCCTCCCCATTAAAAGAAAGAAACTGAGAAGGATAATCTTACCTCACCACTCTGTCCTTTGCCCTGCTTCCTGCCCATGGGCATGACTACATGAAGTTGTGATGCCTGGAATGGTGGTAGTCATCTTGTGACCACGAGGCACCAAGCCCAAAGATAAAACTAGCATGCTGAAGATGGTAAAGCAAAAATGGCGGAACGAGCCTGGGGTCCTTGATGAGTGTTGAGTTGTCGAATCAAGCCTGAAACCACACTCTGCACACTTCTCATAGAGTTAATAAATTTCAGAGAAACAGTTCAAGCTTTGTTGGTGAGGTATTATGAGGTATTTTTACTGTCACCATAACAACAACAATTTTGATATTCACTCAACTGATCATTCACTTTCTCATGAATTTACTCATGCATGTATATATTCAACTTCTTGCTGTATTGATAAAATACAGGTTCAGATGTTCTAACAGAAATCCTGCATAACAATTGCTAAATTTAATAGGTTCTCCCAGAACAGTCTGACTATAAGTAAGTGGTCAAGGGCAGCGCCAAGATGTCAGGGACCCAGGATCCTCCTAGCTTGTTGTTTCACCATCCCTGGGCTGTTCTCTTGTCCACACATTATAACATGTCCCCACCACATCGCATTTCAGCAGGAGGGAAGGGGGAAAGGCAAGAGAGGGTCCCATTCTCTTTTTTAAAGGTATGATCTGGAAGTTACATGCCTCACACTTCTTTTCACATCTTATTGGCCAGAACTTAGTTATATGGCCATTCCCAGCTACAAATGAGGCTAGAAAAGGCATGCTTCATTCTAAGTGGCAATGTGCCTAGCTATAAGTCATATATATATATAATATTTTATATTATATTTATATATTATATATACATATGCTATATGTATATATTACACTATATGTATATATGTATTATATATATGAAAGCGAGAGCAGATGCAGAGTGAAATTGGCAGCCTCATTGAGTTTGTTACTCACTTGTTCATTCATCAAACGTGTATAAATATATACTATGTGGAAAGGACTGTGTCAGGGGCCAAAGCCAAGGCCCCACATTTCAGGCTGCTCATGGTCTGGTAGGAGAATCACGTAAATCTAGATATTCAAATCCAACAAACCTTTGGGAGCACCTGCTCTGCCCAGACATTCAACCCAACTGAAAAGCAAAGAGCACCAGTAACGTTCTATTTGGTGAGCCAACTCAAGGCCCACCTGCCACCTCTTCACCCAGTTTCTTCTGAGAGCAGACCTATAGGGAGAAGGGAGAACAGTGACAGTGGCAAAGTGAGGACTTGTCCCTCAAAACAAATCTTTGCTTAGAAGAATCTTTCTTTGGTTCTAAAGAGAATCCCGCCTGCTGAAATGTACACTCTTTTGTTCTCGGGTATGATGGGCATCAGTACTGGCATCTCCCTCCTTGGGGCCCCTACAGATGCCTCTGAAGAAAGGAGGTCAGTCTCCCACCCTCAGGTTAGTGAGGTGGCTCATTTCCTTTGGGGAGCAGAGACTCTGCATGAATGGTTCTCACCCCGTATCTGGCACACAGCAAGTATGCCACAGGAGTTTGATAAACGGATGAAGAATCAAGGAGTCAAGGAATCAGCTCTTCTGGGTGTCTGCCTCTGGATGCTCACCCTGGGAACCCATCTTTATGCTGGTGGGAAGCGCGGGCCACACAGATGGACCACACATAGTTGTTCTGGATGGCGGTCCCCATGAGGGCTCAGCTGAGAGCCAACATCAGCTCCTGGACCCATGAGTGAGTGTGCTTCTGGTCATTTTGGCCCTCATCCTTCAAGCCACCCCAGCTAGTGCTGGGCGGTGTAGAGATGACCTGTCCTCACCAAATCCTGCCCAAGGTGAAGATTCCTGAGCAAAAGGAAGGTTATCACTGTTTTGGGCCACTAAGTTCTGGGGTGGTTTGTTATGTAGTGAATGATCACTTTAACCATATGGTAGATTGTAAATGGCCACACATTCTTTGCAACTCTGCTTACCAAGAGGTGGAGTCTTCTTCCCCAGCCCTCAAATCTAGGCTGGCTTTGACCAGCAGAATAGAGCGGAAGTGACTGCGGAGCCTACGCCTAAAGGGCATTGCAACTTCCATCAGCATGTTCTTGCTGCCCTGAGACTGCCACGTGGAGGAATAGGCTCTCCTCCTAGACACTGGAGTCCCGTGCTCCAGCCAATGGCCAGCACTGACCTCCAGACTTGTGTGTGAATTCATCTTACCCCATCCTGACCACAGCCCCTTGAGGGATCCTAGGCAAGAAACCAGCCCCAAACCACTGGTCCCAGGATTGGGGTTGAATAAAATGGCTCTTGTTTTATCAGTAGATCGCTTTTTATTTCTGAATCGACACAGGAAACAGAGAGGTATTTTGGATGCCCAGCACTATGCCAGGTGTGGGGATGGATGCCGGGGACAGGATTCTTGGCTTTAGGAGCTGATGGCCTTGTTGAATTGCAGGGGAAATGAAGTCTCACACGGGAGTAGATGGCGAGCTGACAACCCAAATGCATTCTCCCTTCATCGTGGGGATGGGTTGTTCAGCAGCATTTGTCTGCCCCAGTGCCCTTGGTGGTCTTGTCTCCTTCATGAAGGTGTGCCACGGGACCAAGCTTTCTCCAACGGGAGGCAGGGAAAAGTGATGGAGGCCACTCCGGGTCAGAGCCTAGAGGATAGTGGGGCTGTCTTTCTCCCTAGAGGAATAAAAGGAGCCAGTCTCTGCTTTACCTTTTGGTGATGAGAGCGACTCTCCACCCCGGAATTCATTGAGAAAGTTATACTCTTCTGATTTGTACTTTGGATTCTCTGTTATAGGAGTTCAGTTTCACCCTATTCACTATAGCTAGCCTCTCTTGCGAGGCAGCCCCAGTCTCACCTCCAGACTGGAAGCTTGTGGCTTTGGGCTGGGTTGGGGGGAGGTGGGTGATGGTTTCTTCCTCCTAGATTGTGAGATCCCTGAGAGCAAGGACTCCTGTCCATTCTTTCTGTTCACAGCTGTGTCTCCAGTCCAGGGGTGGAAACCGAGCCTGACAGATAATAGATGCTCATTAAGTATTTGTTGCTTAGATGAATGAACCGGGGAAGGAGCTGTACTGTCTTGTAGTTCTGGAGGCTTCTAAAGGGCTTCTATCACGAGCCTCAGACTGGGACTCCCTGTAGGCAAGGCTCCCTGTTCCTTGCACTTTCTCAGGCTCAGAGCAGCTGTCTGGGCATCTGAGACCAGTGGAGGGCAAGGCTGCTGGGTGTCCCTCCCTTGCCTCCCAGCCCCCGTGACGTGGCAGTGACTACGGCAGGAGCTGCAGATGGCATTCAGTGATGCCAGAGGGTGGCTAAGCACCCTTGGAATGAAGCTTAGCCTCATTACAGCTTGTATGAAAGAAGAGCCAATTAGGAAAGCAATTTTCCTTGAGCAGTCTGAAGGATGGAGTAAAATGATACCCAATCAGACAGGAAGCCAGCAACCCCCGCACCTCGGCTGACTCCCCAGAGGGCCCCCTGCCCAGCCCTCTGTCCTCCTCTGAGTACCCCCCTAGCCACCTGGGTGTAGCCAGTGGGTAGAAAGGGGCAGTTGAGTCCCACCTGAGGCCTCAGGTCTCCAGAGGGCATCCTGACCACCCCTCTCCTCCACGTAGCGCTCCGCTAACTTAACACATCCTGGCTATAAACACTCCCAGCTTCTAAGGGCCTCATGCTCCTGGCACTGGGAAGTTCTTGATCACTAATTGCCCTCTTTGGGGCTGCAGTTTCTTTTCATTATATTCTTTGTGGGGAAAGAAAACAGGAAGCACTCTTAGGAGAGGCTCCAAAGCCCCTGATGTCCCCTTCTCCATCCCTACAGACCGGAAGTCTGGTGCCTTCTGTCCTCTGCAGGTGGAGGAAAGATGGTGTCCTAGATTTTTTGCATTGGGCAGGACTTGAAGGTGAGCACAGGGCAGAAACCCCGCTTAAATGATTGAGCTAAGACAAAAAATAAATAAATAAGTGAGGGGACTTGGAATATCTCTCATAATCAAAGGACAGGCAGACAAGAGCCTTGGGGACAACTGGAACCCAGCACTCAAACACACTGCCACAAACTCTCATTTCCCTCTGCTCTCAAGTCCTCTACCTATTGACCAGAGTCCCTCTGAGCCTCGTCCACGTGGCAGGCACCTTGGATCTGCCTCGTGTCCCATAGCATTTCTGCCAGGAGGAGCTGAACCTCTCCCAGCCCCAGTTTGCAGAATCCCAGGGAAGAATTCCGGGCCAACTTTGAGCACGGGCTCACTCCTCATCTGATCATCCATGGCCGAGGAGGCAGGGGGCATGATAAACACCTACTAGGATCACATGGCTGGACAAGTGTGGGCCGTTCCCCACAAGGGGGTTACCAATCCCAGGTGCTGGGCTGCGGAAACCCTGTGCGCAGGACTGGCAGGAGAACTTGGTGAATTATTTTTCAGGTTAAAATGTCCTTTTTTTTTCACAAGAAGTTTTAAAATTTTTAATTGACGTCTAGTTAACAGATAAGGTTACATTAGTTTCGGATCTATAACACAGGGATTCCACAAGCCTCTGAGTTACGCTGTACTCACAAGTGTGGCTTCCATCTGTCGCCATACAACCTTGGTGCAAGCCCCTTGACTCTGTTCCCCAGGCTGTGCCTTTCATCCCTGTGACCTTCATTCCATAAATGGAAGCTTTTTTCTCCCACTCCTCATCCCCACCCCCTGCTCTGGGTACCACCTGTTTGAACGTGTATATATGGGTCTCTTTCTGCTTTTTTTGTTTGTTTGTTTGCTTGCTTGCTTGGTTTCGTAGATTCCACATATGAATGAAATCATATGGAATTTGTCTTTCTCTGTCTGACTTAGTGTAATATCCTCTAGGTCTACCCATGTTGTCACAAATGGCAAAAAAAAAAAAAAAAAAAAAAAAATCTCATCCTTTTTTACAGCTGAGTAATATTCCTGTGTGTGTGTGTGTGTGTGTGTGTGTGTGTGTACCACATCTTCTTTATTAATTCACCTACTGATGGACATTTGGGCTCCTTCCCTATCTTGACTATTGTCAATAATGCTGCGATAAACATAGTGATGCATGTATCTTTTTGAATTAGTGCTTTCGTTGTCGTCTCTGCATAAATGCCCAGTAGTGGAATCACTGGATCATATAGTAGCTCTATTTTTAATTTTTTGAGGGACCTCTCTTTTCCTCTATTTCTATATTCCACAGCAGCTGCACCAATTTACATTCCCATCAATCAGGCACAAATGTTCCTTTTTCTCCCCATCCTCGCCAACACTTGTTGTTTCTCGTCTTCTTGGGACTGGCCATTCTAACAGTGAGGTAGTGTCTCATTGACACATTGTCTCATTGGTTTTGATTTGCATGTCCCTGAAAATGAGTGCTGTTGAGTCTCTTTTCATGTGTGACATTGTGAATTTTTTTTAAAGATTTTATTTATTTGACAGACAGAGATCACAAGTAGGCAGAGAGGCAGGCAGAGAGAGAGAGAGACAGAGGGAGGCGGGAGCAGGCTCCCTGCTGAGCAGAGAGCCTGATTCGGGGCTTGATCCCAGTACTCTGGGATCATGACCTGAGCTGAAGGCAGAGGCTTTAATCCACTGAGCCACCCAGGCACCCTGACACTGTGAATTTTAAACAAACATGCTGACGAGAGGGAAAAATCATTTCTAGAAGGTGGGTCTCAAACCTTTATTGAGCACAGCAACCCCCAGCCTGGGCTAAGGGGAGGGACAAAGCCGTGGGAGCTGGGGTCTCTGCCCTCCCTACACCTGGTGCCCAGACAGCACTGGGCTTAGACTTGGAAGCGAGGCTTCTATCTGGCCGAGCCACCCTGGAGGGCCAGCACCCAGCACAGTGCCTGGCACACAGTAAGTAAGTGCTCAATCATTCAGCCAAAGTGGTGACAGCCCTGTCAGGCTGTCTGCATGTTCGGCCAGCCTACATGTTCAATGGAGTCTGTGGGAGAGAGCCTGCTGGATAGATCAGAGGTCACCTGCTGTGTACTGGTGCCTTTGCCATTCCTGCAGAATGTGAGTCCTGAGAGCGGACTCCAGCTTCCTGCTCCATCCCCATAGTGGCCTGCACATAGTAGGGGCTCACTACAGATCTGCTGGATCTACAAGGTAAGCCTCGCAATCATCATTTTGCAAATGGGGAAACTGAGGTTCAGAGAATCAGAGGGACTTGTCCAAGGTTATACAGCTAGACAGTGAGGGAATCGAGTTCAGCTGATTTCCTACAGCTGTTTTCTCAATTGGCAACCCCAGCTGCCTCCACACAGGCAGGGCTGGTAGCCAGGCAGAAAGGAAGGGAGGAGGGACAGGCTTCTGCCTCCCTCATCAGACTCCCCGAAGAGAGGTTTCTTTGGCTTCCCCTCTACCCTTACTTCCTCCTGCTCTGGACTGGTGTTCTCAGGACTGCGGCCAGAAGGGCCAGGGGAACTGCAGAGGCCTCAATGGCTTGGAGACCCGTGGGGTCCCAGCCACTTCCTGGGGAGTCTGAAGGAGGCGGCCTCAGCAGCAGGGGCGGCCTGCTAATTAGGGCACGGTGTTCATGATTCACTATTCTGAGATGTCATTTTCTAGACTTGGGGTTGGGGGTGGGAGTGGAGAAGGCACACACAGAGTTGTTTTTAATTACATTTGGTTTGCTAATTTCTGATAGAAAATAAATATTTACCGGGAGCCATATTTCTTCATTTCACGCCGGCTGACTCCTGAGTTTATCGGGAGCCCAAACAGGCACCTCCCGCTCACCTCCCGGGGGCCCCCCTAGTCCCCACCCCCGCACTGAAGTCACATACCGAGCAGGAAGGGAGGGCGGGCGAAAAAGGGGGAGAAATGGGAGGGAAGATAGAGGCGGAGGGGGGCCAGGCCTGGTTTCTGTGGGCGGCAGGTCCACTCTCAGGTGTGGACAGAGGGGCAGGGGGCGTGAGGAGGAGGGGGAGGAGAAGCTCCTCCCTCCCGATGCTCTCACAGCGCCTAGCACCACGGCTGGGGCTGGGGCGGGAGCCAGAAGCCTGGCCGCTGGGGTGACCCCAGCTCTGCGACTGCCAGCCCAGAGCACGCTCTCCCCTTCCTGGCCTGTTTCTACTTGTCAAGATGATCTTTAAGGACGCTTTCACATCCTAATGTGTGTTGAGCCTCTCCGAGGACTGGCTTTGGAGGCCTTTTGGAGTGATGGGGATGGCAAGAAGCTTTGCAAGGCTATCCTGTCCACTCCTGGGCCTCCAAATGGGCCCCTGCCAGGGAACTCGAGGAGGGAGCAGAGAGGAGGAAGGAGGGTGAATTCCCCTGGTGGGGATGTAGGTAGCCTCCAGAAAGCAAGGGCAATCTGCCCTTCCCTCTGCTGAGGGTTGAGATCTTGGGGTTTTCAGGGGACACCTATAGAAGATTCCCTTTTCCCTGTTATGGAGGGAGGAGAGGAAATGAGAGACCCCTTAGTGGAGGGCTGGGGGCCTGGGCAGAGTGGCTAGCTAGAGCAGGGCTGGCTTTCTCAGCCTTAGTGCTATTGACATTTGGAGCCAAACAATTCTGGCTGTGGAGGGTGGTCCTGTGCCTTGCATCCCCAGCATCTCTAACCCAATAGCACCCCACCCTGCTAGTTGTGATAACCAAAGATGTCTCCAGACATGGAGTTTGTGTGTCAAATTGCCCCTCATTGAGAAGCATTGTCTTGGAAAACCTTGAGTGGGGGAGGAGCTGGAGGAAGAGGAGGAGGAGCTTGTGGGGGACTCTGGACTAAGAGGTGATGGGGCCCCCTGAAGGATGGGGAAAAGATAAGGGGATTTGGAGACTGGAGAATGGAGGGGCCCCTGCCCCCAGCCTGGTTTCTAAATCCATGTTAAGCCAAGATTTTTTTTTTCCAATTACATTTCAATTTAGCTCAATTACTTTTCCATTATTGTTCAAGCGACTCGGTTTTAATTGAAGCTGCTGGTTCTTATCTCTCTCATTCCCCCACGTAGAAGAGGGGAGGGGGAGGAGGGTTGGGTCAGAGGAAGCCCAAGTGGGTGGAATTCTAGGGGCAGTGGGCGTCTTGAGCAGAAAGATCAAGGCCTTGAGGGATACGGGGCTCCCCAGAATGGCCAAACAAATCTGCAGGTGTCAGGGTGGGAGTGGGGAGAGCTACAAAGAAGGAAGACTGTGATCATAATACTCACTGAGTACTAGACATCATTGTAGCTAAGGCCAATAAAGTATATGCTAGTCTCTTACCTATTTTACCTATGGGAAAACCAAGACAGAAAAGTTAAAAAACAAAAACAAAAACAAAAAACAAAAAAAAAAACCCCAAACTTGTCCTGTCGTCCACCTGATAAGTAGCAGGACTGGGAGGAAATCCAGCCCTCTGGCTCTTGAAATGAGGTGCTTAACCCCAGGCTGTATTCTCCCTCCTTCACAACTTTATCCTCTTGCCTCCTATCTATACCCTCAGCCCCATCTCCCTGACAATCTCTCTCTCCAAAGCTTGGAGGCTCAGTTCCCTCTAGGGTGTTTAACATTCCATCTGTCTCTAATTCCTCCCCAGCCTTCAAGGGCTAGCCTTCTCTTCCTCTTCTAGGAATTCTTCCCTGATTGCTCCTGCCCAAATGTACTTCTACAGCCCTGAAGTTGCCCATCATGGTGAGGGTGGGGTGTTCAGAAAAGGCAATAACCTAGAGTTGGACAGATCTGAATTAAGTCACCTATGAGCTGTGTGATTTGGGCCAAGTCACTTAAGCTCAGTGAGCCTCCGTTTCCATGTCTGTAAAATGGGTATTAAGAACACCCATCTCGGGGCACCTGGATGGCTCAGTGGGTCGAAGCCTCTGCCTTTGGCTCAGGTCATGATCCCAGGGTCCTGGGGTGGAGCCCCGCATCGGGCTCTCTGCTCAGCAGGGAGCCTGCTTCCTCCTCTCTCTCTCTGCTTGCCTCTCTGCCTACTTGTGATCTCTGTCTGTCAAATAAATAAATAAAATCTTTAAAAAAAAAAAAAAAAAAAAACACCCATCTCTGGGCACCTGGGTGGTTCAGTTGGTTAAGCGACTGCCTTCAGCTCAGGTCACAATTCTAGAGTCCCAGGATCAAGTCCCGCAAGGGGCTTTCTGGAGAAGCAGGGAGTCTGCTTCTCTCTCTTAGCTTCTCCCCTCTTATTTTTGCTCTCTCTCTCTCATTATCTCTCTCACATAAGAAAATAAAATCTTTAAAAAAAGAACACCCATCTCCTGGGAGTAGGTGTTCCGGGGATTAAAGTAAAAGTGAGGAAGCAAGGGGTAAGAGGTTTAAGCAAGATAAGGGGTTTTCTCGGTAAATCATAATGTCAGCACAGGTATAGCAAGGATCAATCTCCCCACTTCACAAAACAAACAAATGAGCCCCAGAGAGTGTTCAAATCCCGCATGGAAGTGGAACAGAAACTGGGAGAGGGATCCTCCCCTTCACCCTGAAAGTCATCAACCTATGACAGAGGAGATGGAGGCATATAAACAGCTGTGAACTTTCTGAGCCCATGGGGCTGAGAGGCTTGAGGTCTTCTCTGACCTTCCTTGTCCTGCCTGTGAACCCAGTGAACTCACAGATGGGCTGCCCCTGTGACTCTGAGGATGGGTGAGTGATAGAGGTGAGAGTAGGCAAACCTTCTGTCTTACAGTTGTGGTTTTTCTCAGTTAAGAGAATGCCACTAGAAGGAATAGAATATGAGAGTCAAAGTTGCATTACATATTTTCCAGCAAAAAGTCTGAAGTGGGTGCTTCCTGGATTGGTAGGTGACTGGGCTCTTCACAGATTCCTCTTTCTGCCACCTTCAGCATGGTCATAGCCTCATGGTCACAAGATGGCTGCCAGGGTACTACATCACAGCGTCCCAAGACAGCATCCAGAGCTGCGTGGAAGGAAAGGGAAGAAGGGAATCCCCTTACACCCTCTTTCCCTTTCGCTGGGGAGGAAAGTCTTTCTAGAAACTGCCCAGCAGATTTTCCCTATGTCTCATTGGCAAGAATTGAGTCATACTGTCATCCCCGCAGCATTGAGAAAGCCAATTCCTAACACTGTTATCCCAAGGGCATACCCTTTCAGGCACCATCTTGATGTAGGGAGAGTCCCCTGGAAGATCTTGACCTTGACTTCGGTATCCATCATCTCAAGTGTCCCCTGAACTGAAACCCAAGTGCACAGTGTCTGCAAATAACCTCAGGATAAGCAGCTTTGGTACTTACCTCTCTGGTTATAAGCTTTCCTCTCAAAATTAGCTTCGTATTTCCTGCTACCTTTTCATCTTTTTTGCACTTTTAAAAAAAAAGATTTTATTTATTTATTTGAGAGAAAGAGAGGGAGCTTGAGCAAGGACGAGTGGGGGAGGGGCAGAGGGAGCCGCAGAAGCAGGCAGGGGCAGGGAGCCCCTATGATGCAGGGCTGGATCCCAGGACCCCAGGAATCATGATCTGAGCCAAAGGCAGACGATCAACCAACCTAGCCACCCAAGCACCCTTTTTTTTTTTTTTGAAGCTTTTAAGTTAATTCTTTAAAATATATTTGCCCAGCATTTTTGGTTGTTTTTAGAAGGAAGGTTAATCTGAAGGACCTGTACACCATTACTGGAACAAGAACCTGCAATGTCTGACAAAGAGGGGTGGGGTGTGGCCTGAACCAGTGAATCCTGGTTGAGCACACTGGTGAGCCCCAACAAAACCGGGGTTCTCTGAGAGAAGGAGGAAGTGGCTACCGGAGCCACAGTAGTGGTAAATATCCCTGAGACCAGTGGGACAGGCACAAGGGACTACAGAAGGCTAGCCTATGAAATGTGCCCTTTTGCCCATACTGGGAGATGTATCAGCATTTTCCTCCAAGCCCATTATTTTTTTTATTTTCAACAACAAACTCACAGAAGTATTCTACTAATGTCCTGTCACTTCCAAACACTTTAGTGAGTATTTCTTATACGCAAGAGCATTCTCCTGCATTCCAAGATCAGGAAGTTAATACTGATACATTACTACCATCCGATCCTCAGACCCCATTCAAGTTTTCACGACTGTCCCTGTAATGTCTTCTACAACAAAAAAGATGCCATTCAGAATCACGTGTTGCATTTAGTTGTGATGTCTCTGCCATGGGAAGCTTCCTTCACTCTAAAACTATTTGTTTGTTTGTTTGTTTTTTGCTTTTTCCTTGACTTCTATAACTTCAACACGTTAAAAATTACAGACCAGTGATTTTATACAATGTACCTCAATTTCAATTTTTCTGTTTCCTCATGATCAGATTCAAGGTATGCATCCTTGGCAAGAAAGAATATTGGGGCGCCTGGGTGGCTCAGTCCATTAAGCATCTGACTCTTGGTCTCAGCTTAGGTCATGATCTTAGGGTCGTGGGATCAAGCCCCATGTTGGGCTCTATGCTCAGCACAGTCTCCTTGGGGTTCTCTCTTTCCCTCTCCTTCTGCCCCTTCCCCTGCTTGCATTCTCTTTTTCTGTCTCTAAAATAAATAAATAAAATATTTTTAAAATGTATCATATAAAGAAAGAATATCAAAGAAGTGATGCTGTGTTCTTAGTGCAACCTATCAGGTTTTAATATGTACCATTTCTGATGATGTTCACTTCCAACATTTTTTAACTTATGTATATAAAGTCATGACCTTTGACTCTGTAGGGTCCCACAAATGCTGTCCAGTCCTGCACACATAAAAAAAACTGAGGCCAAGGTGACCCTGTGCTAACTTGCATGTTTCAGGCAATTCCGTGGTTTATTCATTCAGAACAGAGAGCAATCAAGGAGGAGATCAAGAATTGGCTTCCTGGATTGGGGAGGATTTGGCAGAGACTAAAGGGAAGCATCAAGGTAGGATGGAGACTATATGAAAGGTATCAGAGCTGAAAAGAGTAGAGCATGTGTGACAGAGGCAATGTTCTGTATTCCACAAAGCTGTGTCCTTTCTCTTGGGTCACAGAAAGACTACATTTCCCAGACTCCCTTACATATCAGCTGGGTCCTGTGACTGATCTCTGACCAACTGAATATGGATGAAAGTAAGGAATGCTGCTTCTGGGCTTCCCATAAATCCTTCTGCATGATCCTCTACCCTCTTTCCTCCCCTTGCATGATCATTTTGAAGATTGCAATTTGAAGATGGTGGAGAAACTGTGTCCCTGTATGACTGTATGGGGCAGAACTCTACCCTACCCCACTACCAATCACCTCAGATTGTGACAGGAGTGGACGATTAACCTTGGCTATGATAAGCCACTGGGATGTTAGGGTTATTAGAGTAGCTGCCATACCTTGACTAAGACAGTGTGTGATGGAGACATCAATAAAGCCAGTTTGGATAGTACAGAGTCATGTGGAGACTTGTGAGATAAGATAAATTCAGCTTATAATGGGGCCTTGAAGATCAGGCTAAAGAATCTGGAATTAAATAGGGAGCCACTTAAGGATTATGAATTGGGAAAAGACATGAAAGAGGTAATGTTTAAAGGGGAGGCAGTTTGGGGGCACCTGCGTTACTTACTTTGTTAAGCAGCTGACTCTTGAATTCAGCTTGGGTCAAGATCTTGGAGTCCTGGGCTGGAGCCCCAGGTCTGGCTCCATGCTCAGTGGGGACCTTTCTCCCTGACCATCCCCCTGTTCTCTCTCTCTCTCAAGTAAATAAATAAATCAACCTTTAAAGGCAGGGGGAGGTGGTTTCTAGGATATCTTAGGTTGTAATGAAAGAAACAGGGAGGCCATTTAGAGGTTGTTGTCCTTATGCAAGTAAGGAATGGTATTAAATAGGGTCAAGTTCAGATTGACAAAAAAAACCCAAACTAGTGACTTGGTTGTGGTGAATATTTATTTCTCTCACATAACTGAAGTCTGAGTATATCATTCTAGGACTTCTTGGACATTCTAGGCCCCCCCCCTTTTTTTTAAAGATTATTTATTTATTTATTTGTCAGAGAGAGAGAGCGAGCACAGGCAGACAGAGTGGAAGGCAGAGTCAGAGGGAGAAGCAGGCTCCCTGCGGAGCAAGGAGCCCGATGTGGGACTCGATTCCAGGATGCTGGGATCATGACCTGAGCTGAAGGCAGCCGCTTAACCAACTGAGCCACCCAGGCGTCCCACTAGGCCCCTTTCATATTGTCGTTCTACCATCTTTAGTAGGTGGCTTCTGTGTCATGATCTCAGATGGCTGCTTGAACGACAGCAGTGAATCACATCTACCTACTACTCAATAGGAAACAGGAAAGGACAGGGAAGTGAGTGCCCCCACCTCTAAGGGCACTCCATAGAAGTTGCTTGTACCCATCTACTTACATATTCATCACATGTAGCTATAAAGGAGATTGAAAAATTTGGTCTTTAATGGTCCCAGGTGCCCAGCTGAAATTGGGAACATGAGAAGAATGAACTTGGAAGGGGGATAATTAACAGACTCTGGTATGATGGTGGCGTCAAATCTTGGGTTCCCCATTTTACTCAGTATGTGATTTAGTCTAATTTCTTAACCTCGGTTTTTTTTAAAAGAGTTTGATACTACCTCCCCCATAGAGAGACTAAATGAGATATTGAATGCTAAATGTCTGGCACATAGAGGATGCTCAATGAATAGTAAATTGATTTAGCCCCTGTGAGACAAGAAAGGAGTGGGGGAAGAGGGACCAAGGGGAAAGAATTGGATATCAATTTCATTCATTCATTAATTCACAGTTGCATCCACTCATCATCCCTTTATTGACATGCCAGACACAGTGCTGGACTCTGGAGATAAGCAGGGAACAAGGCTCTAGCCCCTTTGAGGAAGTTTTGCAGTCTTGGAGACAGTCAAGTAAACAGGTGATTAAATTATGACAGGGTGGAAAGCCCTGCCCCATGGGCTCAGCCAGGTTCACAGCTTTCAGCTTCCTCCTCCCCAGAGAGTGTTGGGAGGTCTCCACGGTGCTGACTTGGATCCACCACTCCTGCCACGAGGCCCCTGCCAGCCATCATCCAGGGAGATGGAGAATCAGTAGCAAGGGAGAGTTCTCCCTTTCTGTCTCAAGGGGAAGGAAACTTTCCCTCTGAATACACAGAGGGTGAGTAAGGGACTGAGTGGGGAAGGGGAAAGGCATGGGTGTTTGTATCAACATGTGTTTGTGCAGCTTGTTCCTTGGGTGGTTGTTGGGTGAGTTTATAGGCAACGTGGTCCTTGGACGTAGACTGATAAGATGGCTGCCATTGTGATAGGTTCCCTAATGGTGCAATTTCAAACACCAACAAAGGTTGTTTTTTCTTCCTTTATAAAAATCTGGGTTCTGGTTCTGAGGAAATGGAGTATACCCTAGCTTGTCTCCCCTGTGGCATGAAATGATCAATTCTGAATTCAGGAATCAGGTACCAGAGGATTCTGAAAAATAAATGGTGGCAAGTGGATTAAGAAAGAATTAGAATTTTTATCTCTCTGGTATTGCCTGGACTTAAAGGCAGCCTAAAACTCAGAAGTGCACATTGAGTGTGGGCAGAAAGATCTTCATGAGAAGCTTTCTATTTCTGGACCAAGGAGTGAAAAAGGGGACCCCTATGGGTTATAGAGAGTAAGAGAAATCCCCTGGCTTTAAAAAATTTTTTCATCCTTTTTTCTGGTCTTGGCTCCCAGGCAATCCTCCAGTAGCAGTGATGATGGCAGCACAGCAATGGAAGGTTTAGTCAGCAGGAGGGGGGCCTAAATCTTTTGTGGGGCAGGGGGCTCTTACCTCTCACCAGAGTAGCTGTGATCCCAAGAGCACAAGACAAATCCCCATTATTATTTTCTTTCTCTTTGTCCTCCTATATTTTGGTCCAAGACAAAGAGACAGCAGTGGAAAGAATATAGCAGAGTGAGGAAACTAAAACATCAATTTCTGTCTGGAGGTCTGGGAAGGGAGGCTGCAGATCTGGAAATTGTCAGGTGGATCATGGAGAAGAGGGAGGTCAAGAGAGTAATCCCATAAAGTTGTGTGTGAATTCCAGGCCTTACCTCCGAGTTATGTATGCCTGGATCAGATCCTAAACAGCTTATCCAGGCTTTAAGAACTGAGCTACAGCACAGATCACCACCAGGTCCCAGACTGACCATTGGGTGGCACACACGTGGGACTGTCCACCAAAGTATTACAAACACTTTGAAAACTAAACTGATATTGGGGTCACAGCCCCCAGAAGGCAGATCAGAACTTGCAATCTAAACCTGACTTGATTGGTTACCTATTAACAAAAAGACCCAAATACACTTCTTAAGATTAAACAAAACCCCAAATAGCTAGGATAAAAGCCAAAATATCTTGGCACATGAAGAATGAAGAACTCTTAACTCACAAGAGAAAAAGAAAAGCAATATACGCTAACCCCAAGATAACATGGACACTGAATTATCAGACAGAGACTTTGAAACAGCTATTATAACTATGCCTCAAGAAGTTAGGATGAACACTCTCGAAATGAATGGAACATTAGAGAGTCTCAGCAAATACATAGAAAATATAAAGAAGAAGCAAATAGAAACTTTAGAATTGACAAATACAATGGTTGAGTTAGAAATCCTCTGGATGGGATGCCTGGGTGGCTAAGTCATTTAAGTGTCTGCCTTCAGCTTAGGTCCCAATCTCAGGGTCCTGGGATAGAGCCCCACAATGGGTTTCCTACTCAGTGGGAAGCCTGCTTCTTTTTCTCCTGGAGCTCCCTCTGCTTGTGCTCTCTCTCTCAGATAAGTAAATAAAATCTTAAAAAAAAAGAGAAAGAAATTCATTGGATAGGCTCAATAATAGAGTGAAGATAATTGAGGAAAAGTAACTGAACTTGGGTGGTGAATAGTTATTCAGTTTAAACAACAGACAGAAAAATATTTATTTATTTATTATAAATCTATATATATATTTGACAGACAGAGATCACAAGTAGGTAGAGAGGCAGGCAGAGAGAGAGGGTGAAGCAGGCTTCCTGCAGAGCAGAGAGCCCGATGCGGGGCTTGATCCCAGGACCCTGGGATCATGACCCGAGCTGAAGGCAGAGGCTTTAACCCACTGAGCCACCCAGGCGCCCCCAGAAAAATATTTAAAAAGATTTCTGAGAAAAACTGAACAGAAAATCATGTCTATAGGACAATACCAAAGTTGAACATTAGTGTTAGCAAATTTTTTTTCAAAGGAATTTTTCAAAGGAATTCAAAGGATGTTTTCTTTTCTTTTCTTTCTTTCTTTCTTTTTTTTTTTTTTTTTAAGTTTTTGTTTATTTTTTTTTCAGTCAGAGATTTCAGCTAGGTAGAGAGAGAGGAAGGGAAGCAGGCCCCCCACTGAGCAGAGAGCCCGATGCGGGGGCTCAATCCCAGGACCCTGGGATCATGACCTGAGCTGAAGGCAGAGGCTTTAATCCACTGAGGCACCCAGGCACCCCTCAAAGGATATTTTCTGACCATATTCAATTAAACTAAAAGCCCATAACTAAAAGATAACTGGAAAGCCTCCAAACACTTGGAAATTGAACAACACACTTTTAAATAATTCATAACAAAGAGGAAATATCAAAGAGAAAATGTTTAGAACAGAATGAAAATGAAAACGAAATATAGCAAAATGTATGGTATGCAGTTAAAGCAGTGCTTAGAGGAAAATTTATAATATTAATTGCTTATGTTAAAAAAGAGGAAAGTTCTCAAATTAACAATCTAAGCTTCTTGCTTAAGAAACTAGAAAAGCGGTGCAAAAGAAACTCAAAGTAGGGAGAAGAAGTAAATAATAAAGAGCAGAGCAGAAATCAGTGAAATTGAAACCAGGAAAACAATATAGAAAAATCAATTGAATTAAAATCTGGTCCTTTGCAAAGATCCATAAAATCAATTTAGATTGACAAAGAACAAAAGAGAAAAGGAAAATCAGTATCAGGAATGAAAGAGGTAATGTCACTATCAACATCCATACATTAAAATAATAAGAATAGGGTGCCTGGGTGGCTCAGTCCTTAAGCAACTGCCTTTGGCTCAGATCATGATCCCAGGGTCCTGGGATGGAGTCCTGAATCAGGCTCCCTGCTCAGTGGAGAGGCTGCTTCTCCTTCTCCTACTCCCCCTGCGTGTGTTCCTACTCTTGCTGTCTCTCTGCCAAATAAATGAATAAAATCTTTAAAAAATGAAATAAAATAATAAGATTACTGCAAATATCTCTATGTCCATAAATTTAACAACTTAGGTTCAAAGGTCAGCAAATTATGGCCCATGGACCAAATCTGGTCCACCACCTGTTTTAGTCACTGAAGTTTTTTGGAACATGGCTATACTGGTTTGAATATTCTCCCTGCCAAATTCATGTCCATCTAGAACCTCAGAATGTGACTTTATTTGGAAATAGGGTTTTTGCAAGGATTATTAGTTAAGATTAGGGCATATTGGATGAGGATGCACCCTAAATAAAAAATGACTGATGTCAGGGCCCCTGGGTGGCTCAGTGGGTTAATCCTCTGCCTTCGGCTCAGGTCATGATATCCTCTGCCTTCGGCTCAGGTCATGATCTCAGGGTCCTGGGATCCAGCCCCACATCAAGCCCCACATCGGGCTCCCTTCTCGGCAGGGGGCCTGCTTCCTCCTCTCTGCCTGTGTCTCTGCCTACTTGTGATCTCTGTCTGTCAAATAAATAAAAAAAATATTTAAAAAAAATGACTGATGTCTTCATAAGGAAAGGAAAGGAAGATTAGGACACAGAGATACAGAGAGAGGAGGCCCTATGGTGACTGGGTAAAGACGGGGGCGGGGGGGTGCTTTATGTTGCCACAAGCCAAAAAATGCTTGGGGCCAGAAGAATCCTGAAAGGATTCTGCCCTGGAGCCTTCAGAGGGAGCACAGCCCAGCTCACATTTTGCTTTTGCCCTTCTAGCCTCCTGAACTGTGAAAGAATACATTTTTGTTGTTTTAAATCATCCAATCTCTGCTATTTTGTGACGGCAGCCCTAGGAAACTTACACAACAGACACATCCACTCATTTATGTATTGTCTAGAGCTGCTTTTACACTACACTGACAAAGCACAGTAGTTGTAACAAAGACTCGGTGCCCCCCAAAGCCTACAATGTTTCTATCTTTCCCTTTACAAAGTAAGTTTGATGACCCTTGGCATAGATAAAATAGACCAAGCCCTTAAAAGTCACAAACTACCAAAATGCACCCAATAAAAATAAGAAGAATTATTCTATATCTATTAAATAATTTGACTCTGTAATTTAAAAACTTGCAAAAAACAAAATCTGGAAGTTAATGAGTTTTCCTGGGTATTCTGCCCCCCCCCGCCCCCCCCCCACACGGAGCCATATATATATATCATACGTATATTACATGCCATATATGCTATTGAACTTTTGTGGGTTTTTTTCCTGTTAAAAAGAAAAAAAGAGGGGCGCCTGGGTGGCTTAGTTTGTTGAGTGACAGACTTTTGATTTTAGCAGAGGTCATGATCTCAGGGCCCTGGAATAGAGCCCGCATTGAACAGCCCCCCCTTCTGCTTCTGGGCTCTGGGCTCAGTGGGGAGTCTGTCTGAGGATTTTCTCTCTTTCCCTTTCCCTTCCCACGGCCCCCCTGCCCCCACGGGCCTGCTTTCCCTCCCCCAAATAAATACATAAATCTTTATAAATCATTAAATGAATGAAAGAAAGAAAGAAAAAAGAAAATAAAAGAAAGAAATCTTCTGGCCTGGATGGTTTCACTAGTGAATCCTAACAAACACTGAGAGAAGGAAACAACCCCAGTTCTACACAATTGCTCCCAGAAGACAGAGGAGAAGTCTTGCCAACTCATTTTACAAGGCTAGCATTACCCTAATGTCCAAACCCGATGAAGACAGAATAAAAGAAAACTACAGACCACTATCTCTCATGAACATAGAAACACAAGTCTTGAAGAAGATACTAGAAAATTGAATACAACACTGGATATGAAAAGAATAACACACCATGACCAAGTGGAGTTGATCCCAAGAATGCCAGACTGGCTCAATATTCAAAAATCAATCAATGTAATCCATCATATTAGCCGACCAAAGAAGAAAATCCACATGATTATATCAAACTGAGATAATCGATGTATGCTGTTTTAAGCTGCTGGGTTTTGTGATAATTTGAGACTCAGCAATAGATCATGAATCTTAGCAAGTTCTCTGTTCCTCCCGTATTTCTTCTCCCACTCATCTCACATCCCCCAGGTAACGACTAGGTAATCACTAATCTGAGTGTATGCTTTATTTTTCTTAGGCGTTTCTTTATACTACTACTCTTTTCTCTTTATACTTCTACTTATATGCTTATCCCCCCAAACCATACCTGGTATATTTTACTGTGTAAAATATAAATTCATGTAAAATAGATTTACATGAATGTCTTAAAATTTTATAAGTGATACCACATTGTACTCAGCTACTTACTCTTCTATACTATTATACTGCCACTCACCCATGTTATATGTGTAGGTCTTGTTTATTCATCCTTACAGTCCTGTATTGTACTGTAGGATTATGCCACAATTTATTTATCCATTCTTGTATTCGTATATTCGTGACACCTATTTTCTTCTTTCTTTCTTTTCTTTTTTTTTTTTTTTTATTTTATTTGACAGACAGCGATCACAACTAGGCAGAGAGGCAGGCAGAGAGAGGGGAGGAAGCAGGCTCCCTGCTGAGCAAAGAGCCCGATGCGGGGCTCGATCCCAGGACCCTGGGATCATGACCTGAGCCAAAGGCAGAGGCTTTAACCCACTGAGCCACCCAGGTGCCCCTCTTTTAGTTTTTTTATTTTTTATTTTTTATTTTAATTTTTATTTTTTGCTTTTCTAGTGTCGCTGGAAACCTTATACATGTTTCTGTGTGTAAATGTTTGGGAATTTCTCTAGGGAGAGGAAAAGCTTGATCTAATCCTGGTTCTGTCTTCTTTTTTCTGCAGTCCGTAATGAAGTGGTTGCTCCTGATCCTAGCTGAGTGGGGCGTGTGTGTTGGGGAGGGATGTGGAGGGGTTGATGAGGACGGGGGAGGAAGAATCATAATGTAACAATGAACGACAGTGACCATGAGTCACTGAGCCTTGTCTGTGTACCTGAACTAAACACTTGTACTTGCCATAGAATGTCTCCTTTGGAAGGGGCTTTTGATGCTTTTGTCAAACTTCCTGGGGATTTTTGTCTCTTTCAAAACTCCTGCCTTGCCCCATAGCTCCTTTCCTACTCATTTTCCCAGTCCAGATCCTGCCACTTTGTCAAGAGCTCCAGAGATGGTGTTAGGGAGCAGGAGGGGAGAAAAGGGAGAAGCCTCCCTCCCCAGTCTTTACCGGGGAAGCAAATGGATGGCTTGAAGCCCATAGTAGGGAACCACAACATGGGCCCTGCTGTGCCCCCCACTCTGCACAGCCCAGGACAGGCATCACCCTCCCCTCCAGCTGCCCACACTAAGGAAGACAGGCTGGGGCAGCTTGTAGATGGAGTTGCTTGGCATGCCGGCAAGCACGTGCTGCTAAGGATTGTGCCATCCGATGGCAGGGGGTCCACTGGAGCTGGGGAATACTTCCCAGCCTCTAGAACTTTTCCCTCTCCTAGGAGAGGGAAGTCTGTCTGCATAAAGGACACCATATCTGGGGCACCCTGGCTGAGGCAGGGAGGGGATGAAATGACCTAGAGGTGGCCTTGCAGCCGCCAAAGGCCTATCCCATCCGAGGCCTAGCGGGCCTGCTGCAGGTGCACGCACATCTCCATAGGCGAATTATTGGGCTGCCCCCTGTTGTCAAGGACAACGCCCCATTACTCACTCTTGGCTCAGCTGCCCTGTCACACAGCCTAAATGTTTAGATCAGACAAACTCAAGAAGCCCAGGTCCCCAGGGCTGAGGGAAAGTGCCAACCAAGAGAATTTTCTCCTCCAAGCACAAAAAGGATCAGCCCAACTCCTGGGGACTGGACTGAAGAGAAAATGCTGAGGAGCCCTCAGTCCGAGAGAGGAAGCATAGTGCCTGCCCACAGGAAGCCATCAGTCTGAGGGAGGAGGCACAAGCCCTGCTCCCAAGAAGTCCCTGGTTTCAGGCAGGTGAGGCAGAGTCGCTACTCTCGGAGAGTCTAAAGGAGGCACAACTATCACTGTTAGTCTAAGGGGAGTTGCCTGTCAGTTTTGCACAGGGAAGGACCAAAGACGCCAGGATCCAAAATATCTCTGATTCTAGACAGAGTCCATGAAGATTATTCTAGCAAGTGAGAAGCCATTGTTTTCTGCTTGTGCTGGCACCAGACTGAAGTGGCAGGAGAACTGGAGGCAGGCAGCCAGCAAGAAGGACTTCCCACCTATGGGAAAGGAAGGCACGAGGACAGGCTGGCTTTGTCTCTGGGCCTTGGGATTGTTGTGGGGTTAAAGGCGATACCATGGGTGAAAACAGCTGGTAGATGGTAAATCATCCCATAAGCACAGTGTACCATTACCACCATTTAACTGTTCCCATGGTGGTAGAAGCCTGGATCCTGGGTGACATGAGAGCCTAGCACCCTCTGGGGTTGCAGAGTCCAAGGTAGGAACATGGACCTTAATATGTAGATACCTCTTAATAACCAAGGCCCATCTTCAGCAAGCTAGTTGGACCTACTGGGCCCCATACCCACAAGATTCCTGCAGTCTTGCCAGGTAGACTGTAGGGCCTGTGGAAGCCATGACAATCTGCCTATTCCGCACCCCACCCCCCATGCCCCAGGAGCTAAGAGCCCAGAACAGTGAGCATTGCTAGTTACTGTTTCTCTTTCTAAAAAAGAACCACAACTCTATTAAAGTAACAGCATGATTTAGTTAATTATTCTCCATAGTAAGTGGGTAACTGTAGGTATACAATTCATCCAGCTCCCTGCTGCCTGACTTGAGTGTCCTAACATCCCACTTTGCTCTTGTCACTGCATTCCCCTCCCCCAAGGCCTTTCCCGTCCTTCACAGATTACATAAGATAAAGCCCCAAATCCTAGCTCTGAGATTTTGGGACCTCCACCACTGGACTCTCCCCACATCCCTGCCTCACTGACAGGACTCTACACTTTGGGCAAACTAGTCTGTCCATTCCCTGTCCTTGTCTCTGCCTCCTTCAACTGAGCCTCTTTAAGACTGGTCAAACCCAGCTTCCTTCAAGAAGACTTCTTTGATGGCTGTAGTCCAGAGCTTCTTGAAGTGGACTTGTACTATTAGCATCAGAATCACACGAAATGTACAGGAGATGGGTGTAGGGGGCGGCAGTGGTTAAAATGCTGATTCATAGGCCCCCCATCCCAGATCTATTGGACCAGGCTCCCTGATGGGGGATGGTGTCTAAAACTTTGCTCATTTAACAATCCCTACCCCTGCCCTATCGTGCTCCACTGTCCTAGTCCCTGGTAACCAGCTGTGCTGTTCTGAAAACCTATAGCCCTTGGACATGGATCTCTTGTCTAGAAACATCACAGGCAGGAACAAGATAGACTAGAGACTCTGAAGGGCCGTCTGTCTATCAAACACCCAAATCATAATAAACCACATTCAATGCCATGGAACTTGAGAGATGTAAGGGGAATCTTCCAGACTGCTCTGAGGGAACATGCTGACAGCAGCTCTATGGTAGGATTACAGCAGGGAAGGCAGAGAGACTCACCTGACCCTCTTGCTTTAAGCAGGGACTCAGATGGCCAGCATCCTCTGGCTTCCAGAAAAAACTATTTCAGATCGTCTCTGGAGGAAAACATTCCAACTCAGTCCCAAGATTCCCAAAGATTAGGGGTAAGCAAAAGAGGAAAATAAAAAACCCCTCGTGGTCACCATTTGCCAAACACTTATAAAAATGAGCCACCATGAGTGAGAGCCAGCAGAAACCATAAACAATAGACGTGAATTCCCAAGGAATTCAGATACTAGGATAATTAGACACTGGTTACAAAATAATTATGCATAAAATATTTTCCAGTGTAAAATAGAATGGCTAGGGGCACCTGGCTGCTCAGTCAGAAGAGCATGCCACTCTTGATTGCAGGGTCATGAGTTCGAGCCCCACACTGGGTGTAGGAATTACAAAAAAAAAAAAATTTTAATGAACTTTTTTCAAAAGTTTATTTTTAGAAAAGTAGAAATTGCTCTACAAACATCTGAGCAATGACAAAACAGATTTCTTAAAGGACTGAATAGACCTCATATTGAAGCAAACTCAGTGGTTGGGTCAAATAGGGGATGAGACGTAGCTGAAGGAAGAATTAGTGAAGTGGGGACTAGCCTGAAGTCTTCGCTTCAATGGCAGCACAGCAAGTCAAAGAAACAGCAGATGGGAGAGGGTTTGCAAGGTGTAGAAGACTAATTGGGGTCTCAGAAGAAGAGAAGAAAGGGAGAAAAGGAAATGTTTGAAACTATAAGGGCTTGAAATTTTCCTTTTTTGATTAAAAATATGGATTCACAGAGACAAGAGAACAAGGAAAAGCAGGATAAATAAAATTAAAAAAAGGCTTCATCCAGACCACCTGGCCAGGCTGCCTGAATTATGTGGGTTTGGGGCTCAGCAGGTCCTCAACTAGCTTCCTGAAGATGGGCCTTGGCTATTAAGAGAAACTCGCTGGGCAGCACATCAAACAGAAAAAATTCTAAAAGCAGCCAGAGGAAAAAGACAGATCTGCTCTCAGGTCCCCTTCTAATGTCAGTTCCCTGCAGATGAGCGTGTTGATCTCTCCAGCCAGATCGAAGTCCCCTAAGGCCCCCGCCTCTGTCATCTGTGCACCCACAGGTACATCACTAACCTCTGAGGCTCCGGAAAAGGCCGAGGGGTGTGTTGCATAGGGAGGGGAACATCCAGGTGGTGGATAAACCCCGGCTCTGTACTCCCTCCCTGTGGTCCCTTTGCTATGCCTGGGGCTGATGCTCAAACATAAGTCACTGGCGTGTGCGCTCCTCTTGAACTTCAAAAGAATGAAGAGCCAGATAACAAAATCCAGGTGAGGATTCCGATTTTTAAAAAGATTTACTTAAGTTCTGACCCTGTACTCAGTTATTCCTCGCGCATTCTCTCAGGGAGCCCTTGGGATATCCCTGTAAAGTGGTCTTCATCTGGGGTGCGGACCGTGGGAGCCAAGACAGGAGAAAACCACCCTCCCCCACTCAGCTCATGGGGTAATTTGTCCCACCCGCAGCCCCACCCTCCTTCTCTCTCACACACCAGCACCCCTTCTGATGTACTTAATATGTGACCTTGAATATGAATGTCTTCTCGTTAACTATGTAGTGTTGGCTTGCCTGAGAATGTGTTTCTAATTTCCATAAATGATATTGTGCTATAGACCTTAATTCTGTTTTTTTTTTTCTCACACTCAACAATACGCTTTTTTTTTCTTTCACAGAGAGAGAAAGAGAGAGAGAGAGAGAGAGAGAATGCACAAACGGGGGGCGGGGAGCAGCAGGCTGAGGGAGAAGCAGGCTCCCCGCTGAGGAGGGAACCCGATAAGGTGCTCAATCCCAGGTTCCTGGAATCATGTACTGAATGGAAGGCAGACTCTTAACAGATAGAGGCACTCTCACAGGAGGTAACTGAGGCTCAGAGAGCCTAGATGACCTTGCCCAAGGTCACCCAGACAGCAAGGAGCTGGCTTTGGTCAGAACCTGCATGGCAGTTCTCTCTTCCTTCACAGACTTAGAGAGAGGTGCTTATTCTCTTCTCACTGGGCCCCCTCACCTACCTGCTCCCTGCAGGGGAAGGTTCCCCTGCTGAGCCACTGCTGGCCCCCCAAATACCTCAAAAAACCTTCACTGGCCTCCAAAATGGCTCCTGGATTCTGAAAGGCCCCATCCCCCCTTCTTCTAAACCTCTCCAGTGAATTTCTTTTACAGTATTTAATTGAGCATATCTAATTAGGTAATAGAATTCATTTATTTAAATAGGTAATACAATTGCCATATTTCAATATTCAGAAGACAAAAAAGGGGACACGGGGGTTTCTCACTCTCTGCTGACCCCACTGCCTAGTTTCCCAACCTGGAAATCCTTTGCATTACCAGTATTTACGACTCTCACCAGAGATATTTTATCCTTACACACGACAGTATGTTTCCGTGGGGTTCCCTCACCATTTTTACGTGAATGCTAGCATACTCTTTATACCATTTGAAGCCTTTCTCTTGAAACTTCAGACTGTCTTGGGGACTGTTCCATACCAGTCCTCTATTATACCAGCTTCTGCTTTCTTCATGGCTGCATAGTATTCCATTGTGTGGCTGCACCATTATTTATCCAACTAGGGTCCTCTTCAGGGACATGGTCCAATCTTCTGCTAAGTAAACGGCTGCCGTGAACATCACTGTGCACCTGTTGTTCTCCTGTAGGTGAGTGGAATGGCTATTATGATGCAGGGCTCAGGCGCCTTTAGGACTGGACACTCATTCCCCTAGCGGCCAGAGTGTTGGCTGCTAACAGCTTACAAACCTCTTCAGGCACAGCCATCTGCTGACCCTTACCCAGGGCTACATCCCTTTCCCGGAGGCATAAACATCCACCACCTGGTCCTCCAAGGCTCCTATGCCTCAGTTTGGGACTTCTCTGCTCCCAGAGCTCCCGTGGGATGAGCATGGCCGTTCAACTCCTTCCTCTGCTCCTCGTGCCTCCCTCACTGCCCTGCAGGTATGGAGCTCAAGAACGTTCCTTCCCCAGCTGCCCTCCTGCATGCAAATCCCTGCCTCAGAGACTGTTTCCAGGAAACCCAATCAAAGAGAGTCTGTTTGTAGGATAAATTCTTCGTTCGGGAAGAGAAGGACCAAGGCACTTGTAATGTGAGGAGATTTTCCTGTGTTTTCAAAAGACGGAACAAAATATGTACACAGCTGGCGTGAAATCACTGTCCCCTCCACCTGACCCAGATTAGAAGGGACTTTTGTGCAGATGGTCACATAGGATTTTCCAGCATCCCTCTGCAGCAGGCAGGACAATCTGACGCTTTGCAGCTAAGGTGGCTGAGTGGGAAGGGGGCGGCTTGCCCAAGATGGCACGCTGTCACGGAGAAGGCAGCGTTATCCCGGTTTATGCCCTACCAGGACGCTGACATGTTGGCTCCACCCAGGGCCTGGAGGACAAATATGGCTAACAAAGGTGCAGCTGGGAGCATGGGGAAAGGCAGAGCTAGCAAGACCTCCCAGGTAGGGCTCTGCCCTTCTCTGATGGCCCAGATGGCCCCGCATGACCCCGCCCTCCCTCTTCTCGCCTGACCTTCCCCTGCCCTTCAAGCTCTCAGGCCTACTGTAAGCTGTCAGATGCCAGGGAGAAACTAATTCAGACCAACATGAGAGCCCCGTGCAGCCTCTCCCCAAACTACTCGGGTGTCTGCCTGCGTTTTAGACTGTACAAAAATAACTTCATGCACTTAAATCACCTTTACAACCATTTAAACAGCCCCAGCTTACATCTGGACCCTGACAGCTGGATTTTGATCTGTGTCTTCAGCCCGAATGGCCTTCCATCTCCTCTACTCTCCCACCTTTGTGCGTCCTCCTCATCCTCCAACCCCCAGGCACTGCCTCCCTGAGGAAGCCTGTCTCTACCTTCCCCCTCCCAAGGATTCCCATAACAACCACGGATGCTCAGTGCTATGGGCTGAATGGTGTGCCCCCTCCAAATTCCTGTGTTGAAGTCCTAATCCCAGAACCTCAGAATCTGACCTTATTTGGAAATAAGGTCATGGAAGATAGAGTTAGTTAGGAACATGAGGTCACACTGGACAGGGTGGGCCCCAAATCTGACGTACCTAGTGTCCTTATTAGAGATGCCATGAGGGACACTCGGGTGGCTCAGTCAGTTAAGCCTCTGCCTTTGACTCAAGTTATGATCTCAGGGTCCTGTGATCGAGTCCCACATTGGGCTCCTTGTTCAGCAGGGAGCCTGCTTCTCCCTCTTCTTCTGCCTGCCGCTCCCCCTGCTCATGCTCTCTCTCTCTTTCTAACAAATAAATAAATAAAATCTTTAATAAATAATAAATAACTATGCCGTGAGAAGAGAGACATGTACAGAGGGAGAACAATGTGAAAACACCATCTACAGGAGCCCCTGGCTGGCTCAGTCAGTAGTTCAGTAGAATATGGAATATGTGACTCTTGATCTCGGGGTTGTGAGTTCGAGCCCCAGGCTGGTGTAGAGATTACTTAAAAAAAAAAAAAAAAAAAAATCTTTAAAAAAGAAGGAAAGAAAGAAAAGAAAATTCCAGCTACAAAAAAAAAGCCGAAGATTGCCAGTAAAGAAAGCCCCAGCAGCTAGAGCGAGGCCTGGAACAGATCTTGCTCACAGGCCTCAGGAGGAACTCACCCTGCGGGTACTTTGATCTCTGGCTGCCTCCCATCAGCCCCCCAGAACTGTGGGGCAGTGCGATTCTATTGTTTAAGCTGGTGTTCGGTGGTACGGAGTCACCGCAGCCCTAGGACACTAATACACTCCCTGGGCCTTGTAAGGATGAGCTAAGGGATTCCTGGGATGCTAGGGGCCGGGTTTTATCACCCTCATTCAAATGGCAGAGGGAGGAGATAGACTTGTGCTTGGAACTGCTCCTTTCGGTGTCTAATAGTAGTCAGTATCCGTGGGAGTATTGAAGGAAGACCCACAGTATTACTTCAGGCTTCAGACTTGGTGCTGATGGCTCCCAAGCACCACAAGGGAGGAGAGAACCTTCTAGCAGCCTCAGGTGCTTGCCCAGGCTCCTGGCCAGTGAGAGGCAGGCCAGGGATCTGATGTAGGGCCTGCTATCTCCTGCAGACAGACACCACATCCCGGCTGCCTGCCAGTGAGCACATCTGCCTCCCGGACCAGCTGTGTGTGCCCGGGGTCCAGCCTGGTCACCTGGGCCTCAGGGGCCCGCAGGGCCCAGCAGGGTGCTGAGCACACAGTGAATGCTCCAAAACCTGTGGTGGGAAGAGTGAACGCACGTGTGGCTCTGATGCAGCAGCGTTCATGGGCCTCAGAACAACATTTCATACACAGCTCAGGTATCGACAGAATTCTCATCTCAGCCTGCTAAATGCCTGCCTCATTTTCCACTCGATTGACAGACTCCATTTTACTTAACTGACCCCTATTGTGTTGCAATTGGATGGTCTCTCATCTCCTCCTAAACTAGGGGGCGGCACCAGGGATGCCCAAGCTTTCCGGTGCTGGTGCCTTCGAAGGAGCCAGCCTCGGAAGAACATTCCCATACTGCTGGCAGCAGCTGCCAGGCTGGAGAGAAGCTTGGGGACGGGCCTGGGCCTTCCTGAGGTTCAGCAGGCATCACTGTTCCCCGTTACCCTCGAGATCTGTCTCTTTGCTGACCCAGTCAAGGCAACGAAGGGCACAGCTCCCAGGCAGCCTGCTCTTGTCCTTCCCGTGTCTGACAACTTCCTACTCTTCTCTGAAACAGAAACCTGGCGTTCTTTCAGTCACGGTTGCTGAGCACCTACCTGGTGCCCAGAGCTGATCCTGGTGCTGGGGATTCATTGAGCCGTCAGCGAGAGACGACAGCCCGGCTCACAGAACTCACATCCCAGAGCAGAGAGGTGGGCAGGAAGCAGAGAAGGGATACGCTGGGTACTAAGTGCTATGGGAACTGGGGGAGAGGAGCTGAACGTCCCCATGCGGTGGCCCAGGAAGGCCTCTCTGAGGAGAGGAGCGGACACCTGAACAAAGAGAAGGAGCGAACCACGCGGACATGTGCAGGAAGACCTTTCCAGGCCAAGAGAACAGCAAACGCCAAGGTCCCGAAGCAGGAGATGCTGATACATTTTGGAAACAACAAGGAGACTGGTGAGATGAAAAGGCACAGATGAGGAACCTGAACCGGCTTGTCTTAAAAGATCTGTGTGGCTGCTTTGTAGAGAGCAGACTGTGGGGGGACAGGAGCAGAAGCAGATGCGATAAAGCAGGCGAGAGACAATGGGGCCCTGGACCAGAGTGGTGGCAGAGGAGCGCATGTACATACAGGCACACACACGTGCATGCACACACACACACACACACACACACACACACACACTTAATCCTTTTGGATCTGTCCTGAAGCTGGGACTGACAGATAAAAGGCATTTCAGAGATCATTGCCCAGCCCCATTTTGATGACTATACAACGAGCCCAGAGAGGACAGGTGGCTGGTCTCGGTCATACACACAACAGGGAACTCAGACCCAGAATCCAGTCTCGGCAGCCCTGCTCCCATGCTCCTGTCCCAGCATCTCTCCGGGTCTCTCTCTCTCTCTTTCACTGCGTGTTCCCCACCCCCCCCCCCATTTTGTCTCTCTCTGTTCCCAGCCTCTGTCTCTCTATCTCTGCGGACGCCTTGGCGTTTATTTCCCCTCCTGTCAGGAGCAATTTGGAACATTAATTAGTGATGAATTAGCAACGTAAATCCCAGCAGTTGCTGGCGCCTGGTGCCCACGGGCTCTTAGAAGGGACCTTGCAAATCTGATCTTAATACCTCTCGCCTCCTCTCCTAGGGCAATTACTTCTCACATCATTTGTCTGCGGAGGCTGTGGCCACCCCCACCCTTGCAGCGAGGCTGAGGACAAGTTCATCTTTGTCAATTAATTATTGAACGGTTTATTTCGCACTGGGAGGTGATAAGAGAAGGGAAAGCCGCATGTTGTGAAATCATCACCGTAATTATACAAACGCTGCCGCAGCACGCGACATCACAAGCGACATCACAAGTCGCAGGTGCCAGGGGGGCAGGGAAAGAACGAAGGGCAGAGGCCCCTAGTGGCCAGGAGACCTGGCTGTGAGGCCCCTGAGATACTCCACATGTGACTAACAGACATACCCATGTTCAGCTTTTCGAGTCCAGTTCCAAGTGGGAAGCGGGGAACAGGGAATTAACCATGGGGGCAGGCCCTTGTGGCTTCCTCTGGGTGTGATCAGAATGTGGGAGACCCAAGACTGTCTATATGGTTCTTCCCATCTGAAGTTAGGAGCCCCAGAGCATGCACAAAATATGATACTCTAGGGTCTTTGATACTCTAGCAAAAAGCCCTTACAATAGTCGGAAAAGCCCAGAACATCTGTTCCACCCACCCTGCCCCATTACATTTCATTTCATCTATGATTGCTCTCCCCTTTGCTGATTCTATTCCAATCATACTGGTCTCCCTGCAAATGCCTGGCACAGCCTGCCCCAGGGCCTTTGTGGGTGCTGCTCCTTCTGCTTGGCGTGCTTTTCCCCCAGAAATCTGCATCCCCGCACCTTCTGCAGGTCATTACCAACTATCACCTTTCAGTAAGACCCTTGTAAGACCCTCCCTGAGCACCTAATTTTATTTCATTTTTTTAAAAAAGATTTTATTTATTTATTTGACAGAGAGAGAGAGACAGAGAGATCACAAGTAGGTAGAGCAGCAGGCAGAGAGAGAGGGGGAAGCAGGCTCCCTCCTGAGCAGAGACCCCAATGCGATGCAGGGCTCAATCCCAGGACCCTGAGATCATGACCCGAGCCTAAGGCAGAGGCTTAACCCACGGAGCCACCCAGGTGCCCAGCACCTTATTTTAAATAGCAGCCTGCCCCCCAAAACTGCTGTGACACAAACATTCTCTCTCTTCCTGCTCCATTTTTTCCCAGAGCATTTCATCATGCTTGGCGTGATGCTTACTTATTTATTCGTTTATTCTGTCTCTCTCTCTCTCTAACCCTCCCTCCCTCCCCAAAGTATGGGTTCCAGAAGGACTAGGGTTTTTTTGTCTGTTTCCTCCCATGTCCTGTCTGTGTCTGCACGTGGGGTGTGCGTGCTCTCCCATGTCCTGTCTGTGTCTTCTGCACTTATAACAGTGCCTAGCACAAAGTAAGTGCAGACTTAATCATTGTTAAATGAATGAATGACTATTTTTGTGGGATGGGGCCTGAATGTGGAAAGGACAGGGGAGAGTTCTTTTTTCTGGAACAGGCCAGCAAGGGCTGTGGCAGCACCAGAAATTCGGGAAGATTCCTGGCAGCGATGGGGGACCCTGCCCAGGAGGAAAACTGTCAGAAAAGGCATTTTAAAAGTGAGTGTTCCAGTTGATTTCATGTCTGTACATGCCTCGAGGCTGGTGTGTTTGATGCTGCCCCTCGGTTGATCACACTCAGACTGGTCCCCATCCCCCAACTCTCCCCAGGGAGGGGACAGGAACAGGAGAAGCTGTGGACACTTTGATTAAGTCCCCAGCAAGAGTCTCCACGCATGTGTCTTGTTCTCTCCCCAAGGCTGTAATGGGGGGGGGGGGGGGGGGGGGGTGGGGGGCTGGGCAGGGACAGCTCCACTGTGAGGAGGAGGAGGTGAGGCTGCAAGGGAGGGGTGCTGGGAGCAGGGTGGGACCAGGGCAGGGCTCTGCCCCAGCAGGAGGTGAAGGAAGGAGTGGAGAGGTAATGGGGAGGCAGTGTGAGGAGGCAGCGCAGCAGGTGGGGACAGGCCTCTCTCTGGGCCAGAAGATGCAGAAACTGAGCACAGGAAGGAGTGGACTGGGGGGTGGGGGGAGGCGAAGGGCACTGATGGTTGCCCCCAGGGCCCTGTGGGGACACCAACTCTTTTTCCCGGACCCCCTCGCGCTGAAGCTCCTCTCTTCTCCACCATGCTATGTTGCCTTCCCCCTAGAAACGAAGATGGTGATTTTTTTTAGAGCCAGTTTTCCCCCAAATCTCAGGAGATACCAGAGCTGCTGTTTCCATGGAAACCTTCCCCGCCAACCTGGGGAAGGAGGAGCTGGGCAGCCTTCCCGCCCCCAGCCCCCATCACCCCCTCACCGCCCCTGCTCCAGCCTGCAGGGGGGCCCCAAGGTGAAAATAATCCCCCTCCCCCAGATTTTCTCAGCGGGGGGTGGCTCCACTTCTTCAATGAGGGAAGGCAGCTGTTTTTGTCTCTGGGCTCAGGCTGAGATATGGGGTCCCTAAGACCCAGGCAAAAAAGAGATGAAGTTACTTGTTGGGAGGGGATGCATGGAGGCTAAGACAAGCTCTATTTTCTGTCATCATCCCCAGAAATGACTAGCCAAGGGACAGTTCCCCAGGGAAGGGCTCAAGGGCAGGACCTCTCCTTGCCTGGTAATCCTGAAAGGTGCCATTTTTTTCTGGCTCTGAACATCTCTAGGGAGTTTCCTTCCCCAGATCCCAGTCCCACCCGATCTCATCAAGGATCACACTGCAAACTGGACACAAAACAAAACAAAATTAAAAAACACAATGACAACAATTTAAAAAAACCCCAAAACTCTGTTCAACTCATATAAGGGAGTACTGTATTGGGAGGATACATCATAGCTCCTTGAACTGATGAGAAGGCTGGAGAGGAAGGCTCAGGAAACTGCCAGAAACAAGAAAGGCAGGTGAAGGTGGGCAGCCAAAGTCCTGTCCAGAGACAGGCCAGCTAGGGCAGGGGACACTGCTGCCTCTGGACACTGGCCAGCTGTGGACAATTTTAACGGTGCCCACTTCTCCATATCGCTCTTTCCAGGTCAGGATCCTGGGCAAACAGATAGTACGAGAGAGTGTTTTGGGTAATGGAACTGCTCAGTATCCTGATTGTGGTGGTTATGATGAAGTTCTAGAACCTAGGTGAGGTTTGGTGGGCTGAGGTCCGGAGCCGGCGACCAAGAAAGAATTCTTGAGACATCTTTGGTGCAAAATGGTGGTTTATTAAAGCACGGGGACAGGACCCGTGGGCAGGAAGAGCTGCTGCCCCGGGTTGTGAGGGATGGCAGGTTATGTACCCTGCTGTTGGGGGAAGGTGAGGGGAAGGGAGGTTTCAGTGGAGTTTTCATATGCTAAAGAGGGCCTACAAGGTGCCAGGATGTTCCAGGCCTGCCGGAGGCCTTGCCCTTGCTGCTGGATCAGTGTTGTCTTTAGACCGGCCATTAACATTAAGATAGTTGGGAGACTTTTTGGTGGGGTGTCACAATCCTGCTATCAATCGTCTTTGTTAGTGAGATTTAGGACATTTGTAAGCCAAGGGAGACTCCTGTCTAGCAGGATTGTGAGCTCTGCAAGTTAACTATTTGCTTATTGTTCATGGCAGTCAGGGCTGCCTGAGGGATGCTACACTTATGGAGGGGAGCGGGTGAAGAGGGGGTGCAAGGCGCCAGCTTTTGCTTTGTCCTCAGCCAGCCTCCTGCTCCCTCATCAGTTACATGAATCTCTCTATGTGTGTTAAAATTTTAAAAACCGTACACTAGGGGCGCCTGGGTGGCTCAGTGTCTTAAGCCGCTGCCTTCGGCTCGGGTCATGATCTCAGGGTTCTGGGATCGAGTCCCACGTCGGGCTCTCTGCTCAGCAGGGAGCCGGCTTCCTCCTCTCTCTCTCTCTGCCTGCCTCTCTGCCTACTTGTGATCTCTCTCTGTCAAATAAATAAATAAAATCTTAAAAAAAAAAAAAGTCAATCTTACTGTTTGTTAATGGAAAAAAGAAGTTCCTAGGTTAAAAAAAAATCAATACACTATATGTTAATTAATTGAATTTAAATTTTAAAAAATCCTTTAGCAAAGGTGGCCTGTGTGTCCACAGGCCAGCTGCTGGGGCCAGTGAGGGGGGTCTGTCTGCAGTCCTGTGGCTTCCAGAATGGGCTGGAGCTCTGCCTCCCAGCCGGAGTCATATGCTAGGACATTCCAGGAAGATGTTGGGAGTGTGGGTGCTGGGCGGTCAGCAGATGGACAGATGTCTGCTGTCCCAGTGGAGCATTTGGGTGATTGGGAGCTTCTGAGGGAATGCGACCACGAAGAAGGTACCTGTTTCAGTGGGAGCAGCAGGTCTGACAGAGGGGAGACAACAGGTTTCTGACCCAATGGACACAAGGGAGCCTAGTCACCTGTTTGAACCAGCACGCACACCCCACGTGCAGACACCAGAGCAAGTACACACACTCAGGCTTCTACACCCATTTGTAAGCCCCCCAAATGACTAGTTCGGTCAGCGGGAGACTTTGGTTCTCATTTATTGCATGGCCTTGGAGAAATCCCTCTCCCCTCTAGGCTAAGTTACCACCTCTGCAGAACCGGATTTCTCCACGTTCTGGCATGCTGAGCAAAAGGCCCCAGAATTCATGGAATTGCATGTAGGAAGCCTGTGTTTCTGGGGTGCCCCCTTCTGCTACTGTCCTGGATGACGGGGGGTGGAGAAAATGACGCTTGTCACGGGGAACCCCTGAGGTCCCACCTAAGAAAAACACCCTTCTGCCAAAGGAGGAGGCCTAGTGAACAGGGAAGACAGGCTCCCCCTTCACCCCAACCCTCCCACCTCCTCCAGCCAATAGGAATGCAACCCATGGTCCCTGCCAGTCTTAGGAGCCCAGGCTCAGGTGCTTTTCCAGGAGACTGAGGGCGGTGAGTGGGGAGGAGAGGATTGGGAGGGACTTGGCAGTGCTCCAGCTCAAGGGCTCCAGCTCCAGCTGGCTCCAGGCTCCAGCTCAAGGGAGTCTGTGTCCCCTGAGATCCAGCCTTCAGGAGTAGTGGAGGGTAATGGAGGGTCTTCATTAAGGAGCTTGGGACAGCCTAGCTGGGCTTCACACACTCCAACTCTCAGTATCTCAGGGGATCAGGAAGGGTAGGCCCCCTGCCCCCGCCGAAGACTCCCCCAGCAGAGCTTCCCTGACCCACATTAACCCCCACCTATTCTACCTGGTTTCCAGTTCTACCCAGTTCCCTACCTGCTGAAGGCTTTTGGACTCTTGCCTCACTGGATAAAGGCAATTCTGCATCGCCTAAGCTCAAGCATGGAGCAGTGGGAAGGAAGGGCAGTAGTTCTCACGCCTAGACATCATGAGTGTGCATCCAAGCTCCTCGCCCCTTCTTGAGCACCCCTCCCAGCCCTTGAGTGGTTTGAGGGACTGGTTCCCCAGCTGGCATCACATGGGAGTAGAAGCCCCCTGCCCCTGGCCTCAGCTCAAGGTGGAAGTGTCTAGGGAGGTTCAAGCAAGGGGAAGAGCCACAGAGTGGCTCCCTGCACAGTCTGAGGCCAGACCAGATGGCCCAGAATCCTCTCTATGGAGCAAGCTGGGGTGGGGGATGGAGTGGGAGAGGTGAGGGATGTGGGAGACACTTAGCCCACCCGCTGCCCTCTTGCCTACCTTCACATGGTCCTGCTCTCTCCCCACTCCCCTGCCCCTACTTGGAGCCCTGGCTTCCTGAGCCAGGATCCTAGCAGAGGAAGGTAGGGAGGCAGGGGCAGTAGGGACTCTCCAAGGGGGCCTGTCTTAAATTGCAGGATGTGAAGGGGTGTGCCATGGTGCAGCATAGGGCTTCCCCTGAGCACATGCTCCAAAAAACCAGAGCTTTTCCCACAATTTTAAAGGTCATCCACCTGTCCTAGGCGCCCCACTGAGGGTATTCTGCTGAAAGCACTTGAATGTGAGGCCCGAGAGCCAAGGAGCCTGTCTTCGCCCTCTGTTGTTCCTGCCCTCCAGAGTTGGTGCAGAAACACAGGGTCCCCTGTGCTCCTGGCTCTGCCTCTGCCTTGTGATTTCCCGGGCAAGTCACTTAACCTCTCTGTGCTTTAGTGTCTTTATCTGTAAATTGGGGATAATAACAGTACTGGCCTCCAAGGTTTTTGGTGAGGATTCAATGCATTAATCCATATAAGGTGCGGAGAACATTGGAGCATTGGTAAGTGCTATGACCAGAATGTACAGTGCCTAGCACCCGGTGACCATGTCAGCTGTAGGCATGACTATGACAGGTCTTGCCCTTGCCCCGCCCTGGGATAGGCACACCCTATCTTCTTCTTCTCTTCTCAAGGAATTTACAATCTAATTGGGAATACAAAGGCTCATAGAAGCACAGAGCTTTTGTTTCTGGAAGGACAGCTTCTAAAAATGATTTCACAAATGTTTGTACTATTATAGTTTCTTCATTATGCATCTGTGATAGTCATTAATACAATTTGCCAAGTTTTTCTAGCTCTCCGCCTTTTGGGCTTAATGCTGACTTCGGCTCTTGCCAACTTCATTGTGGGTAAGTGGGCGAGCAGGTGGGTGGCCTTATGGGTCTGGTTCTGGCCAATGGATGGTGAGCAGACAAGTACCTGAGCATTTAATTACTGGTGCAAGACCTTCCAGAGCTCTTCCCTTCCCTCCGGTGCAGCCTGGCTTCACCCTGATTTCCCCAGAGACTACTATGTGTCGGGAGGGGGGGTCTCTCCACGGACACATGATGCCTGTGAAGAGCGAGTCAGAGTTAAACTGATTGTTTCGGCCCTTGTGATTTAGGAGTTACTGATCACCTTCTCCTGACTGAGTCAACAAGGAAACTGGTTTACAGAAAGAAAGCCCAATCAGCACCAGTCACGCTATGATTGGTGGGTCCCCACTCAGTCATGTTCTCTGCACCAGTGCGTAGTTTGTGTAGTTATAATCCATGAAGAACATCTATTAAAAAAAAAAAACAATTTTATTGAGGTCTAATTGGCATATAACATTATATTAGTTTCAGGTGTGCCCCGTAATGACTCAGTGTCTGCATCTATATTGCAAAATGATCACCGTAGTAAGTCTAGTTAACATCCATCACCATACGTAATTAGAACAATTTTTCTTCCTTGTGATGAAAACTTTTAAGATGTACTCTGTTAGCAACTTTTAAATATGCAATACAGTGTTATTAACTATAGTCACCGTGCTGCACATTTCATCTCCCAGGACGTATTTATTTTAGAACCAGAAGTTTGTACCTTTTGACCCCCTTCACCCATTTCTCCTATTCCCCTACCCCTGCCTCTGGAAGCCACCAATCTGTTCTCCACGTGTATAAATTCAGAAGTTTTGTGGGGTTTTTTGGGGCAGGGGGTTGTATTTTTGGTTTTTTAGATTTCACATATAAATAAGATCATATGGTATTTGTCATTCTCTGTCTGATGTTTCATGTAGCATAATGCATTTGAAGTCCATCTATGTTGTTGCGAATGGTAAGATTTCCTTCTTTTTTTATGGCTGAACACTATTCCATTGGATACATATACAGCATTTCTTTTATCCACCCATCCATCTATCCATCCATCCATCCATCTATCCAACCATCCATCATCTATCCATCCATCTATCCATCAATGGATACTTAGGTCATTTCCATGTCTTGGCTATTGTAAATAATACTGAAATGAACATGGGAGTGCAGATATCTTTTTGAATTAGTGTTTTTGCTTTGTTTGGATAAACACTGAGAAGTAGAAGTGCTAGATCATATATAGGAGGTCCTGTTTTTAATTTTTTGAGGAACCTCCATATTGTTTCCTCAAGCAGCTACACAAATTTACATTCCCACCAACAGTGCACAAGGGTTCTTTTTTCTCCCCGTCTTTGCCAACACTTATTTCTTGTCTTTTTGGTAATAGCCATTCTAACAGGTATGAGGTGGTATCTCACGGTGGTTTTGATTTGCATTTCCATGATAGTGATATTGAGCACCTTTTCATGTTTCTGTTGGCATCTGTATGTCTTCTTCTTCTTTTTTAAAAAAAGATTTTATTTATTTATTCATGAGAGACAGAGAGAGAAAGAGGCAGAGGCAGGGGGAGAGGGAGAAGATGGCTCCCCATGGAGCGGGGAGCCCAACGCAGGGCTCGATCCCAGGACCCCAGGATCATGACCTGAGCCGAAGGCAGATATTTAACTCACAGAGCTATCCAGATGTTTCTTGCCATCTGTATGTTTTCTTTGGGAAAATGTCAGATTCTCTGCCCACTTTTTAAAAAAAGATTGTATTTATTTATTTGACAGAGAGAGATTACAAGTAGGCAGAGAGGCAGGCAGAGAGAGAGAGAGAGAGGAGGAAGCAGGCTCTCTGCTGAGCAGAGAGCCCGATGCGGGGCTCGATTCCAGGACCCCAGGACTCTTGGACCATGACCTGAGCCAAAGGCAGGGGCTTTAACCCACTGAGACACCCAGGCACCCCTCTGCCTATTTTTTAATTAGATTGTTTTGCTATTAAGTCATATGAGTTATTTATAGATTTTGGATATTAACGCCTTACCAGTTATATGATTTGTAAATATTTTCTCCCATTCAGTAGGTTATCTTTTTGTTTTGCTGCTAGTTTGCTGTGTAGTAGCTTTTTAGTTTGATATACCATTTTTAAATTTTTAATATATATCCCATTTTGAAATTTTCTGCTGTTGGTGTCAAATCCATAAAATCGTCACCAAGACCAGAGTCCACTCTTGTGTTCTACTTTTGCACTTAATATTTTCTTCCTATGTGTATGCATCAGTGAGAATTGAGTTTGGCTGACAGTGACAGAAAACCCAAATTAACCATGACTTATATGCCCAAGGTTACTTCAATCCCTCAAGTGAAAATTCCAGGAGTAGGCAGTCTGGGGCTGATATGGTGACCCCATGATAATGAGGAACCCGGGCTTCTTTCACATTACTCTGCTATTCTCAAAAGATGGTTTCCCCCAAATAGCTTAAGATGGCTGTTGAAACCCTATGCCATTTGTGCTCCTGCTAGTGGGACACGGAAGAGGTGGTGGGGGAGGGGTAACTCTGTAATGATATGTCACCTATTACTGTTCATTTATTTTTTTTTTAAGATTTATTTAGGGGTGCCTGGGTGACTCAGTTGGTTAAGTGTCTGCCTTCATCTCAGGTCATGATCCCAGGGAGGGATTCCCTGAGCAGGAAGCCTGTTTCTTCCTCTCCCGCTTGCCCTGCTAGTGCTCTCTCTCTGTGTCTCTCTGTGTCTCTCAAATCTTTAAAAAATAAAGATTTTATTTATTTATTTGAGAGACACAGAGAGAGAGAGCACACAAGCAAGGGGAGGGGCAGAGGGAGAGGAAGAGAGAGAATCTCAAGCAGACTCCACGCTGAGCACAGAGCCTGAAGTGGGGCTCAATCCCAGGACCCTGAGACCATGACCTGAGCTGAAACCAAGCATCAGACGTGAAACTGACTGAGCCACCCAGGGGCCCCGACTGTTCTGTTTCTATCCCATTGGTCAGAACTTGTTCACAATGCCACATCTAGCAGCAAGAGACGTTGGGGAATGGAATACTCATTCTGGGCAGCCATGAACATTGTTCATTTTTTTTTTTTTCTAAAGCAGAAAGAGATGGCTCCAGGAAGGCTGCCCCAGTATAGGACAGTCCTTTCACATATAAGTTCCGTGGTATAATGATCAGTATTGACTTTTTCTAATTTTTTTTTCACATTCCAGGTAATCACATTAGTGCAAATCACTTTTCTCCATTTGTGTTATTTCCTTGAGATTTCTTTCCAAATGTGTGATAACCTACCAGGCTGACGGGTGTGGCTCGTTCTCTGGGGCAGTAGCTGCTGTTACATTTTGCTGGACTGGGCTCCCAAACATTAGCCCAAGCAACAGAGCCAGGCGGAATTTACGACCCAATATTCCTGTTTCTTCCCAGCCCAACCAACATCAGCTTGCGCCATTTTAATTTGTTCTTACTGATTTAAGAGGTGTGTTGGTTTAAGGATGTTTTCATTTTCATGTCATTCATTACCAACCAGCTGAGATTTGGGTCTGGGCTGGTTGTAGTCTATATTTTCCTCAAATAGCAACCGTTTTTTTCCAACTGCAAGGGAAATTGGGACTGGGGGTACAGAAGGAGAGGGCGAGAGAGAATCTTAAGCAGGCTCCGTGTCCAGCGCAGAGCCCGATGTGGGGCTTGATCTCATGACCCTGACCTTGTGACCTGAGCTGAAATCAAGAGTCAGATGCTTTAACCAACTGAGCCACCCAGGTGCCTTGAAAGGGACATTTTTATAGTCCATTTTAGAGCAAGAAAACAGGCCCTGAAGCTGAGGTCACATCAGTTTTGCCAGAGCCAGGACTGGACCCATATTCCGACTCCCAGCTCAGTGCTCCTATAAACAGGACCTGTGTAAGTAATTAAGCAGGAATTCAGTCAAGGCTGAGGTACAACAGGGAAACCACTGGATGGAATATTGAGGGGCCTCCTTAGATGAGGTTTAATGTGACTAAGCACCATGGTTTTGTGTGTACTGACTCCTCTCCCTGGGCCTCAGTTTCCCCACAAGCAGAGTAGGTCAGAGCAGACCCCTCTAACACTCCTCCCAGCACTGACTAGAAAGGGCAATAATCCATGCTAGGACAGTTTAAGAGGGTGGGTTGGGGTGGGGAAGGGGAAGCACTGATGCTTCGGGGTGTGGGAAGGTGGGGGAGACCTTGCGGGGAAGGGCGGACTGGAGCAAGTCTGGTATGCCCCATGGTGCACACTGTGTTCTCACAGCGTTTTCTTGAATCTGGGGCTGAGGGTAAACAGGCGCAAGTCTACTTTGGAGACGTAGGTGAGGACTGGGTATAGGAGACCCAGCCCTACCACACTTTCCCTCACCCCAAGACGTGGGGTGGGAGCTGGATGTAGAGTCTGGGGCCTGGGGGAGGAGAGGCAGACGGACTTGAGTTACTAGGGCTCTGGGGCAAACTGTAGGCCAGGACTCTGGTCTGCTGTCCAGCTCCAGCCCTTGGTGATCTTTTCACTGGAGGAAGTGTTTCGAGATGCTCCAGGTCACTGAGGCTGGTGGCCCTGGAAAGGTGGCACCGGAGAGTTACAGAGTGCCCACGAGACCCCGGGCTCCCTGGCCAACTTCTGTCCCCTCTGGTCCAGTTTACAAGACCCTCTACCTGACTGATTCCACTTGAAACCCATTACTCTGTGGGGGGAGGGGCCTGTCTTCCTTCCAGCTGAAGAGCTGAGGTCAGGGGTTAAGTGACCCCACTTAGCATGAAGGGGAGAAGCCCTGTTCTCCAACCCGGCTACCCTGCTCTTGGGCCCTGAGGGTGCCCCTCATTCTAGGGTTGAGACTGTGCGAACAGCAAACTTCATGCTTGTCTTCTGAGGGATGGGAGGGGCGGGCGGCTCCAGGTGAGCAGGGGGCCAGGACGGAGAGCCAAGGACAGAAGAGCCACGACGAGGACAGGCCGACTAGAGCACTGACAGAGAAATGCCAGTCTAAGGAAGAAAAGCGTGTGTGCGCGTGTGCATGTGCCTGTGTGAGTGTGAAAGTGTGATCAGTATGTGTGAGTATGTGGGCTGACGGGAGCGGGCCCCTGAGGGTCAAGGAGGTGGAGGCCGAGGCCTAAATGGTTGAATGAAGCAGGGCTCGTGCCTTGGGCTTTAGGTGAGGGGCCGGGATGGGTGCCTTTTAAGGGGGTGGGTGAAAGGAGAAGAAGGGGCCTCAGAAAAGCTAATTCCAAACCGAAGGGTCTCAGACACCAACTGGGATTTTTAGATGGGCAGTTCTGGCCAGATTCCCAGAGGCTAGGTCAGGAGCCCTGCCAGAGAGGGGCCCATGCCAGTTAGAAACTGAGGGTGGGAGTGACAAGGGGCCCAGAGAGTCTCATTCCCTTCCCTTGACTCCTCTTCCCGCCTCCCCAGATGCCCCTTGGGAGCCTCCCTGGACCTCTGACACCCAGTGCTGGGCTCAGTTGCTGATGCCTTTCCCAGCTCCATCCGCACTTGCTCCCGGCAGGCTCCTACTATAAATCCACCTGTCGGTCAACAACTAGGAGATTTACTGACACCGTTCAGACCTGCTTTCTGAGCTCCAGACTCATATTCGTGTTTGCCTAGTGGGCCTCTCCACTAGGGTGTCTGATGGGAATTTCCAACTCAACATATCCAGACCTGAGCCCTGGCCTTTCCTCGTCTTGAACCCAGAGTCTCTCCCTACTCAGTAAATGGCAGCAGAATCCTTCCTTTTGCTCACAGAAAGAACTGGAATCATCCTCGACTCCACTCTGTCTCTTCTACCCCGTCAGTCCATCAGTGAATCTTATAGGCTCTACTTCCACACCCATCCAGACCCCTCCCCTGCCACCCTCTCCCTGACCCAGCCCCTACTATCTCTGCCCTGGGAGACTCCAGAAGCCTCCTCACTGCTCTCCCTCCTTCTGCCCTTGACCTCCTAGGGTCTACTCTTAACACAGCAGCTAGAAATACTCTTTAAAAACAAGTTAGCTCACAGGCGCCTGGATGGCTCGGTTGGTTAAGCGTCCAACACTTGATTTCAGCTCAGGTTGTGCTCTTGAGATCAAGCCCTGTTGCAGGCTCCTCGCTCAGCAGAGAGTCTGCTTCTGCTCCCTCCCCCCACCCTCCCTCTCTCTCAAATTTAAAAAAAAAAAAAATCTTAAAAAAAAATAACAACAAATTAGCTCACCTCCCTCCTCTGCTCAGAAGGACTATTCATTTCACTCTGAGTAACAACGTAAGCCCTTGCAATGGTCTAGGAGCTCTTTGTCTTCTGGCCTCTCATTACCTCTCTGACATTATAGCCTACCATCTTTCCTTCATTCAGTCCACTCCAGCTGTGCTGGTCTCCCTGATGTTTCCTCAAACACATGGGCATTCTCCTACCACAGGGCCTTTGTACCAGCTGTTCCCCCTGCCTGGAAAATTCCCTCAGATATCTGCAGAGCTCACTCCCCCACTTCCTTCAGGTATTTGCCCCAATGTCACCCTCTATGGCCCTATTTAAAATTGTAACTCCATCCTAATCCAAAATTTTTTATGCCTTATACCCTGCTTTATTTTTTTATAGCACTCATACTCTTTAATGCATGATATAATTATTTCTTTTGCTCCTATCAGTTTTTCTCCATGAAAATGTCAGCTCCGCAAAAGCAGGGATGTTTGTCTATTCTGTTCACTGATGTCTGCCCAGCAGCCGGGATGACAACCAGTACACAGGAGGCACACAGGACATATTTCTTGAACAAATGAATGCATCTAATCCAGCCCCTCATTTCACAGATGAGGAAATAAAGGCCCAGAATGAGGGACAGTAGCCCTGAATCATTAAAAAAAAAAAAAAAAAAAATCAGTGGCAGGAGGCAGGATGAGACCAAACATCTCCAGACTTGCCTTCCAGTGCTCTGCCTCATCTCCCACCCCAGACTGGGTAAAGCTAAGTGTGGCAGACACCACGGGGGTCCCTCTGTGATCTCCTCAGACCCCTTTAACTGGTCTGTATGTTCATTTCCAAGTTCTGTATGCTTTGCGGCTAATGTCTGGCACCTTGACCTTTTCCAGCAGTTTCCCTTGGGCTGTCAGAACACCTCACCTGTAAGGAGAGCGGGAAGTGTCTGAGAGTCCACATACCTTCCCCTGAACACACACACACACACACACACACACACACACACACACACAGGCAGCCTGATGTCAGGGACTGGTGGGAGAGGAAAAAGGCCAGCAACATTCCTTGAAGCAGGACCATGCCTGAGGTGCGATTTACCCCACCAGAATACCCTGCAGGATCACTCTGAGGTTAGAACCTTGCCTGAAATCTCCCCGTGTTTGGCTTCTTTCTTTCCCACCCTGCTTCACCCCCTCTTGCTGGACTCTCAAGTGAGCAGCCCTGTAATATCTCACCTGTGCATGAGTCCTCCTGGCAGGGTCAGCTTCTGGAAGAACCCAAATTAAGGTAAGGGCTTCTGTGTTAATCTGGGGTAGACTTGTGTACCAGGGAGGTATAGGGGATAGACCACAAGCTTTAGAGGGTCCCAGTTGCAAATCTGAGAGCAGCCCCTGAACTACAACAAGACCTCGGGGAAAAATCCTGAGCTCTTGGAGCCCAATTCCCTCACTGGAGAAATGGCATCAATTCTATCTCCCTACGCAGCTGCTGGGAGGATAAATGAGATAAAATAGGAGAAGCACTTGGTGTGGTGGCTGGCACAGAGTGGTTGTACAAGAAACATTAGTCTTTTCTCTGTCTCCCATCAGTGTGTGTTGTGACCCAGCTGGCCTGTCTGGAGACACTTTGGGCCCCAAGAGTCTCCCCCACAGCTAAGCAGATACTGCATAGCTCCGAGTGTGCTTAATCAGAAACGAAATACTTCTCCAAGGGGTACGGGGGACATAAAGAAGAGGTATCCTAAGGCCACTGAGACATCTGCCAAAGAGTAATAAGGTGAGGCCCAGAGTGAATAAGACTATCTGGAATGAAGGGTGGAAGTAAAACACACACACATGCACGTGCACACACACACACACACTCCCCATGGGTTCCCACTCTACTTAGAGTCAAGTGTACCACCAGACAAGGAAACATTGACAATCAACTCCAGGTTGTAAAAACCAGTCCTCAGCTGGACAGACAGCCTGCCTTGGGGTGGCAATGGCACCAACAGTGGACAATGATGAGACTCAGGAGCTCTAGAAGCTAAGGTCAAGGACGGCTGTGTGACTACAGGTCCCTCCACTGCTGCCCACCTCTTTTCACGTGCTGGACTACCCCCAGGCTGACCCCGTGCCGCGCTCATCCCACTCCTGTTCATCATTGTATCTGCAGCTCTGTCCCGACAACCTCACTCGTGTCTCATATCTGTATCCGGGCTTTCTTAGAACACTGGTTGCTCTCCAGAAGCAAGGGTCAAGTTCGTCTTTCTTTCTTTTTAAGATTTTATTTATTTATTTATTTATTTATTTATTTATTTGAGAGACTGAGAGAGAGAGGGAGGGTGTGAGATGACAAGTGGGGTGAGAGGCAGAGGGAGAAATGGGCTTTCTGCTGAACAGGTAGCCCGCTGCAGCGCTCGATCTCAGGACCCTGAGATCATGACCTGAGCCAAAGGCAGATGCTTGACTGACTGAGCCATTCAAGGGACCCGTCTTTATTTCTTTTAGAGTCTAAGTATAATGGGTTGTATTTTATTTTTAAAATGTTTTTCTTTTTATTATTTCATAATTATTCGTAATGTTAGCTTTGATTGGTCTTCTTTTTTAAATAAAGGTTTTATTTATTTATTTGAGAGAGAGAGCATGCACAAGAGTGGGGAAGCAGCAGAGGGAGAGGGAGAAGTAGATTCCCCACTGAGCAAGGAGCCTGACACGGGACTTGATCTGAGGACCCTGGGATTATGACCTGAGGCAAAGGCAGGCACTTAACTGACTGAGAAATCTAGGCACCCCAATGGATTGTATTTTCTTTTAAGATTTTATTTTTATTTATTTATTTGCCAGAGAGAGAGTTCACAAGTAGGCAGAGAGGCAGGCAGAGAGAGGGGAAGGGAAGCAGGCTCCCTGCTGAGCAGAGAGTCTGACGTGGGGCTCGATCCCAGGACCCTGAGATCATGACCTGGGCCAAAGGCAGAGGATTAACCCACTGAGCCACCCAGGTGCCCCTGGATTGCATTTTAGAGCTAAATTGTTATCATTCATCAAATCCCAGCCTCCCCTATATTTTGTAAATATAACAACAGAAGCACAGAGAGGAAAAGTGGCTTTCTCAGGGTCCCACAGTGAGTTAGTGACCGAGCCAGAATGGAGTCCTTAACGCCATTCTATTTTATTTTGCCACCACAGGGATATCTGCTAAAAGCTGCGCAGATGAGAGCAATGACAGAGACACACGGTCCTGCCTGTGGCAAGGCCTCTGACACAGCCCTTCATGGCATCCGTTCTACTGAGATGGGAGGGAGTGGCTACATGGAGCTGTCCTCCTCTTGCTCACAGTTTCTGTCAGCAGCTGGAGGAGATCTGAAGGAAGTGTGGAGACCCTTATAAAGTGCCTACCATGTGTTGGGCACTGCACACATGCCAAGATGTGAAAACTGAGTGTTCAACAGAGTCACTGATGTACAATAGAAATGAAATTCCGAAGGCAGATCTTATATACAGAATTTGCCAAGGAAATGTTCCAGAACCAGTTTCATAACGTGAAGCACCCTCAGCCAAGTCAAGGACATGTAAAGAAAACACAAAGTAGAAGAGAGGATTCAATGAAGAGGTCATCTTGGAAAGAGTTCTTGCTATGTTGTAGACCCTATCTCATATCCCTAGGATGGCCACAATCAGAAAGGTGTAGTAACAAGTGTTGACAAGGATGTGAAGAAACTGGAACCCTCATATGTTACTAGAGTGAATGCAAAATGGGGCAATCTCTTTGGAAAACAGTTTGGAAGCTCCTCAAAAAGTTAATGTTATCATTTGACCTAGTGATTCCACTCTTAGCGATTCCACTCCCAAGAGAAATGGAGACATACATCCACACAAAAAGCTGGACATGAATGTTCACAGCATCATTATTCAAAATAGCCAAAAAGTAGAAACAAGCCAAATGCCCATCACTAATGAATAGATTTAAAAATGGAGAATATACCCACAATGGAATATTATTCCACCATCAAAAGGAATGAAATACTGACCCATGATACAACGTGGATGAACCTTGAAAACATTAGGCTAAGTGAAGGAAGCCAGCCACAGAAGTCACCATATGGTATAATTCCATTTATATGAAAGGTCCAGAGAAGACAAATCCATAAAGACAAGAAATAGAGTAATAATAGCCCAGGGCTGGGAGAATGGAGTGGCGGGAGCGGGGAGGGGAGTAACTGCTAATGGGTATAGAGTTTCTTTTTGGGATGACGAAAATGTTCCCAAATTGATCATGGTGATGGTTCTATAACTCTTTGAATATATTAAAAACTATTGAGTTGTATACTTTAAAAGGGTGAACTTTATGATGTGTGAATTATATCTCAATAAAGCTGTTATTTTAAAAAAAAAAAAAAAGCTGCTGCAAAACCATCACTCACCTAAGAGAGTAGAAAAATCATGGGCCTGCCCATGTTTCCATTTGTGCCAGGGAAAGATATATAACCACCTCCAGATAAATTTGAAAGAGAATGTGGAACGCAGTTTTAAAAAATTGAAGTGTTTGTTCATCATTACCACAGAGATATATGCTATTTTGCTTACAGTTGTTGTCCAAACTGTCCATGACTGAGAGCTGCCAGGATCCAGTTTTGGAAAGGTCTTGTCAGGCTAAAATGTAAAAATATGTTGAAGATTGGGGGGGGGTGCGTAATCTGGTATTTAACATCTGCATAAACTCAGAAGAGGGTGGAGGTGTTCAAGTCAACAGAAATTTGTGTGAAAAAGACCCAGTTTTAACTGACCGTAAGTCCAAAATTTGCTAACCATTTGATGTGATAGCTATAAAAGCTTGCTCCATCTTAGATGACGTTAAAAGAAATAAAACCATAGGGTCAAAGGAAGTGATAGTCCCAATGTGGTAAGAACCCAACTCAACTGTTCTGTTCCGGCCATCATGGAAGAAGTATGCTGGCAAATATTAACCAGTCTGGAAGAAATTGACCAGAAATGGAAAAGCCTGGCAATCACGTGAGAGGAGAACGATAAAACCAGCTGACAGTATTTAGCTGGAACATATAAGAGAGAGGTGGGAGCCATATAACATCACATGGAAAGTAGAGTAAACTTGCACTATGCCTTTCTTTAGTGATGACACAAGAATCATACATGTAAGTTATAGAAAGGTAGGTTGGGGTTTAACTTGGGAAGTAAGTTAGTTATTGAAATAGACTGCCTCAGAAAGAAATTATACTAGTTATAGCTTACTGAAAAATAAGTGAAATTATTTTTATTTTGAATAGGTAGTAGTACATTCACATACTCAAAAGGCAAAACAATAGGATGCCTGGGTGGCTCAGTTGGTTAAGCGTCTGCCTTCAGCTCAGGTCATGATGTCAGGGTCCTGGGATGGAGCCCAGATTCAGGCTCCCTGCTCAGCAGGAAGTCTGCTTCTCCCTCTCCCTTTACCCCAGCCGCCCCCTTCCGCAGCCTGTGTTCTCTCTCTCAAATAAATAGTCTTCAAAAAAAAAAAAAAAAAAGGCAAAACAATACATAAAAGTTTACAATGAAAAGAGTTGTTCCTATCCCAAATTATCCTCCAGGTCTCCTATACACAGAAGAACGACTTTTTATCCTTCCAAAGCTTCCATAGGCAAATAAAACACATATTTCTCTCTCTCTCTCTCTCTCTCACACACACACATACACACACACACGCACGCACACACCTTTTCCACAATAGGTAACGTACAATACACACAGCTATGTCTTTACTTTAGTCTGGAGAATTTCTATTTACTTGTTAAAATCTTTTTTTTTTTTTTAAGATTTTCTTTATTTATTTGACAGAGAGAGATCACAAGTAGGCGGAGAGGCAGGCAGAGAGAGAGGAGGAAGCAGGCTCCCCAGCGAGCAGAGAGCCCGATGTGGGCTCCGTCCTAGGACCCTGGGATCATGACCTGAGCCGAAGGCAGAGGCTTTAAACCACTGAGCCACCCAGACGCCCCTAAAATCTTCTTTGCTGTTGTGCTAAATCTGATGGTAAACCCATATACTGAGTTTTAATTTCAGTTATTTTATTTTTCAGCTCTATAATTTCCACTTAATTTTTTAATAGATCCTATGATCCAGTGAAATATTCCACTTTTAAGTGTTTTTCATATTTTCTTCTGGTTTCTTGAATATGTTAATCATAGATATTTTTAATTTAAATTTAATTAATTAACATATGGTGTATTATTAGTTTCATAGGTAATCATAGCTATTCTAAAGTCCTTAATATCTAGATCTCTTGTGGGTCTGTTTCTATTGTCAATTTTTAAAAAAATTTCCTTTGAGATGCTCTGGTCCTGTTTCCCAGCATGCCTAGTAATTTATTTTACTGAATGCCAGATATTGTGATTTTAAAACTTTACAGTATATATTAAAGATCTTTCCAGTGACATAGTGAAATATATATTAATGTATTGAAAATGTCCTCTATTTTTTTCTATATAAACATTTTATAAACAGTATCTCCAAACCATAGAGCTTTCCTACTGCCTGGAGAGAGTCCTGCAACTAAAGTCCAGCAAGGATGGGATCCATGTCCAAGTCTGTCTAACTACAAATGGGTGTTTCCCCCTACCCCACAACAGCTGTGAACAGCCATCATAGGAGGGGCCTCAAGTGGATCCTGAAGGGCCCTTTGTTGTATAGATAGCTCCAGCAAGCCTGTAGTGGTTGTGTTACCCATTCAAGTTAGCTCGAGAATAAACAGCCATATCAGTTAAGAATTCTTGTTGCTACAAGAACTGTGTGTTAGTCAAAATCTCAACCAGAAGTAGCACACTTAAGATAATAAAAAAGGGATTGATTACAAAGGTATGGGTGGGGGCGCCTGGGTGGCTCAGTGGGTCAAGCCGCTGCCTTCAGCTCAAGTCATGATCTCAGAGTCCTGGGATGGAGTCCCGCATCGGGCTCTCTGCTCAGCGGAGAGCCTGCTTCCCTCTCTCTCTCTTTGCTTGCCTCTCCATCTACTTGTGGTTTCTCTCTGTCAAATAAATAAATAAAATCTTTAAACAAACAAACAAAGGTATGGGTGGGATGTAGGGAGACCCCAAGGTGGAATGTGAAGAAACCTAGGGTTGGCAGCAATGGAGCTGTCACCACCGCAAAGCTGAAAGGGCTGGAGCAGGGAGAGGTGACTGGAACCCACAGAACAGAGAGTCATGGAGAACAGGCCACCTTGAGAGGAGCAGTGTCTTCAGCCAGCCCAAGGAGACCTTACAGGTAGAGAGCCAGGGGAATAAGTAATCCCAGTGTCTCTCTCCTCCCTCTTTCTGATCTTCTGCCAGGGCTCCCTGTTAGCCAAACACAATCAGAAGCTTCCTGAGGCAAAGAGGAGATGGAAAAGTGATCTAAAGGGACGCCTGGGTGGCTCAGTTGGTTAAGCAGCTGCCTTCGGCTCAGGTCATGATCCCAGCGTCCTGGGATCGAGTCCCACATCGGGCTCCTTGCTCAGCAGGGAGCCTGCTTCTCCCTCTGCCTCTGCCTGCCATTCTGTCTGCCTGTGCTCACTCTCTCCCCCTCTCTCTCTCTGATAAATAAATAAAATCTTTAAAAAAAAAAAAAAAAAAAAGAAAAGTGATCTAAAGTGGATCTAGACAGGCGGGAAAGTATCTGTCATCGCGCGCGCGTGCAAACACACACACACACACACACACACACATCCCAGAGGCATAAGGAATAAAGACATTTAACTGGGTCGCACGGAGGTCTCTTTGTAGGCACTTCCAAAGTCGTTCAGCAGCTCAGTGATAGATTCCGTGATGTCATTGAGGACTTAAGCTCTCTCCATCTTTTCACCTCAGTACCCTCAGGATGGTTGACTTTCTATCCTAAATTGTTGTCTCATGTCTCCACCTTTACACCCTTACTTGACTGCATTCAAGACAGGAAGAAGGGGCACCCTTTCCTACCCATGTCTTTTGATCAGGGAGAACAGTCATTCACGAAAGCCACCCTGCCCCCAGCTGTCGTCCCGCTGCATCTCATTGGCCAGAACTAGGTCACATGCCCACCCTCAAACCAATCGCTAGCAAAGGTGGACGGGAGTCTCTTGGTTGGCATAGAAGCCACAGTTCACTCTTAGGGCCAGAGATTGGGTTCACTTCCTTGAACATGTTGCCCCCCACAACGAAATCAGTGTTCTTCAGTCTGAGGAAGATAGAGGAATGTTGTCAAGTAGGTAATCAGCCCTATGAGCTACAGGCTTCTCTTACTTTCCCCCAAGAAGTTCCAGGCACCTCACAGAAACCCAGGGGATGCACCGCAGCTGAACTCAGGGAAGTAGAACAGGTTGAGGTTCTGAACAGCCACAGCTCATCCCAACCAGTCTCTGTACCGCAGTGCAGGGTCTCCTATCTCCAGCCAAGCACCGCTTCTCTCTGCTCTGCGCTTCTCCCTGTGACAGATTCCTCTGCCTGTTTGTGGCTTCCTCGCTCCAAAATTGGAGCTTCTCTGACCCCTCTCAGCCTGTTGCAGGGCAAAGCCTTATGTTAGCCAAGGTTAGGGAGTGGGATGATAGGTACAGACAGCCCGAGTGCAGCAGGGACTGGTGGTGGCGGTAGTGCCCTTTATGAGGGTCCATGCAGAGGTCAAGTGAGGGCAAATGAAGCTGGGGCAAAGTAACAGAACAGAATTTACCTAGATATGCATAAATGCCTAAGGACACCACGATGTGTTCGTGCACTTGAAAGAAGGTGATTCAGTGCAAACGTGTGCTGAAAACCCTCTTGACTTGTGTATTTGTGGTGCCCCCATGGGCCAACAACTGGGAACAAGTGTGCCTCTGTCTTCCATTCTCCAGCCCTCTGGGACAGGCTCAGAAATGCCTAGCTTGAAGGGCTTCTAGAGGAATGTAGTAGATGTTCGGTGCCTGCCCAGATCCCCTTTATCAGGCTACCGCATCCAGCCCAGTTGCTAAAGTTTCACAGTGACCCCCTTTTCCAGAGAACTCTTCTCAGCCAACAGAGCCACCTCCCCAGATGTTTGAGATGACTGAGAGTTTCCTTGCCTACCCGCTCTGGGCTCCTCACAGCCAATGCCGGTCCAACAGGGCGATAATAAGAGGGGGCCAACAATGGGGTATTGTTCCCGCTCCGGGGTCTCCGTGGGGGCAGGCTTCCCCCTTGCCTAGATTTCCGGCCCCCAGCCTCACCTGCCCCTCCTCTCCCCCTCCACTGTAAGTCACCTGGCGAGAATTCACATCTCAGGCTTTGCTTGCAGGGAGATGTTAGGCAAGCTGACATCTAAGGCTTGTCCACTCTGAGACTCACGGGTCTGGGCTTCTCCATCTCACCGGGCTCCCCCAGGGGCAAGAACAGTGAGCAGCAATCCTCTCCTCCATCTCTCTCCTCCAGTCACTGCACAGAATTCTTTCTTTCTTTTTTTTTTTTAAAGATTTTATTTATTTATTTGACAGAGAGAAATCACAAGTAGATGGAGAGGCAGGCAGAGAGAGAGAGAGAGGGAAGCAGGCTCTCTGCTGAGCAGAGAGCCCGATGCGGGACTCGATCCCAGGACTCTGAGATCATGACCTTGAGCCGAAGGCAGCGGCTTAACCCACTGAGCCACCCAGGCGCCCCACTGCACAGAATTCTTTAAAAATTTTTCTTTTATTTGAATATAGTTCGTACACAATGTTATATTAATTTCAGGTACTCGATACAGTGATTCTACTTCTTTCTATGTTATGCTGTGTTCTCCAAAACTGTAGCCACCATTTGTCATCATACAACCTGATGCCTGTATGCCATTGACTATATTCCCTATGCTGTGCCTTTTGTTCCCAGGATTTATTCATCCCATAACTGGAAGCCTGTATCTCCCAGTCCCTAGCCCCATTTTGCCCATCTCCCCTTCCCCTCTGGCAACCACCAGTTTCTTCTCTGTATTTATAGGTCTGATTCTGCTTTTTGTTTATTCATTTGGTTTTTGAGATTCCACATGAGTGAAATCATATGGCATTTCTCTTTCTCAGTCTGATTTATTTCACTTGGCTAACACCCACTAGGTCCATCCATGTTGTTGCAGATGGCACGATCTCATCCTTTCTTAAGGTGATATAACATTCTATTATATATATCTTCCTTATCCATTCATCTCTCAATGGACACTCAGGTTGCTTCCATATCTTAGCTATTATAAATAATGCTGCAATAAACAAAGGAGTGCATATATCTTTTTAATGTTTTCAATTTCTTTGGATAAATATCCGAGAGTGGAATTATGGGATCTCATAGTATTTCTATTTTTAATTTTTAAAAAACTATTATTTATTTATTTATTTGACAGACAGAGATCACAAGTAGACAGAGAGGCAGGCAGACAGAGAAAGAGGAGGAAGCAGGCTCTCTGCAGAGCAGAGAGCCCAATGTGGGGCTCGATCCCTAGACTCTGGGATCATGACCCGAGCTGAAGGCAGAGGCTTTAACCCACTGAACCACCCAGGCGCCCCTCTATTTTTAATTTTTTAAAATTAAGGGACCTTCACACTGTTTTCCACAGTGGCCCCACCAATTTACATTCCCACCAACAATGTACAAAGATTCCTTTTTCTCCACATCCACACCCACATTTATTTCTTGTTTTTTTAAATTTTAGCTATTCTAGCAGGTAAAGGATGATATCTCTTTATGGTTTTGATTTGCATGTCCCTGATGATGAGTGAGGTTGGGTATCTTTTCATGTGTCTGTTGGTCATTGTGTCTATGAGTCATCTGTACATCTTTTTGGAAAAATGTCCATTCATGTCCTCTGCCCATTTTTTAATCAGATTGTTTTTGGTGTTGAGGAGTATACGTTCTTTATGTATTTTAGACATTAACCCCTTATTGGATTTATCATTTGCAGATATCTTCTCACATTCAGGAGATTGCCTTTTTGTTTTGTGGATGGTTTTCCTCTGCTGGGCAGAAGCTTTTTATTTTGATGTATTCCCAATAGTTTTCTTGCTTTTGATTGTCCTGCCTCAAGAGACATATCTAGAAAGAAATTGCTGCTGCCAATGTCAGAGAAATTAGTGTCTGTGCCCTTTTCTAGGATTTTTATGGCTCAGGTCTCACATATAGGTCTTGAATCCATCTTGAGTTTATTTGTGTATCTGGTGTCAGAAAGTGGTCTAGTAGCTGACCAGTTTTCCCAGCACATTTCCCAGCACAGGACACTGTCTTTTTCCCATTGGATATCCATGCCTTTTTATTTTTCATAGATTCATTAGACATAACCTTGTGGATTTTTTCCTGGGCTCGCTATTCTGTTCTGTTGATCTCTGTGTCTGTTTTTGTGCCAGTGCCATACCACTTGGATTACAGCAGCTTTGTAGATATCTTGAAATCTGGAATTGTGATACCTACAGCTGCATTTTTCTTTCTCCAGATTGGTTTGGCTATTCAGGGTCTTTTGTGGGCCCATACAAACTTCAATATTATTTGTTCTAGCTCAGTGAAAAATGCTGTTGGTATGTTGAAAGGGATTGCACTGAATCTGTAGATGGCTTTGGGAAGCATGGACATTTTAACAATATTAATTCTTCCAATCCGTGAGCATGGATGTCTTTCCATTTGTTTGTGTCATCTTCCATTTCTTTCATTGGTGTTTCGTACTTTTCAGATCACAGGTGTTTCACCTCCTTTGTTAAGTTTATTCCTAGGGATTTTATTCTTTTCAGAGCAATTGTAAATGGAATTGTTTTCTTAACTTCTCTTTCTACTACAACATTATTAGTGTATAGAAACACTATGGATTTCTAAGTATTAATTTTGTGTCCTGCACAGAAATTCTTAGAGCACCCATTACGTGCTACACTCACTGCTGAGATCTGTGAGAAGAGGCAGAAGACAATGTCTCTGATTTCAAAGGGTGAAAATTCTAATTAGCAAGAAAGAACATACCCGTCAAGAGGAAAACGGACATAACAAGCATCATATGTCAACGCCCAGTGCTCGAAAGACCAACAGGTGTGCGGAGAAGGGAGCTGGGGCTGCAGTCAGGAAGGGCTCCCTGGAGGAGGTGCTAGTCGATGTAAAACTTCCATAAGGAGAAAGGAGACCCAACACACGTACTATGTGGCAAAGTGGAATTCTCTGCAAGGAAGCAAGAGCAATCAGATGGGAGAGGCAGGTTGCCGCCTGGGGGTGACGTAGGGGATGGGATGGCACATGAGACCAAAACCGAGAGGCAAGGTGATCATGGGAAGGAGGCTCAAAACAGAGAAGTCCAGGGGCACATGGGCATCTCAGTCAGTTAAGTGTCTGACTCTTGATGTCACTCTGGTCACGATCTGGGTGTCGTGAGACACCCCATGGTGGTTCTGCACGGAGCGTTGAACCTGCTTAGGTGCTTAGGATTCTCTCTCCCTCTCTCTCTGTCCACACCCCCACTTGTGGGCGCATTCTCTCTCTGTAAAAAAAAACAAAAGACGGAATTCCACCTGTCTTGTTCATTGTCATCCCACCTGCTCCCCTCTAACACCCAAGCATGGTGCTGGGCACAGAGTAAGTGTGTTGTAAGTGTTCACCGAACAGGATCCTACCGTGGGGCACCCTCCTTCTCACCCTCTTCCCAGACCCAGGCTCCTCCGAGCAGGTGCAAGGGCTGGGGGGTGGGGCTGGGGGGAGCAGGTGGGGACTTCCAGGTCAGCGTGATCTGGTCCCTTAAGAATCAGGGAAAGAGAAGGCCCCTCCTTTCATCCCAGCAGGAATTTAATTAGGAGAGCTAATTAGTGGGCTGGGAGTGAGAGATGAGGCTCTGGTGCCTGTGTGCGTGCACAAGCGTGAGAGCTGAGGATAATTTCAGGCTTGTCTTCCGCAGGGAATGAAGCCGCAGAGACCGGGGCTGCTGAGGTCAACTATGAGCCAAGGCCCATCCCCCTCCTCCAGGGACAGGCCCCAGGGCGCGCATGTGCACACGCATATACACACAAACTCACACAGACACATCACACACACCCACATATGTACTAACACTCAGCCCTTTCACTGCTTACCTACTCCCACTGTCCTTACACAGACACGTACACAGCCACATGCACCTTCGTGTATACACACATTACAGACATACACACTCACACTTGTGCTCACAGTCACACACACATGCACACAGGGTCACAATTCACTCACACACATTCACACCCTTGCCCAACACATGCACATACATATCCGGCACACTTATACATACTCAAACATAAAAATCATGTGTACATTCACACACGTGTATGGGGGGGCAGTCTTGACTTCCACACCTCCACACCTAACCCAGATCCCTCCTAACTGTTCTCAAGAGTTCTCAGTGGTGCCCCACGGCCATTAGCAGAGTTGGCGCCCCACATCGAGTAAGCACCAGCGCCCACACCTAGGTCCTCAACTGGGTCCTCTTTCACCCCTTGGCTACTTCAAGAGGAAAAGAAATTTCTTTTTTTTTTTTTAATTTTTGTTTTATTTATTTGACAGAGAGAGACACAGTGAGAGGAGGAACAGAAGCACGGGGAGTAGAAGAGGGAAAAGTGTGCTCCCTGCTGAGCAGGGAACCCTATGAGGGGCTTGATCCCAGGACCCTGGGATCATGACCTGAGCAGTAGGCAGACGCTTAACGACCGAGCCACCCAGGTGCCCCAGAAAAAAAACATCTAAAAGCAGATGCCACTGTCTCCCCGGCTCCCACAGTGTGAGGAAGCTCCTCCCAGCTACCATCCAGCCTTTGGAGAATGACACCAGTCCTGGTCTCATGGACAGAGAATGTCCTCCCTTGACAGCACACAGTCCCAGGGAAGCCTGAGCCTCACCCCAGAGCCCTATTACAAGATAAGGGTGAGGGCTCCAAGGGCTCTAACCCAGCTCTGAGCAATCTTGGACAACTTAGACCTCTCTGAGCCTCAGTCTCCTTGTGTGTAAATGAGGACAGCCACGGTTCCAGGCTGTGTGAGCAGTAAGTAAAATTATACATGTGACCTGCTTAGCACAGAGCATGGCTTACAGCTCATGGTGGATAAGTTGAACACACTATCATGGAGGCGAAAGCCAGCAGCACTCCCGGCTTCCCACTTCTCCTCCGGGCCTGGCTCCCTCTTGCCTTCCTCTTCTCTCTCAGAATAAGGAGACAGATTATTAGTACAAATTTGATCAAAATGACACATGGATTAGCATGTACGCTGCAAAGTCTAATTCTGTTTACTGTTCTAGGGGAGCATGCAATTATTACAGGGGCTGGGACAGAGTGTTTTTAATAACATTTCTTGTTAAGATTTAATTATAGGAAATTGTATTTTCTTAATCACTGAAAACTCAACTGGCTAGGAAGAGAATCGTGATAATTTTGTTTGGAGTTTATTAAATCCTTAGGATATTCTTTCTCTTACATTTGCTTTTATTATGTGCTGCTGCTAAGTGCTTTTTTACCCTTGGAGCCGGGAGGGGGAGGCCTCTGGCTCCCTGCCTCTCCCGCCCCCAGGCCCTCCACTCCTGGCAAACTCAGACGCCAATAACCAGAGACTAAAGTAACTTGCGAACTTCAGTTGTTCACTTTCCTTCTCTGTAAAAAGAACAGCTCTGTTCTCCTCGTCTGAAGTTTGAAGGCTGAGAAGCCGTCTGCAGAACACCTGGCCTTCCTACCAGCTTCCCCTAGAAGCCCCACCTGAGGTCTTCTCTTTGCCGAGAATCCCCAAGGGACTGTAAAAGTGACATTGTCCCCTGCCTGCATTCACAGGCTGTTCCTGGTCCCCTCAGAAGTCCAGAGTCTAGCGAGGTGCCTTGAGGGGAGGTGGCCCTGCAGGAGCCACCTGACCCCCTCTGTCTGTTCTCTTCTGGATGAGGCCAAACGGGGGGGGGGGGGGGGTTCACTCCTATAACTCACCTTGTATGAGGCCTCATTTTCTACCAGATGTGAAGAACTGGGAACACAGACCCAGATCCCATAGAGCCCTGCCCAGGCTGTCCAGGGCACCCTCCTTCTCCCTTCCTGCAGCTACTGTGCCTGCGAGAGGAGGCGCGGGGAGTCAATGGGGCGGCGGAGAGAGGTTTGCACTGAGGAAACAGGACCTGTGAATACCAGAGACGCAAAGGAACCACCGTCTACCAGTTCCTCCAGGAAACCATGCTCAGGGGAAAAGATGCAATATTATCAACAACACGAGGAGTGATGCTTATAAAACCAACGTGAGACACGGGCCCCACAGGGATTTGTCCTACAGTCATGAAGTAAGAATCCTTCAGTCAAAGGAAAGTATCTGTGACTGTGAACGCATGTGATTCCCAAAGTGTGTGTGTGTGTGTGTGTGTGTGTGTGTGTGTGTGTGTGTTAGTGGGCTTCTCTAAGGTCTCATTCACAGCTCCCTTTCCATCTCTACCCAACCCCATGGCTCTCTAAACCTGAAACATCTCCATACAGATGCTTTGTTCACGGGCACCCTTTCTTCCAGAGAATTCCACCCGTTCGGTCAACAAGTCCCACCTGCGTCTAGCCTAGAGCTCTCCTGCTGTGTCCTCCTGATCCTTTGGGAGGTGGGAAAGAGGGATACCGAGACAACACATGAAATTGTCCAAGGACCAGCCTCACTTGACACATCCCTGGTTCTCTCCACTCCCCTATCAACTCTGAGCCCCCAGCTCTCCTAACAACCCCCCCAGTGGCTTCTCTGTTCACTGCCTGTCCTTTTGGTGTCTTTGTTCTCTGGGGCTGGGGAAAGCTCGCCTGACAGTGTTAACCCCCAATGGCAGAGTGCAGGACATCAAAGAGACGGCGAGAGAGGTAATGGATAATAGATGGCTGGAAGCATGAATGATACATATGCAGATAAATGATGGATAATGGGGCCTGCATGATGTATATGCAGCTGCCGGAGTAATAGAGTGTACATACGTATAGATTGATGGAGGGAGACAGTTTCAGAGACACCAGGGCAGCTGCAAGGACTGATCCAGGATCAGTGGTAGATGCATTGATACGAGATAGGCAGGGAGATCAGAGGCAGGGCCGGTAGCTAGGAGACAAGACAGAGAGATATCCACAGCGAGGGACTTCCTGGGCACAGGGGACTGGAGGAAAGACAACGGCAACAAATGGACACCCAGAACCTTGCATCGCTGTCACTGTTGCCGCCGCCCAGGCATGCACGGTAGGTAGCAGGATACAGGGGGTGAGCTAAGGAGCCAGGTCGCATGGACAGGTGATGGATGTGCGGAGAGATGACGAATACATGGGCGGACCCTCTGCTCAGGGCCCCCTCGCTTTACTCCTTCGCCACCCTGGGTAGCACCCCCAACCTCACCTGCTCCGGCGGCAGGGTGCCGCGCCTCTGGTGGCCGCGCGGGGGCGCCCACGGCGGGGGCAGCGGCGCCGGGGGCGGGGAGGGTGCGGGCCGCCGGCTGCTGCGGGGGCCAGAGCCCGAGTTTGTTTCCATGACGGCCGGGCCCACGTGACCCCCTCCCCACTCCTCTCCCCCCGCATCCCTGTCTCCTTCTCTTCATAAATAATGTCCCTCGTTGAAAACTGCTCCCCAAGGAAGGGCAGGAGAAAGGCTTCTTGCTGGGCTGCTTTCCCCAGGATCGGTGCAAGTCTTTGAAGCCCGCCTGCCTTCCAGAGCTGCCGAGTCAGTTTGCTCCTTTTCTGTCACTCCCTCCGTATGTCCCTCTTGCCTGGTTTTAAATCGTTTCTCACCATCCCGCATCTCTGCTCCCTCAGTCCTCAGGGCCTTACCGACGCCAGCGGGCCTCTCCAGAGCCAGCAGGAATGAGGTGCAGAGACAGGGAGGGAGGCTATTGTTCTGCAAAGGGCAAGGCAAAAACTCCTGGGAGAACTGGGGGTGGGGGATTTGAACCCATAAGACCCCCTATCCACTGAAGCTATGATGAATCCGAGCTGGGGTGAGGGACTTGTCACAGCCTAACTCTGGCTTAGCAGTCCCTCCCAGCAACCCCTACCCCTCCTTCAAAACACACACAGGCATCTGGGATGTCCCTCTCTCAACCCTAGCTTGGGGGTGGGGTGCAAAACTGCATAGGAGGAGACAGAAGGAGCATAAGCCCCAGTAGTGGGGGCCTCAGGGAGGGTTAGGGTCCTGGGGGTGGAGCTATCACTGCTGGGAGGAAAAAAAAAAAAAAGACCCCTTGCTTAACCCATAGTTTCATTGTGCCCTCTGCAAGTTCCAAGCAGCCTCCAAGGCATGCCTCCACAGCTCTTCTCAATAACAACTTAGTACTCTACCCCAGGGCCCCCAGGAAACAGATCACCTTGGAGAACCTTCTGCAGAGAGGCCAGCCAGCAAGGCACAGAGAGGTTAAGCAACTAGCTCAGTGCACCGCAGCCTGGAAGCGGCTGGGTTGTAGCCACCCTCAAAGCCTGAAATTCTCAGTCATGAAGAACTGAAGAAAGCAGCAAGGAAGGAATGTGAGACATACAGAGAAAATAGAGCGTGGCTCATTTTTTTTTTCATGAACTGGTTTCCCCTCCAAACAATGACCAAGTCCCCATCCCGCTTCATGTACCCCTTCCAGTTCTTTGCCCTTGAGTTTAAAAAAAAAAAAAAAAGAAAAAGAAAATCTAGCTATTTTGTCTCTGCCTGGAGGAAGTGATACCAAAACGGTCTTTAAGAAGCTGGAGGGGTCATTCAGGATTAGCTAGAGGTTAGAGGGGATAGTGGCAGAAAGGGCGGCAGAGCAAAGGCAGAGAGAGGTAGAGTATGAGAGGACTAGAGACGCACTGTATTCCTGGGGTGAATGTTCAGCGGGTCTACAAAGAGATTTCAGGAGAAAGAGGCAGAGCTCAGATCTGGAGGTCTTATTCTCCATCTGAGAAGCTCCCTGGTAGGGAGCCACCAAAGGGCTCTGCACAAAGGAGTAATAAGCTGAGATTCGTAATGTGACGGGTGGGTTGGAGGTAGTGGGTATTGGAGACAGGAAGGCCAGTCAGCAAGCTACTGCAACAGTCCATTGGGAGGGGGAAATGCTGGGGAACTACATCAGGGTGGTGAAAACTGGGTTAGGTAAGAAGAGAGAGCCAAGGAGTATTTTGGAGGTCAAAGCCTCAGGACCTAAAAGGATAGAGACTGAGTGAACAAAGCTGAAGTCAAGGCTAACTCATGGGTGTCTGGCTTGGTTGTGGGGCAGATAGAGCCATGCTCTTTGAACGGTCATATCGGAAGTTCACCATAGGGAACTCATCCAGTGGGAGCATGCTGAGCTAGGGGGTGCAGACCAATGCTTTCCGGGTAGTTGAATATTCTGGCCTTAGCCCCACAGGTGAAGTCTGGACTAGCAATGCGTGGTAGGTCTCCAAGGGGGAGAGGAGACAGCTGCCCTGGGGAAGGAGCCATAGACACACGAAGAGATGCTCAACATCACTCATCATCAGGGGAATGCATATCAAAACCACAGTGAGGTATCAACTCACACCCATCAGAATGGTTACTATCAAAAAGACAAGAAACAACAAGTGTTGGTGAGGATATGGAGAAAAGGGACCTCTCATGCACTATGGGTGGGAATGCAGTCATTCCACTGCTAGGTATTTAGCCAAAGAAAATGAAAACATGAATTCAAAAAGATAAATGCACTTCTATATTTACTGCAGCATTATTTACAAGAGCCAAGATAGGGAAGCAGGCCAACTGTCCATCAATAGATAAATGAGTAAAGAAGATGTGAACAAATACAATGTAATATTACTCAGCCATAAAAAAAGAATGATGTCTTGCCACTTGCAACAACATGGATGGACTAGAAGGTATCAAGTTAAGTGAAATAAGTCAGACAGAGAAAGAGAAATACCATATGATTTCACTTATATGGGGAATCTAAAAAAAAAAAAAAAAAAAAAAAACCCAAATGAACAAACAAAGAAAAACCCCAAATAGACTCAAATACAGAGAATAAACTGGTGGTTGCCAGAGGGGAGGCGGGGAGGGGGTTGGGCAAAATAGGTGAAGGGGATTAGAGGTACAAACTTCCAGTTATAAATTAAATAAATCACAGAGATGAAAAGTACAGCATAGGGAATGTAGTCAATAATACTGTAAGAACGTTACACGGTGACAGATGGCGACTACACTTGTGGTGAGCATTGAGCAATGTATAGAATTGTCAAATCATGTTGCACACTTGACTTGAAACTCATAAGGTAAGTAAACTATACTTCAATAATAAATTTTCAAAAATAAAAATAAAAAGAAGGGGTCAAGACAATACTGTCAGAAAAAGAAGGAAATTGGTAGGGCACTGTATTGGGGAGGGAGAGGGGAGAGGGGTTGGTGAAGGAGAGAGGGAAGAGGGGATGGAGTGGTTCCCGAAGGTGCTGGCGAGAAAGCATCAAGGCTGCCCAAAGGACTTGGCCCTTGGGATCTTATTCATAATCAGGGTCTAGCAGGAAACTCAGGGATCTGTTCAAACAGTAATTCAAAGAGAGTGTAATAAAGGCACAGACAAGGTGCAAAGCTGTGGAGAGGGTGTAAGGAAATGGAGGGGACATGGTGAAGCTCCAGGGCCAGAGGACCCTGGAGGGGGAGCCATGGGGAGGGGCCGCAGGCCAGGAGCTACAGGCTAGGATGGGGGGAAATAGCCAGCACCCTGCAGCTCACAGCAAGTCAGGAGATTAAACAGGACAGCCTCACTCCCCATCTTCCCTCCATCTCCTGTGGGACTCCCCATTGGCAGAGAGCCAGAAGGCCACACAGCCCACAGAGGTCATCCCTGGAGTCCACACACGGATCATCAGGCCACACAACATTGGTGAGCAAGCAGATAAATGCACTAGTCCACATAACTAGCCAGACGGGGTGGCCCTGGCTCCAGGTCCCTCTTGTTCCTTTCTCTCATCTCTGATTCTTTCTGACTGACCCACTCATTACTCCATGATAGGTGTAGCCCGGAGGAAAAGTTGCTCTGCCCTGCTAGTTTCAGCAGCAAAAACTCAGAGAAGGTGTCTGAGTGGTCTGGCCCGGGGTCGCAGGCCCATCCTGGAAGCAGTCGCTCTGAACTGGGCAGCCCACAGAGGGAACCATCCTAGGAGCCACCCCCAGGGAGCTCCCGGACAGGGACGAGGGTGGCAGCTACTGGGAAGCAGACACTTGTAGATGGAAGCTGAGAGAATGAAGAGGAGGCAGGCTGGGACCAAGATACAACCCTTTGTGTTTCTAAATGAGACAGGAGGTGAGAAGGCAGCAGAGGGAAGCTTTCCTTCCTTGCCTCCTGCTGGGCGGGCACCAAAAATATCCAGAGATTTGTACTCCCACATGCCCATAAACACACATGCTTGCATATATATCTCACCATAAATATATATATATATATAGGCACATGGTCATGCCTATACAAACATGCTTGCTCACTTTCTACTCATATACAGACATCGGCACAGTCTCCAACATTTATACTGCATCAGTCAGGATGGGAAAGGTTTTGCCACACTAACAAACAAGCCCCCAAATGCTCAGCAGCTTCAAACCACAAAGGTTTCATTCTTGCTCACGTGACCCGTCTGTCACAGCCTCTGCTCATAGTGCACGTGACTCTACCCGAGTCACTCCAAACCTTGCTGGTCCCTGTGCCAGAGGGAAAGAAAGACCTCTGGCAGGTCTTGCACTGGTGATGAAATCCTTATGCCCAGGAGTGATGCTTTTGCTTTTGTTCAGGGGTCAGAACTGGTCCAAGGGCCCCACCCAAGGAGGCTGGAGATCCAGAACGTTTTAGCAGGCAGCGTTAATGCTGACCAGGACGCAACATGGGTGTGAGTGACTCTTCCTGTGACTCTCTCGCTTCTCATACCCTGTTGTTCCTCAGACTCTCACAAATCCCTGTTCCTAGCAATCAAGGTCAAAAGTCCCCTTGTGGGAGCCTGAGGTCATGGGCTGTCTTGGACTGCAGGCCCAGTCTGCTGCTCCCAACTATCCCTGTCCCTCTCGGCCACTGCCCCCTACAACCCCTTGGAGCCCAGGCTTCCTAGCCTCCCCTAACCCTGGCTTCCCCCCTGCTGCTGAGGAGAGATAAAAGGGACAGCTGCATGTTTATGCAGTGCAACACCCTACCACTTACTTCAAGTTCCCCGCTCCCTCCCTTTCTTCTTTCTGTGATTGCCTTGAGAGTTTCCTTAGCGCAGGAGACACAGGCTGCTAGGGGGTGGAGAGGCAGAGAGGAGCCCAGACGGCCTGGGGCAGGGGGATGGGAGTTCCGGCAGATTGTAGCCAAGATCCTGAGAGGGCCCCAGATGCCAGCAGACAGGCACAAATGGGCAGAGGCAGAAAAGAAACATAAAATGTGGCAGAGAGACGCAAAGACGCAGCGGAGCAACAGAGGCAGATGGAAGGAGACACAGATTGACAGAGACAAAAACAGAGACAGAGAGATGACAGAAATAGGTGGAAACAGAGACACAGAGACAGGGCCAGAGAGATGGTTGCAGGAAGGAGCAGGACAGAAAAGATGGTTGAGCTACAGGGTAGAGGTAGGGGTGTGTCCCGGGTGAGTGTGTATATGCGTGTATGCATGTGTGTGTATGACTGTATAGCCCTGGATTTTAAGTCATAGTATCATTCATTGAAATGGTCTATGAAAGTGGGTTCTGGGATATCTTTAGGATGGGGAGAAGATGTCGCTGTTTGCAAGGGGCCGGGCTTGGGGCCAGGCAGTAAGCTCATGGAAAGGGGGCAGTTCCTTGGAGACAGAGGGGTGATGCCGTCCCTGTTCTGTGCAGGGGCTGGAGGGGGTCCCAGGCTGAGAAGAGAGACAGATTCCTGCCTCCAGGGAGCCTTGGGTCTGAGGAGAGATGGAAGCTTCATTCATTCCTTCACCGAATGATCCTGGAACCTGTGCGGGGCTCTGCCAGGCCCCAGAGACCCTGGGGAAAACCCAGACAGACAGACTCCAAATAAACTGCAATTGGTAAATGACAGATAGCGTTACATGCTACAATAGAAGAGAGTGTCATATGCAAGGGGAAGATGGTGAGGTGTCTTCAGGAGACTGAGTGCTCAGGAGTTTCTCCAAGAGGTGAGATTGTGACTGAGACCTTTCTAAAGAGAAGGGGCCAGCCTAGAGGAAGAGTGGGAATGGCATGTGGTGAGGGCGGGGAAACAGTCCCCACTCCCACCCCCACCCCCCAGGGAATGATCCAGCAAAGGCCTGAAAAGCAGGACCCGAGACCCAAGGAGGACCAGAATGGTGGGAGCAGTGAGCCAGGGCCTTGTCAGGAGTGGGAGGAGTGTCCAGGGCTGGCCTTCCTCGGAATGTGGATTTTTGCTCATTAGAGGCAGAGCTCTTCGTACAAAGGGGTTTTCCAATTTCTACAGCCCAACACCACCTCAGGAAAATCTGAGCTGAAGGTTTGTTTGTAGGGAGAAGAGACTGAAGACAGGAGTTTAGGAGATGAGTCTACAGAATGTTTTAGGTCTTTGACCTCAGTGCATCCGTGAAAGCCAGAGCCATCTGGGCGAAGATGGCTGGAGTTTTTGCTCTCGCCACATCCACTCAGACCTGTGGTCTGATCTGGAAAGATGGGTCAGTAAGTGCTGCTCATGTGTCCCTTAACACAAGGGACACAGGCTTCACTAAAGTTGGACCTGTGACCTTCCCTGAACAGATCATTCAAGACTTCTTGCCAACAACTGAAATAGTGCTAGCTCTTCATTCATAAGATTTTTTAAAACTTTAAAAAAGAATTATTTTATTATTATTATTTTTTTTTATAGACAATAAATGTGGGTCTGAGTTCAGGAGAAAAGGCAGAGTTGTGGTTTGGCCGTGGGGGCGAGGGGCTCCGAGCTGGGAGAGAGAGTGGGCCAAGTGGCAGGGGTGTGCTGAAGATTCTGGGTAATTGAAGCAGAGATCCGGGGAGAAGTTCGGGAAGGGGAGATGTTCTCCATCTCTGCTGTTAGGCGCTCATGACTCAGGACGGCATTCGGGAGTGCCAGTGTGAAACTCTGCCTAACCCCAGGTAAGTATATCTGCCACGAGAAGATGCTTATCCAATTTGCCATTGTGTCCTCTAGGGACTTCGTGTGCTGCCAGGACGGAGGCAGAGAGAAAGCTTGTCCCCCAGAGATGACCTCTCCAAGACTCTTGCCATGCTTCTATTTCAAGGAGGACATATGTGTCTGAGCCACAGCCTCCTCTTGGGAGGGACAGAGCTAAAAAGTCAGGGAAAGGTGGCGAGAGGTCAGGAGAAGCCAGGCAGGAGCCAGAGAGCCTGGGGAGAAGGAACTGTCACAGAAAATGGTACAAATTCACCGGGCTCCCAGCCCACCACTAGGAAGGCAGCAGGAGGGCCTGCCCCTGAAAGATGGAAAACTAGGGAGCAAAGATTGAAGGCCAAGGCTAACTGCTCCCATGGCTATTGGTTCTCTCTCCCTGAGCACTACTAGGAGGAAGGGGAGATTTCTAAAGTCCAACGTGATTTGGATTCTCATAAACCGTCCCCAGGGGACCATACAACTAAGCGAGATCCCCAGATGGCCAGACTATCGTGTCAGCGTCTACCGAGGCTGGGACTGCACTTGGCCCCACTCTGCTCAGAGCCAGACAACAAAGACAGTTGCATCTGGGCCCTCTTGGACAGCAGGGCGGTCGGGCTGGAGTGGGTCACAAGGCCTGAATGGAGCAGCCTGGCCTGGAGACGTGTGGTAGCCACAGGGCAGGGGACACAGACTGCCGACCGTGGGCCCAGACAGAAAGACATTTAGGGACAGACACAGGGACTGGAGGGCGTGGGGAATGGAGGAATGTTGCTGTAACAGTGGGTAACACCCCATATCTCAATGGCCTGATGAGTCATAAAAGTTCACTTCCTCAGTCAAAGCCCAACGCAAGTGTTAGTTAGGGTGGCCTGCCATGTGGCCTGTCAGGGCCCAGGCTGCTTTCTCTTGTGTCTCTGCCCCCTTAAAGATCTCTGACTCCTCCCTGTTCAGTCAGCAGAGTGGGACAGACATCCTGGAGTGTGAACCCAGTTGTTGATCCTTCCGCCTGGAAGTGACAGGCAACAATACCCTGCTCACATTCCCTTGGCAGAACTAGGAATGTGGCCCCACCTAGAGGGAAAGGGGTCAAAAGAATGGGGTCCCTGGCTGGGTGGCTTCTTCTCATCCAAAGACTCCACCCTCTATGGTCTGGAAAGGGGGTCCTGAAAATGTGGCGGACTGCTGGCCAGCTCTGCCTGCGTCACTAGCATTTATTGGGCATTTATGCTGGGCCAGGGCTCCTATAAAGTACAATTTATCCTGGTCTTCACAACAAGCCTTGAAAAAAGAAGACTGTTAATCCCTTTATACACGGAGAAACCAAAGCTCAGAGAAGTAAAGAGGCTGAGCCCTTGGTGGGGGAGTCTGGATTTGAACCCCAGGACTTGGATATCAGGGTCTGTGGCATTTGGTTTTCCCAACTCACCAAACGGTTTCTCTGGAAACCGCCTGAGAGCTGGAGAGGGACAAACAGGAGGGAAGCGGGGAGGGCAGTGAGGAGTCGTCAAGGAAAGGGACGAGCTCTGTGAGCTTCTCTGCCTGACCTCAGCCCTTGGAGGAAGGATCTGGCTTTGGCCGTCCCCCACAGGCCTGAATTCGAATCCCACCTCTGCAGATGCTAGCACATGGGGTCTTGAAGGGTTGAAGGCTCCATGAAAACACGGCGGATTGAAGTGCTTTATAAACACCAACAAGAAATGGTCCCTGGGGGCAGGGGGCCTGCTTTGAGGGGTGTGTGCCTGGAAGAGTGACAACTTGGGGAGCAGCCTGGAACCTGGGGAGGCATGAGGCTCTGCTGGCTCCCTGCCCTGGCTGGTGCGGGATGGAGGGGAGGATGGAATAAGGCATTTGGTGGCCCCTGTGTTTTCCAGGCTGCCTGAGGTCAGGAGCACCTTTCCTGACAGGGACGGTGACTCAGGAAATGAAAAGTGAATGGGTCGCTAAAATGTTTTACTTCCCTGGCTGTGCCCTCACTGTCGGTTCGAGGCCTTCAGTGAGGGATTGAGCGTCCCTTGACCCTTCACCTTCGCGGATGATGCGGGGTCCTGCTCTCCCATCGCAGGTCCCAGAACAGCCTGCCGCTGCACAGCTTGTAAACTGTTATGGCCCAGTGAAGAACTCACCCTTAAATGTCACTTACTGGGAATAAGGTAAAGATGGACAGAGGGACCTGCGTTGGCACGGCCCAACGGGGGGGCTGACAGGGTGGGGGTCCGCCTCCTCGGGAAACGCAGTCAGACGCTAGATCTGGGGTTAATGAAAAGTGCCCCCATCCCCCTTGGTGATCATTATCTCCAATAATTATCCCTGCTCGGTGGCAGAGGCTGGAGGGGGGCTTGGGTGGGGGTAGGGAGTGGGGGTAGGGCTTGAAAAGCTGTCATTAGACGGGATGGGCTAAGAATAGAGAATAGGCACCTTGGACCTGGGGTCCTCGTGCCCACCTGCCTCCCCTCTCTCTCTCTGTTCCTTTGTCTCTCTCCCCCTCCTTCTTTATCCCTCCCTTGCCCGACCCCTACTTTCCTAGCTCTGCCGCCCACCCCCGCTGCCCCACAGAGGTCTGCATGGTTCCTGGGTTTCTCTTTGCCCTAGTAGACTCTAAGCACAGAGTTGGGGAGGAACTGTAATGATTCTGACCCAGGCCAGAGGGCTGTGGTCAGGGGTGTCATGCCAGCTTCTCTGTCTAACTTTGGGGCCATGGAGAAGCCAGCTTTTAGCTTTTTCCTTAGAGGCTCTTCTCTGGAAGAAGTTCGACCATGAGTCTCAGGTCCTCCCAGCAAGAACCCTTCGAGTCTCCTCTCTGTCCCATAACCTTTTTTTTTTCCATTGAAAAATAAACCTCACATCCAGAAAAAGGCATGAAACAAAGTTTCCACTTAATAAATTACTTTTATTTTTTAAAAGATCTAATTAATTAATTTGATAGAGAGTACAAGTAAGCTGAGCAGCAGGCAGAGGGAGAGAGAGAATCAGGCTCCCCACCAAGCAGGAAGCTGGATGTGGGGCTCGATCCCAGGACCCTGGGATCATGACCTAAGCCAAAGGCAACGACTTCAGTGACTGAGCCAGCCAGGTTCCCCAATAAATTACTTTAAAACAAACACCAGGGTAATCCCCACCCCAGTCAGCTGGGACCAGAATGTTGCCAGCTCTAGCAACCGTGTGGAGTCCTTCCCAGTCCCTCTTCCCCGGGATGGTCCCCAGGCAATCACTTCTGGCATCTCTTTCTAGTTTGTGTGCTCCCTCAGCCAGCCGGTATTGTTTTGCCTATTTCTGAACTTTACATAAATAGACTCGTATGTTACGTCTTCTTTTGTGTCTGGCTTTATTCAACCAAGCTGGTGGTGTTTGTGTGCCTGGGCCGCATGGTTGGTGTAGTCACAGTTCATTTGTTCTCTATCCTAGAATTGTTGCTGTCTCTGGGGCCCCAGACCCACCACCCATCTGCCCTGCCCTGGAGTCACCAGCTGCAACACCTTAGCACTCCTGGCCACCTGCATGCTGGGGACAGGGCTGGCCCTTGCAGCAGCCATCCAGAGTCCTCTGCAGCCCCTGTAGACAGGCATGTCCACATTGTACAGGGAGGAGTGCTGGGGCCAAAGTGAACAAACCCCAGTGTCTGGGCCCTGCAGCCAAGCTCTCCCACCCTCCTGTGAGTGCTGGCTGCTAACAGGGAGTCCAGGGAGACAATGGCACCCACAGAGATAAGTTCTAATGGTGGCGTCCCAGGCAGGAGCTGGGGAGAGAACCTGAAATAGCATTTTCCTATTGTTGCCTGGCAGATGTTTGCTGAATGAATGAATGACCCCCCTCCCAGGAGCCCTCAAACCAGGGTTCTAGGTGGCCAGCCCTTCTGTCTTCCTCCCAGCTGCCAATCACACTGGCTCTTAGAACTAGCATCTCTCTCTCTCTGAGACCCTGTGGGTCGGTGGAATTGTCCCAGACTCAAAACCTCCCCGCTTCCTTCCCTCTCCGTGAGATTAACTGCCTGCTCCTGGGCTCAGAAAGGAACTATAAGGATGGCCCCTGGTCATGTTGTGGGTCTCCCCAGCCCTTCCTGCCTGGAAGTTCCCTTAGGTCTAACCTCCATTCCCCTCACCTTCCCCACCTCTGACTGCTGCTCTGCTGGTTCTGATGAAGTCAGGGAGGAGGGGGGGCGCAGCAAATAACACATCTGTGGCTTTGTAATGTAGGAAGCACTTGCTAATACACTAACTGAATGTGGACGGTGCCTACCATCCTGTTCCAAGCATTTGACATTTTTAAAAGATTTTATTTATTTATTGGACACAGAGAGAGACATCAAGAGAGGGAACACAAGCAGGCATAGTGGGAGAGGGAGAAAGAGGCTTCCGCTGAGGAGGGAGCCCAATGCGGGGCTTGATCCCAGGACTCTGGGATCATGACCTGAGCAGAAGGCAGATGCTTGACAATGAAGCCACCCAGGTGCCCCAGCATTTGACATTTTTAATTCATTCAACCCTGAGTACCACCTCTGCAGCAGGTACTCTTATTATCCGCCTCCGTTGATAAGGAGGGAGCTGAGAAGTTAAGGAGCTGGTCCAAGGTAGAGTTGCCAGATATAATACAGAATGAGCAGTTAAATTTGAATTTCAGATAAACAAGGAATTTTTTAAAGTATAAATATGGCCCAAATGTTGCATATCAAATTCACATGGGCATCCTGTTTCTTTCTGGTTTCCTCAATCTGCCAACCCTAGTCCAAGGTCACCCAGCAAGTAATGGTGGTGTCCAGTTCAAATCCCAGCTCGCCTCTGCTCTACCGGGATCTGCGCTAAGGCCCTGGCGCCCGGTAGAAGAAGCAGATGGATTTGAGACTATTTTGTAAATCAAACCGGCAGGGCCAGGAAACAGATTCTATATGGAGGCTGAAAGAAGCCCAGTTTCTGACTCCAGTAGATAAGATTCAGAGAAGAGGGTCTTCTTCCTGGGGATCACTGGGCTCAGAGGAGGCAGATCCCCTGAAGGCCAAGGCCAAGTCCCCTGAGGGTTCTAGGTCATCTCAGGGATAGTGGCCACACCCTCTGATTTCCAACTAGCCACAGGGTCTGGCCCGGGCCTGCCTGGCTCCAACCCAGACACCCTGGTCCTTCCCGCTCTCCGGTAGACTCCCCATTTCCAGCCTTAAGAGCAAACCACCCCATCCGACTGCTAAAACCTCGCCAGGGTCTGCCCTCTGCCTTCCATCCCATCCTTCCCCAGAGCTAATTGCCTTATTTAGATGTAGCCACGAGGCTTAGCTGTAAAAATTGCAAAAATGAATATGGGATGGTGTCTGAGGCTGCAAATGTGGGTATGTGCTTTTATTTTACACCAAATAATGCATTTAATTACTTCTTCCAGAGGAAGCCTGTTTGGCAGATAGCGAAGGCAATGCTAATAATAGCACTTTGCACTGAGTGCCTCAAACACAGAGGAAGAGCCATGAAAGGGTCCCGTTTTCTGTTCCCGACAATTTGAAAGCTCCGCGAACACGCGTGCCTCCTTCCTCAGGAGCAGAGGGAATTGTGAAGAAAATGCTGTGGGTTTTCGCTTTTAACTTGCTGTTTTGATCCTTTGCAGCCACTAGAATGCAGGACCCCTGGAGAGACTGGGGTGTAGGAGGGCTGCTTGTCTGGTGGAAAAAGCGAGAGTGGAGCTCAGGACATGCCCTTTTTTCTCCCTCCTACACCCTCTTAAAGGTCAGGGCCAGAGGAGCGCCCCCAAAATAACCCCCTGCCTTGGCTGAGGCACAGTTTTGTGTAAAGAGCATAGAACAATGAATCAGGAGAATTCTGTTTTGCCCTTGGTTAAATTCTACTCCATATACAGGTCTCAGTCTTGCCGGGGGTGTTGGCCTTCATGTTCCTCATCTGTCAAATGGGTCTCATAATGACGTCTACAGTCCAAGGGTGTTGTGAGCTCATATACATGGGCTTAGAACAGAACCTGACACACAGAAGAGGGCAATTAATTTAGCCATAATAACAGTTTATTATTTTCTGAGCCAGAAGGGGTTTAGACCAGCTCAGGGACCAGGGAGATAAGAGTATATAGAGACAGGTGTGACAAATTTAAATGTAAACTGAAAAAACCAAAATGGGTCTGTGGTCTGCTCATAGCTCTGGGACAACCTGGGACCACTGGGCTGAAATTTAGGGTCCCTTCTAGCACTAAAAATCTATGATTTAGATCCAACCTCTAGCCCTCAGATATAGAACTAGAAGGTACCTTGGAGCCCATTGTGTCTGGCCAACTCCCTCACCCATTTTACAGATGAGGAACTGGAGGCCCAGGGAGGGGAAGTGCCTTGTGAGTTGTCTGCAAGGCTGGGGGTGGGGGGACTCTGAGCCAGGCTGTCACATGTCCCATGCATGACATGTTCCCACACACACCGCTCCCCCACCCCCTGCCCCAGGCTGGCTGCTGTGTGCTCTTGGGGAAGCTGCTGCACACTCCACACTTGGCGTTTCTGTCCATGTAGAAGGAAGGGATGACAAAACAGTATGGGGAAACCAGTGTGAATTTATCCTTGCTGTGTCACCTGGGCAAGTAACATCAGTCCCTGAGCCTTGGCCTTTCCCATCCCTTACTACCACAGCCAACGCAGCTCTCCCTCTACAGGCTTGCTGTGTGGAGACCCTTTTTTTTTTTCTAAGCTGTTTCACCAGGATGAACTCATTTGTTCCTGACAACAATGCTGGGAGGTGAGTCCTGTTATTATCTCCAATTTGTAGATGAGACAACTGAGGCCCACAGAGGTCAAGTAAGTTGCCCAAGGTCATGTACTTCTCTTGAGCTTGTCACTGGGAAGGGTTCAGTGTTCGCTGCATATGCCAGTGAGCTCGGGAAACATCACTCAGCAACATTCAGTGAGTATCAGCATCCCCACGCCCAGGCCCAATCTAGTCAGTACCTTCTAGGAACCTCTCATCACAGCCAAGACTCACAGGAACCAGGAGACCTATTGCACACCATATGGCTATGGAATTAATAAAGTGTTGTAACCAAAGATTGGAAAAGAGATTAGGGGACTTGACTCCTGGAGTGGAACTATTAAAAAAAAGAAAGAAGCCACTCAGCTCTGCAACAGAGGAGTGGGAACGAGGCCCAGGTCTCCTCTTAGAAGCTGGGCAAACACCAGGCAAGGGAGCATCCCTAACCAGCATAATGTGCCTGCTGTTGGTCATAAAGACGCAGATTATTGGCGCGATGGTGATAGAAGAACTGAGGAGTAACGAAAGGACCTCTTAGCAAGGGTGGGGGGCGGATAAGACGGCAGGTTTATTGCCTTTAGCAAAGAGGGATACTCAGAGCTGGGACTCCCAACCTGATGACAGAAGACAGAGCCCACCTCACCGAGCTCTGGGCCTGTGACCCTCTATCAACCTCTGCTCACAGGTGGGGAGATGAATCAGAATCAGTAGAACCTTTGCTCCCCATCTTTGTTTTTCTGGAGACCTGTCCCTACTCGATACCAGCAGCAGAAGCCAGGACAGGCTTCCTGACCTCTGCCGCCCTCCTCCCTGTCTATCCAGGTAGAGCAATCCCCCCCCCCCCCCCGCCCAGTCTTCTGTTTTCCCTGGTGCTAGGGCTGCCGCTGACTGGCTGTATAACCTTGGGCAAGTCACTTCACCTCTCTGGGCTTCAGCGCCATCATCTGTGAAACGGGCCTAATAACAGAAACCACTTCTTGGGATCAATGTGGTGATTAAATGAGTCTTGTGATGTGCTTAGCCCAACTTTCACCCCGTGTAAGTACTCAATAAATGTATTTTTAAATTATTATAAAGACCAGTTTGGCCCTTACCATATTATATTATAATTTGATGATGAGTCTGTCTCCCCAACTGGACCATGGGCTCCAGACTTCTCATGTCCTAGTAACAACCTCGTGACCTAGTTTCTGTTGCCCCATTTAAAGTATAATGACATTGAAACTCAGAGCGATTAGCTGGCCACCTGCCCCAACGTCACGCAGCTGGTATCAGACAGGGGCTAGGTCCCTGCAAAGCCGTGCCAGAGGGAAACACTGTGCCAGGGATGCCTGGGGGCCCCTTGTCATATGAGAGAAGTTTGGATGAACATGGAAGGTACCGCTCACAGGCAGCACCATAATGAAGGGAGGGGAACTTCCAGAGTTTTCCTCAGCAGGAGTTCTGTGTGGAAGGGTGAGAGGTCAGAGAACTTTAAGGTTAGCTGATCTGATCTCCCTTGACTGACATTCACCCGAACAAGTCTATAACCCGACCGTTCCCCCCAAAGAGGCTTCAAATGTTAGTGGACGTCGCATCCACCTGGGAAGCTAATTTAAAAATCAGACCCCCTTGGCCACCCCATAGGTAATTATCATCCCCAGTTGGCGAGTGTGGAACCTAAGGCTCAGAGAGGCTAGGTAACTTGCTCAGGACCACACAGCAGAGCTGGAATGGAACTTCAGGGCTCAAGCCCTGAACAACAGTGCCAGACTCTGTCTCAGACCCAGGTGCAAGCATTTGAGGAAGCCACAACCAATCCCTTGGGGGAGCAAGATCACGGACAGGGGCCAGAGCTGGACAAAAAGGGTCAGGACCCCAAACTCAGAGGCAGGCCTTCCAGGCAGGGTTGTGTTTCCACTGGGGGCTGGAGGCTCAGAGAAGAAACTGAGGCAGAAGCACATAGGCTCAGCTGTGCGGACGGGCTCAGCAAGGCAGCAGGGCAAGTTCCTCATGGTGAAGGACACTGACTCTGCAGTTAGCAGGGACTGTGTGACCTTGGGTAAGTGATTTGACCTCTTTTAATCTATTTTAAAAAACTACAACTGGATAACAACCAGCCCTACCACACAGGGCCGTTTGAGGAGTAAGTGAGCAGATGCACACATCCTAGCTCCAGGCGTCCCTGTTTGGGTGGTGGTTTAGCCTCCTACAGACCCAGCTCTGAACCTCCAGCAGTAACTGGGTGTACCACCCGGAAACTGCCTGAGGCCACCTTGAAGCCAGCAGGACTCCCCTTCCTCTCCAGGAGGGGAGCAGAAAGGAGGCCTACGTTGTCGATGCAGCCGTGCTGCTAATAGAGTTCCCTGCCCCCGCCCCGGGCTGCCATCTGTGCAGGGCTGGACAGACCTGCAGGTGTCAGAGGGCTGTTCATTTATAACCCACCCGGCTACCCATTTACACTGAGCCAGAAGGGCCGAAAGCCCTGAACCCTCAGACTCTCAGCAGGAGATGGAGAGGAGAGCAGAATCGGGAAGAAGTTCCAGCCTGCATTCCTTTCCTCCCAGGGACGGACAGGTAGACAAAGGGGCATGGAGGTGAGGCCTCCTTCCTTTGACTCCATCTATCAAAGCCGTGGTCTCGTGTCCACACCTCATTAATCTGCACACTTCCTCGAGAAGCAGAAGCGGGGGTGAGCCTGTGGGGGCAGGGGCTTTGCGGCTCCCCCGCCTGCATCCAGCCCCCGTGCTTATCAGCTCTGCGACCTTGGACGAGTTGTTTGTGCTCTATGGGCCTCCGTTTCCTCATCTAGAAGCCGGAGACACCACCAGAAGCCACCTCCTGGTGCTGTTGTAAGGATTAAACGATAATACCGATAAAGATTTCCAACAATCACAGGCACATGGTGAATGTTCAACCATCATTATCAGCGGCTGGTCCGTCTGGTGTCACTGTGGGCACTGGGGGGCCTACTCATAATAAGGAGGCTGATGTGCCTCATGGCCTCCCTGGGGCTGAGGGGGGGCATTTAATGAATAACAGTTTGGATAATTGAAGAAGGGCCACACAGTGGAGGGAGAAGGGGGAAAGTGGAGGGTGTCCCTGAAGTCTGGGTTGAGGCTATCCTGCCTGGCTCATGCTTTTCCCTCCTTCATTCTTCACTTTTCTTCACTTTCCGAGCCACTTCTAAGGGAAAAACAGGAAGAACATCTGTTGTTGGTCATTCCCCCGCCATCACCAGGCTGGCCTCTGGAGGCAGTCCTTTAGGATCTCTGCCCCTTGGTTGGCCCAGGACTCCAACAGATCAGCGTGGTCCCCACTAAAGGGGAAAGCAGATTGTTGACCAGGAACCAGGAAGCTCTGTTGTCTTTGGGAATAGTCCAGCGAGGGCCCCAACAAGAAGGCATTTTGTTTCAACTGTACATTCAAAAGAGGCTCCCTCACGTGTGGTATCTCCTCCACTCAGACATCCAGCTCTCTGAAGAAACAGTCACTGTTCTGTTCCCTTGTTTAGGGGCTCCCTGAGGGAAGGGTGTTGTCCCCCCTTCAGATTGAGTCTCACTGAGGACAGGGCTGTGTTTTCCCCCTCAGACTGGGATCCCTGAGCGCAGAACTCTGTCTTCCCCCTCAGACCTGGACTCCCTGAGGCAGGACTGGGTTTCCCCCTCAGACTGGGATCCTTGAAGGCAGAACTGTGTCTCTCCTCAGACTGGGGCTTCCTGAGAGCAGGGCTGTGTCTCCCCTCAGAATGGGGGTCCCTGAGGCAGGACTTATCACTCTTCAGACTAGGACTCCCTGAGGCAGGGCTTGTCTCCCCTTCAGAGTGGGGCTCCTTGAAGGCAGGTGGATACCACCTCATGTATCTTCTGGAACAAGACTCATGGGTGTTCTAGGGAGGGAATGATGGATGTTCCCTTTACCTCACAATTCCTTTCCTCCTGGGCCTCTTGGGTGGCTCAGTGGGCTAGCATCCAACTCTTGGTTTTGGCTCAGAACATGATCTCAGGGTCGTGGGATCAAGCCCCATGTCAGGGTCCACCCCCAGAAAGGAGTCTGATTGAAACTTGCCCTCTGCCCTTTCCCCTGCTTGTGCTTGCTCTCTCTTTCTTAAATAAATAAATCTTAAAAAAAAAAAAAAATCCTGTCATCCTATCTAGGTAGGTGGGCAGTGAGATAGAGAATTAAAGGTCCTAGCAGGAAGTGGAAAGACAAGCGAGAGCCGTGGTGTCCCTGTTCCAGCACTGGAGGGCTGATGGGGGTTCCATCCAGGACGCACCCCACCTTCCCTGCCCCAGCCCCAGTTGCAGCCAGCAGTTTTCACAGACCTGGGTCTGGCTTCAGGGGCAGGGGGTAATGCAGACAGCTCCCCAGTGCCCAGCCATCTCCAGAGCACCAGAGGGAAGCACTTGTGCTATGAGAGCCAGAAGGCCCATCTCTACACACACACCACACAGATTGCTTCAGTTTGAGTGACTGCCCATCTAGTGTTTGCTGAATGAATAATTGCCAACAGTCATTCTCCCAGCCTGGTTGGCTCATGTCTACCAGCCTCTACCTGTCCAAATCCTCCCAGGTACAGATTCTCTCAACCTTCTCAATCGCATCCTGGCCCCCCATTTATTCAAACGTGGCCCTCACTCCACTGTTCAACCTTGGCAGGGGGAACCAAGGGAGTTTCCTAAAACACATGCCTGGGCTCCACTGCCCCAGGGATTCTGATTTCATTGCCTGGGTGTGGGACCGCAGGACACTGATTCTGTTTAATTCCCCAGGTAATGCTAACCTCCTACAAGGTTGAGAACCACAGGATCAAGAGACCAGGCTGTGGTGTCCTCCAGAGGAAGAGGGAGCCCTTGATTATCACTAAATCCCAGTGCCTAACACCATGCTTGGCACAAGCAGATGCTCAATCAAAGTTTGCTAATAAACAATTTCATGCCAGATCGGCTGATCCCCTTCCTGGAGGGGAGACTGTGATGAAGAGCTTATCTCTGTTGACTAACAGACTCGATTCAAATTCGGCCATTTCCTCAGCCAGGCAAGTGGAGCCTCAGTCTCCTCACCTGTGAATGGGGCTAATAAGAGCCAACTACCTCGAGGAGTTGTTCTGATGGGGATGGAGAGCACATCTGCAAAGGCTTAGCTCAGGCTGTGTTAATCCGGGTCCTGGCGGGAAGCAGAAGGTTCATTCAAACCACTGAGGAGAGTCTATCAGAGGGGTTGCCTGCAAAGATGTGGGCAGAGTTGAGGAAAATAGTGAGGGATGTCACAGAAAGAACCCCAGGGCTGGCACAACTAGGGAGCTATTAGCACCCCCTAGGCCTAGAGGAAGTTGGGGAGAAAGGGGTCATGGGGAGCAGGAGACAAAGCTACCCTGTGGGAGGGGGGCTGAGAGGAAGCGGCCACCGCATCTCACCCCAAACACCGACCACCCCCTTCCTCCCCTTCCTCCTCCATATCTTAGTGCGACCTCCTATTGGACAACACCAAGCAGGGGGAGGGATCTCCGGGATCCCAGGGGAAGCAACCCATAGAGCTCAGCCTCCCAGGGGCCCCAGGGGGGGAGGAAAAGGGCAGAGAAGGGGGGGTTCAAAGGAGCAGACAGAAGATACCCAGCGCCTTGCCATATGGTAAACACTGATTAAATAGTACTGCTCTCATTACTGTTCAAGGGGCTCCTGTGGACCGTTTTGTGACATCTGACTTGGACAATTTAATTGTATCATAGGCACACGTCAGGTCTCCCTAGCATTAGCGTATGGTCTGGGGGCTGGGCCCAGCTCCTTAGCTGTCCCATCTGCACACAGCAGGGGCCCTGCACACACTGGAGGGAGAAAGGACCTCAGAAAGGAATGACAGCACCTTTCCGTGTTCAGCCGTGGGCTTCTGCATGTTTGACAAGCCATCAAAATGGCTTTGCAATAGCAAGCTTCATTAAAATGGAAGCATGGTGTTCTAGTATGCAGATGGGGCCACTTTATTACTTTTTAATTTGTTTACAGAAAGCCCATGTTTGGTGTACACCATCTTTGCAAATAGTAACAAATGGGCATGTTTGCTGCCTCCAAAGCTGCCGTGTCCCTGGATAAATAGGCTGAAACCGTGTTTGAACACTGCGCTTGGTTACTCTTAATAGAATCTGACATGATCCTCAAAACGTGCGGGAGGCTGCAGGGAGCGGTACACAAAATGTGTGGTGGGTGTGGTGTGCCGTGTGTGTGTGTGTGTGTGTGTGTGTGTGTGTGTGTGTGTGTCTTTCCGGGACTTGTGTCCCACTCTGGACTCACTTTCTTGATCTGCACAATAAGAGCCCTGGGCCAGATGGTCTCCACAGCCTTTGCAGCTTTTCTATCCCAGGGCTTTGTGAATTCTCTCCCACCCTAGGAGCTACAAACCTCCCTGAACCGATTCCCAGGGGAGGCCCACTTCACTAAGATGAAATAAAACTACAAATTACCAAATGCATTTTGAAAATGGGTCAAATTGAATGAAGAATACTTAATGGAGCGTTAACTATTCAAGCAACAGTTACAAATACTTACACTGCAGTCCCCGAAAGCAACAATATTTGTAAATCCACTAGAACCCTCCAATCCCAGTTTCACTCGTTAGTAGCTGTGTGATGTCAGATAAGTTGCTTCACCTCTCTGTGCCTCAGTTTGCTCCTCCATGAAGAGGGGGTAAAAATGGGGCCATTGTGGGGGCTAGATGAGATGACTCTTGCAAAGTATGCAAAGCCCTTCCCAGAGCAGGGCTGATTATTAACAACTGTCATTATCTTATGTGTGGTAATAGTATTTGTATTCAAGAGAAAGGACGTAGGCAATCTCTGTTTCATGAATTGTCCATTCAACAGAGCCTGTCCTGTCCTGGCCATGACCAAGGAAGCGGCCTCGCCGCCACAGATTTATTTCCCTTGAGATGCACATCACAACCTAAACCCCCCTTCTTATTTAGCTTTCTGTTTATGTCGGTCTCTATCCACCTCAGTATGGGCTGCACGAGGGCATGGACCTTTTCAGTCTTATTTGTGGCTGTCTTCCCAGCACCTAGAATGGCATCTAACTTGTAGTTCTCCACAAGTTCTCATCCAGGGAATGAACATGCGGTGCCCGCGCCGTGCCTGCGATGGTGACCAGACCGGAGCATGAACTCTGGAAACCACTGGTCAAGATCTGGGCCCACCTGGACGCCACATATGTGGACTCAGTGTTTTCTACACACACAGCTAGCCTCCGAGATCCCAGTTCATGGAACTGTCCATTAATTGGACTTGTGTTTTGACTTTTAGGATAAAGCAAGATCAGAAACCCATGGGGAAGAGCATATCCTATTACTTGGGAGGAAGTCCCAGACCGAGCAGCCTTGAGCCATCACCTGGACCCCCACTCCTTGCAGTAACTCCTTGTCCTGGAAATGGGTCCCCAGCTGAGGCTCCTGGAGGAGGATACACCCCCTCGGATGCCCGGGGCTTTACAGTTTAGAAAGTTCTCTTAGAGTCCCCATCCCACCTGATTCTCCTTGGGGATCACAACCCCCATTTTATAGATGCAGAAGCCAGATGTGGAGGCAAGACAGCCTGACCAGGGCACTTTCCAATGATATACTGAGGCCTCTGCAGAAAGGAATGTTAATTACCCTGCTGACTAAGGCATAGGAAGGAGTTGGTGTGTTTCAAATAAAAATTTTTTTTAAGATTTTATTTATTTATTTGACAAACAGAGATCACAAGTAGGCAGAGAGGCAGGCAGGGCGGGGCAGGTGTGGGAAGCAGGCTCCCTTCTGAGCAGAGAGCCTGATGCAGGACTCCATCCCAGGACCCTGGGATCATGACCTGAGCCAAAGGCAGAGGATTAACCCACTGAGCCACCCAGGGGCCCTCAAACAAATTTTCAGCTACAAAGAGAATGAAACTGAAGGGAATGGGCTACTCTCAGCAACCAGAATATTCGATTAACCAGGAATACAACCCCTCCCCTCAGCCCTCAACACTCTAGCTGGAAACATACCTTAAAGATCATCCTCTTGGATGTTTCTAGGATTTCAGAAATTATATATTTCTTTTCTTTTTTTTTAAATATTTTATTTATTTATTGAGAGAGAGCATTGGGGAGGAAGGGAAGAGGGAAAGGGAAAGGGAGAAGCAGACTCCTGGCTGAGCAGCGAGCCTGACATGGGGCTTGATCCCAGGACCCCAAGATCATGACCTGAGCCAAAGGCAGATGCTTAACCAACTGAGCCCCCCAGGTGCCCCAGAAATTATACATTTCTAATTGATTATTCTAGCAAAGATTCACACAGTATGGTAAAAACAAAAAGTCCACCTTTCCTGAGAAACATTTAAAGGCATTCTCTAATTACAATAAAAATACCCAACCAAGGGGCACCTGGGTGGCTCAGTCCGTTAAGCGCCTGCCTTCTGCTCAGGTCATGGTCCCAGCGTCCTGGAATGGAGCCCCCACATCAGGCTCTCTGCTCAGTGGGGAGCCTGCTTCTCCCTCTGCCCCTCCCTCATTCCTGCCCACTCACTCTCTCTCTGCCATGTAAAAAAAAAAAATAAAAACCTTAAAAAAAAAAAAAAACCCAAGTATGTACTTACTATGTTCTAGGCACTGTCCTAAGCCCTTCAGGTCACAACCTTAAGATGTATCATTTCCCCACTTTATAGAGGAGAAAACCGAGGTACAGAGATGTTAAGGAACATGCTCAAGATCACACAGCTGGTAAGTCGCAGAACCAGGATTCATACCCACATATTAAGGCTCCTGAAATCATGCTCTTCACCGTTGAATCCTGCTCTCTCTCCAAGGGGAAAAAAAAATCTTAGTAAATTTTAAAGAAGTAAAAAGATACAGCAATATTGGTAAAAATCAGTTTATTGCCAAGGTTTTAAATCACAAAGATAATGGCTAGTAGTGAAAAATCATGATTATTACACTGGGTGTAAGACATTCCTTATAAATACATCATCTGTGAGCCAGGCTGGAGGAGATAGAGCATCCCTTTGGCTCATGGATGTGGCAGAAAGTGAGTTTGGGTCACAATTATAAAACACTATTAACTACCACTCCTGCATCCCAGGATGGCACACACATCTCACCTCCGTACTTGTTTTACAGGTAAGAAACCCAAAGCCCAGAGAGGTTAAGTGATTTGCCAGAGGTCACACAGCAGGTGAGTTGGAGAACCTAACCTACTCAGTTCAATGAATGTTTATATAACACCTGCTATGTGATTATGTTCTTTGAACTAGAAGCCAAAGAGGAAGGTGAAGGCCAGATCATAGTAGGCCAACTTGTGAGCCTGGGGCTATTTTCTGCCTTCCACACAGCTGCCACTATGGGGTAGTCACTTAAAGGTTTTAAACCTTGGTTCTCCCCAGGACAGGAAAAAGGAAAGGCCAGACACCTACTGCTCCTTTTATTTGGGGCCCAATGAATCCTTCTCACCTCTCAGAAACTTCCAAATAACACTCTCCCGTCCAGTAATTCTAGGAGAATGAAAATGGACTCCCACCTGCTTCTCCTACCACCATTCAAGCTAATCGCTCAGGGAGAGGCAGGGCAGCTTCTCTGTGTGCCTGTGGTCTCCTCCTTCTCCTTCTCCTCACTGGCCCAGGGATATCCATAACCTCCATCGGTGATGTCACAGGACTAGGTGGGGGGGAGGCCACTGTCCTGCAGGTGACATAAAGACAGAATACTCCAGCCAAGTGGCTGGGAAGCGGGCAGAGCTGAGGAAGGGGGCCAGGAGCCCCTCCATGGGTCTGTGTTGGAGGCTTTCGTGTGAGGCGACAGCAGCTTATTACAGCTAATTTCCTTCCCCTTGCTAGAACCACAAATCCACAGGGTTTTCACAGCATATTTGTGTATCTGGCACTCTCAGCTCGCCTCCCCTTGGGGACCATAAGAGACACTGAGGAAAGAAACAACATGGTCTTCCATAATTTCAAAGTCAGTTCCAGAGTTAATAATAAATTAAGAGCTGGGGGCGGGTGGAAGGGGACTAGATGTGGAAGGCCCACTCCCTGCCGGTGTAGACTGGCTCCTCTGGGAACATCTTCTAGGAGTCAGGAGAAATAATGGAATCTCTGGGATCTGAGATGCCCAGATGGCTTCCCCAAGGTCACATGGCCACTAGATGCCAGATCTTTGTGGTACCAAACCTAGTGGGTCCCCTACCCTCCCCGCCAAGGATGGCTGGGTGGGGAATGGAAGAATTGAAGCACATTCTCTCTCATGGATCTCTTTCTCCCTCTTGGTGGACAGTGGGGGCACCGGAGCAGACCCCAGCACCGCCCCTCAGATCATCTGCTGATCCCAGAGAACGGGCAGGACAGAGAGAGCTGGAAATTTCCTCTCCTTGGAAGATAACTAAACCAACTCACCTCTGAGGAGGTTTCTGGACCAGCAGCCACCTCAGCTGGAAATTCAACAGTCCCAAATACCTGTGTAGTTTCGTTAGTCAGTTTTTGGTCCTAGGAAGACTACCTCCCAGACTGGGAGCTCCCTGAAGACCAGGGCCTCTGCCATCAGCCTGGAAGCTCAATTAATTCTTGTCAGGGCTAAGATTGTGAAGGGACTTGGAAGCAGGGGTGTGAGGACTGCAGCCGTGTGTTGGGCACTGCTGGGCAGGTTGAGCCGGGAGAGGACAGTGGGGGTGGGGTTGGACAAGATGGCCACCCCATCGTCCCGGAAGGGCTGTCCTGTGAATCCTCCAGAATTCACTCCTTCCAAGTCCTGCCCCCCAAGAAGAAGGCTAGAATTAAGGGGAGAAGATACAGGGGACTGGACTTTGTTTCCAGGAAAAGATCAACTCTCTAAGAGAGTTGGACAGGGGAGAGGTAGTGAGCCTCCCCCTATGAAAGGCGGAGCTTCTGAGGAGGGGTCCGAAGCATCAGTTGGCAGCTGGACCAAGCCTTTAAGATCCTTTCCAAACCCAAGGGTCAGTCAGTGATGGTGGATATTCTGGTCTCATCCACCCCCCACCCCTAGGGCAGCTCCTCCTAATAACCCCAGGGATGGACCAGAGGTAAATGGGCAAGAGGACACAGGGACCAGGACCCAGCCAAGGAGGCCACTAAATCCATTAGTCAGGCAAACAGCTACAGCAGAGAAGCACGAAAGCAGTGGTGACTGCTGCGGGCCTGGAAGATGGCCCTGCCATCTGCAGCTGAACAGACAAATAAATAGGGAAATAAACCTTCCTTGCTGGCCAGGACGGTGCTCCATCCTCTCTGCTACAGGGGAGCGAGGCCTCTGCTCACCTAGCACAGAGCACCTGCTCGTTCTTCACAAGGGAACCTGGGCCAGAGCCAGGGAGTGACTTGCCCACAGTCACATGGCCACTGGCTCGCAAGGGGCAGGAGCAGGGCACAGCCCTGGGGCTCCTTACTTGCAAGCCAGTGCTCTTTCCCCCACTCTTGGCTGCTCCCACAGAGCCATCTGCTCCAGCAGCGGCTGGGATTCCTTTTGAAAAATATGTTCATCTCAGGCAAGTCCCAAAGTGGACAGAGAGATGATACATGTTCTTTGCCGACCCAGGAAGAGCAGGCAGAAGGAGCTCCTGATATTTCTGGGATATCCAGGAATGTGTTACGCTCAGTCTCCTTGTTTCCACCCCAAGCCATGGCAATTTGGAAGGATGGGAAAATTCCTGCGCCTTTTGCTTCCTTCCAGGAGCCCTTCCACACCTACATTCTCCAGTGGCTGATGGGCGAATAAACCCCTTGCTAGAAGATCTTGAAGACTCAAAGAGTTGCCCCTCCCAGGAGAACTTACATTTTAAGTCAGCCTCTGCTAGAGAGGAAGGCTTAATAAAGTGTCCAGAACCTGGACAACAAGGACTTTCAGGACGAGAGGGAGAGATGTGGAGGATCAAAGATGCCTTCCCAGGGCTCTACAGCTACTCTTGGATAGGGAGAGAAGCCTGAGGTAGAGGTGGGGGCACTATCCAGGAGGGAAGGCAGATAACAAGGACCTGGGCACATCACTCAGTGTTGGGGGCAGCCCTCTCCACCAGGCACCAATGGTAGGGCTGTCCCCAGCTAGCCTTGTCCTGTAGAGATCAATGACCTCTCCCTGTTTGTTGATGAATCCTGGAGAACAGGAATTAGAATATTCAACACTAACCCACATCTGAACCAACCGACCACCAGGACCCACTGCAGACCATCCTCCTTCACCACCCCTCCCCCAGCCCCCAAAACAGACACTCCCATCTCACTGACTTGGGTCCCCTCTTGGACCTCATTTTTAATTATTTATTTATTTTTATTTCCTCTTGGACCTCATTAATCACACACTGTCTGCATGCTTAAGACTGGACGCAGTGACACACACACCTCCAACCCCCGGGGAGGGGGGTGGAGGAGCAGTCCCTGCTGGAGGTTTCTAGCTCCATCAATCCTAGGGCACTGGGAGAAGGAGCAACTCCTAGGGATAGTGCACTAAAAGGAAGCTTGTTCACGGGCTCCAGAGCAGGGCCTGAGCAGAGCCCGGAGCTCCTGATCCCTCCCCCACCCCTCCTCTCAGACCCAGGGCAATTTCCCCAGAAGTGTGCTCACGCTGCGCCCTTCGAGCCTCAGCGCCAATTGACTGGATTTCAATCAGAAATCCATCTCCCTTAAGGACCGCTTTGGATAAAAGCAGAAGTAACCTGCAATCTAGATGCTGATGCCAAGTCATAATGGGGGAGCCGGAGAGAGGCCAGCTGCCCCACTCCGGTCCCCAGCCCGCAGCGAGGATGGAACCAGGCTTCCGCGGCGGCCAAGTCAGCTTCCACCGACCTAGAGAAAGGGGGTAGCCCAGTCTCCCTGCATCTTGCCACCCGCCGCGACCGGCGGAGCCGCCGAGCGTGGGTGAGGGGTTAATGGGCGGCTAGCCCTTAGCCAGGGTCCGGGAGCCAGCAGTGCGCACTGGGGGCGCCCCCGGGCGGTTCCCGAGGCGCGAGAGACAAAGACGCCTATAGGCTGGCTGAAGGGGACCAGACGTGCCCTTAAGAGCGGGAGGAGCCCGGGGCTCAGCACCTAACCCCACCCACCCGCCCACCCCAACCTCATCGCAAGCTGCCACTTCTGTCACTCGTTCCTCTCCTGGTCTGTCTACTGCAGTCAGGAAAGGGTCATTCCGCGAGACGGTGGCTGCTCCAATCCCCTCCTCGTCAAGACCCCGCACCCTGCGGGCGGGGCAGGAGGGACCCCCGCGGAGCGCTGGCTGCTCTGGTGCGCAGCGCTGGCAGCCTCCGTGGTAAATAATGCACGCCTCCCGGTCCCGGCTGCAGCAGGTAGTGTATCAAAGTAATATCGCGCTGAGAATTGCAGTGTAATCGCCGTAATTTAGGGCCCCATGGGTGAGCCCGTTTCGGAAAGGCTGCGCGCCCGGACGGGCAAGGTGACTGGAGCGTCTGCGTCGGCTTTGACCTCTGGATTTCCTCCAAGCTAAGTGAAGCCATAAAAAATTCAGAAGCCCAGGCTGTCTCCCAGCAAATGGGGTGTGGGCAGAGAGATGGCATTGTCTATCTAGACCCAGAGAGACGGATGCGGGGCCGGGAGGAAAACGCTGTCGCTGTGCGCGCACATCCAGACACGTTGGTCGCCCGCGCGCTGCGCTCGTCCCCTCCCAGGTGGGCCAAGAGGCCGGAGCGGTGTGCCCGGGGCACCCTGCCAGGAGCCCGGAGATGTTTTCATTAGGACTTGGGCGGCCCCTGCAGCCTGCTGGCGGATCCTTCCCTCCCACGGGCTGCTCAGCAACCGGCTTCGACTAGGATCCGGCTGGGCCGCGCGGCCGTTCCGCCTCCCTGAGCTAGGAAGTCGTCGGGCATTAATATTCCTGCCCAGGTCCTCCTGAGGGGTCTGCTGCCCGCCTCCCCTCCCCCAGCCCAGCCGGGGAAAGTCATCGTGGGGTGGAAAGATGATAATAGGAAATGTATTTGTAGGCTCCCTTCGAACTTCTTGATGGGAGCCAGCTGGAAGCGCCGGAGCCGCGCTGTCCCTCTGCGCTCCGCTTCTGGTGACCTAGAAGGTGATAATCATGAGCTTCTCTGAGGAAAGACAAAGAAATGGAAAAACTTATCAGGCCCTGCAGCCCTGTCACATTGCATTAGCAGAGAGCCTGTGTATGTGGCCCTGCTCGGCTTAGGTGCTGGAGGGGCTGTTTCGTGTCTCTTCAAAAACCCCACACCCCACACCTAATTGTCTGGATTCAGGAGTTCTCTTCCCTTCCCAGCCCTCTCCAAATCATTTTCATCTCTCCGTGAAGAAATGTGACATACACCAAGCTTTCCTGGCTGACAATCTGCTAATGTCCACCCCCCCCCCCCAAACCCACATCCGTTTCCACGGTCCCCTTTTCTCTCTTTCACATTGGCAGTGAGCCTGGGAGCTGGTAGGGCCCTTACAAACCAGCAGTTCTCGTTAAACAAGCAGTGGTTACCCTTACAGCAGAATATTCTACAGTCGGCAAGAATCAATAAATTGTACCCCTGAAACTAATCTAACGCTGTATGTTTATTACACTTCAATTAAAATATTTAATAAAAAACAATGAAGGAGATTAGTGTGTGTGTGTGTGTGTGTGTGTGTGCGTGTGTGTAAAGATGTCCAGGCTATATTGTTAAACAGAAAAAAAGCAAGTTGCAGAATAGCATGTAGAGAACAATCTCATTGGTGTTACATTTTAAATAAAGGCTATATATACTCACATGCTTGCATATGCATAGAAAATGTCTGAGAAGATAAAAAAGACTGTTAACAGTGGTTGTCCCATGGGATATGGAGAAAGGACTTTAACCTCTTACTTTTAGATTTTTGTACTGTTCAATTTTTTTCAACAAACAATTGCATTGCTTTCATAATTTAAACATAAATCTCAAAAAAAAAAAAGAGAGAGAGAGAGAAAGAGAAAGAAAGAACAAGAAAAAAAGAGAATGAAATCTTTCATCCTAATCCCCCCATTTGAAACTGGGGCCCAGAGAGAGAAAGTGACGATCTCAAGTTGTGCTGGCCTATCCTGTTCCCACACCAGGCTCCTTCCCAGGCACACCCAACCACCAGTGAGGCTCAGGGGGCCCTCAAGGGAATGATGGGATTCCTTTTCCAGAGCAGTAATGGCCTCTGACAGGAGTGTGACCTGGTTGGAGGGAGCAGCCAGATAAAGGCAAGGAGAACCAAAGACAAGAGTTAGAGACATACTTGGACACTTAGCCAGGGTGGTGACAGATTTGGATGCTTGCCTATGGCCTTGCTTTCATCCAGCCCCCACAGGCCCAGTCTTCTGACCCAGCTGGCTTCTCTTAGTCCAGCCTTAGCAAGGATGGAAACTGAACTTAGGGGGTCCAACTATCTTGACTTGTCCAGAACCAGAGGGTTCTCAGAAGGTAGGCCTTTCAGAGCTAAAATTGAGCCCATTCTAGGCAAACCAGGACATGGACACCTTGTGCAGCAACCCATGAGAGTTCGGCCAGGACACCCCTTGACAGCCCAAAGGTGAAGATTCTAGGTTATCTCCAGGCAAGGACAGCCAGCATCTGCTCTGGCTTTTCTGAGATGTACAAAGCTGTAAGAGTGAATTTATGCCTTGTCAGTTGTGATTTCCCTTCAGTTCAAGCACATGCACGCAGGTGTGTGTGCACACACGTACACAGAACCCCTCCTTCCTTCCTTTAGTCTGTCCATTGGCACATCAGCCAGGGCCCAGCTAGACCACCCAGAGCCTCCACGTGTCTCTGAGCAGCATAATCCTCAAGAAATTCCAGAGTCTTTAATTACACACGGGTGCATTGCAATTTCTCATCTCTCCCTCCCCACCTCAGGAGACAAAAAGGAAATTTCACACCCTAGTGAGCCCAGCTCGTCTTTTCCTTCTTGATGCCAGCCTGGGGTTAAAAAGCAGGGACAGGCAACACACACCTCCTCTGGGTCCTGATTCCTTGGCTGATTTTGAGATTCAAAGCACGCCCTTAAAGATCATAATCTGATTTTGCCATGCTCGCCTTCCCAGCCGATTAATGGCACTCTGGCTTCCGTGTTGCAGCACCCAGAGTTCTCCAGAATGCCACCTTCCACACCCTGCCCCCATCCCACCACCACGAGCCTTAGGCCCTCCTTGAGACTGATAAGCCAGAGGAGAAAAGGGCAAGTTTAAGCAAGGGGCTATCAGAGAAGAAATGGGAGATCCAAGGTCAGGTCTTGTTCTGTCACTAACTAGCTGTGTGACTTTGGACAAATTGCTTCCCCTCTCTGGTCTTCAGTTTTCTCATCCACAAAATAAAGGGATGACTTAGGCAGTTTCTAAAGTCCCTATAGTCCTAATAAACCAAACTTGCTGAGCTAAAATCCTGGCTTCCCCTTCTTGGTGGGTGAACTTGGGCAAGTTACTTAACCTTTCTGTGCCTCAATATCTTAATCTATCTGTCTCATTGGATTGTAGTAAGGGTTAAGCGTGGTAATATTTGTAAAGTCCTTAAAGCAGTGCCAAGCATATACTAAAGCACTCATGACAGATATCTGTGCCTCGACCATATCCCCTCCGCACTCACTCATCCCATGTGTAGCCCTTGGACTTGCTCCTGCTCCAAGGACCTGTGTTCCTCTGCCTGAGAGCTTCCTTTGATTCCCCTCCTCCCATCCCCAGACTGCTTGCCCTGAGCTCCAGGCAGGCTGGAAGTGTGAGGACTTTAAGTGTCCCAGAGCAGCGCTTGCCCACCAGACCATAGGAGCCGGCGTATAAATACCCCAGCAGCCTTGTCCCTCACTGGGGCAACTCTGAGGCTTGTTCCACACGGTTCCCCAGAGACCCAGCAGGACTGAACCCAGGATCCTGGGTGGGATCTGCTCTTCCATGCACCCTTTCCTGGCTTTCCTCCTTCCCCTGCCTCCCTCCCGGTGCTTCCCAGAATGACCCTCTGGATAAGCTACTTGCACACAAATCATTCCCTCAATTATTATTCTGAGATAAGGCACTTAACAGACATGACCTTCACGTGTTGGGACAACTCTGTGAAGTGAGGGTGATCGTTCTGTGTTACAGATGTGGAAACCGAGGCCCACAAAAGTTAAACACCCTGCCCCAAATCACATGAGTGATTTGAACCCAGGTGTGTCAGACTCCATCGCCCCTGCATTTCCATCTGCTGCCTCTGAATCCTGCTCCAGGGACAGACACCTCATTCTTTCAGAGCTACAGCGGCTGCTCCTTTGCTCCCGGCAGGGAAAAGGGGCACAGGGCCAGAGCCATCTGTGAAGTTTCCTCCCTGGCAGCCACTGAGAGGCCACCTAAGGACTCCTTTTCCAATCACACGGACACCCACAGAGCCCTTGGGTGGCATAGTCCTGGGCAGAGCCATCAGGTGCTTGGTACCAAAGCCCCAGTTTAAGTGCAAACACGTGGAGACCCTTGGGGGAAAAGAAGTGGCCTCCCAGGGTGCAGCGGACCAACCAAGCAGCTGCCTGCCCAGAGGGGAGGCCATGTTTCCTGGCCCCCAGCTGGGCCTCCCTCTTGGCCTCAGAAGTGCCTACTGGAGGCAAGAGCAATGGGCCATATGCCCAAAATGGGAGGAACCGAGCTTCACAGCCATCCCCCAGTAGAAGACCTCACGACAGATTTGGGCTCATTACAGTCCCTGATGTTCTAAGTCAGGTTTTATACTTATCAATAGCTTTTATATGCACATGGTTCCAAACTCAAAAAGACTCCCTCCCTTCTTGGCACTCCACTTTCCCTCCCTGAAGACAACAACCGCTGTTGCTGATTTACTGTGAATCCTCTCAGAGATATTCTACGGATAGACAAGCACACAAATGGAGGCATTATAGCACCTCGTTCTTTTTTCCCCAGAACAATATATCCTGGAGATCTTTCCATATGAGTACATAAAGAACTTCCTCGTTCCCCTTATAGCTGTTAGTATCCCCGTGTATTTATGTCCCATAATTGATTTGACCAATCCCCAATGGATGGATATGGCCATCCGTTTCCGATCTTTTGCTAACACAGACTTTGTACATATGTTATTTTGCACACTTGGGAATATATAGGAAAATTAGCTAGAGATGGAATTGCTGGGCCAGGGGATAAGTGCATTTGTAATTTTGAAAGATGCTGCCAGACTGATCTCCAAATCATGGTGAATCAGCCATGTGCCCTGCTGAGGGCCAACTGTGCCCGGCATGCATGTGCCTTGCTGACTTTGATCTCACAACAGCCCTGGGAGGGCGGCATTATTATGCTTGTTTGATGAGAAAAGTGACAGAGATTCAACTTTGCCTAAGATGACCCAATAAACCTTTTATTGAGCATTTAATTGCACGCCAGGCTCTGGGCTAAGTGCTTTACATTCATTATCGTATTTAACACTCCCAATAATACTATGAGGTACTTCCTCTTACTATCATCCTTCACTTTACAGATGAACCAAGTGTTGGGGCTCAGAGAGGTTTAGTTTTCCCAGCATCACACAGCCAGTAAGTGGCAGAACCAGATTTGAAATTTCTTGGTGTGGTTCCAGAGCCTGGTCCACAGCTGATCCCAGCCTCACAGATTCCCTATTTGCTGTCTTATCATGTGCCCTGAACTCCTCTAGGCACCATGTGGGTGCACAAGCAGAGTCCCGCTAGGCATTAGAGAGATAGACAGGGCTGGAAAGGACCATGAAAATGCTTTTCAAAGGGGGATCTCTGCCCTGGGGCAGGAAGGGATGGGTTGATAATGTGGCCATAAAGAGTGGTTTCTGGTTGCTTCAATGCCTTGGGCACTACTAGGATCTAAACTGTCCTGCCCTGGGGACACCTGGGTGGCTCAGGGTTAAGCCTCTGCCTTTGGCTCAGGTCATGATCTCAGGGTCCTGGGATCAAGCCCCGCATTGGGCTCTCTGCTCAGCAGGGAGCCTACTTCTCAACACCCCTCCGCCCCCCCCCCATCTACTTGTGATCTCTCTCTCTGTGTCAAATAAAAAAATAAATAAATAAATAAATAAATAGTAAACTTTTCTGCCCTTCAGGGGAGGATCTCACAAAGAATTGTTCCCCCCAAAATGCCTGCAGCTCCTCTATTAAGAAACTCTGGGACCTTTTATTCAGCTAATGAGGAAATAATGGGAGGATTCATTTGGGGGCAGGAACAGGAATACGGTTAGAGGCAAAACCAAGACTAGAAATTGCGCCACTGAGCTCCAGGCTAGAGCCCAGTGCTCTAAACGCTGGGTTCCATGGAGCCGATTCCTGCAAGAGCTTGCATAAAGAGAACCAGACTCAGCAGTTTAGTGTGTGTGGGGGGGTGCTTATTTATGAAGCACCTGCTGCATACACATAATCATTTAAGTTCCACAGTAATCTTATCATGTACATCCCCAGCTCAGGGGGAGCACTAGGAATTGGAGAACACAGGGATACATTAAGTGGAGGTAGATTTGGAGAGAAGGCTGAAACCCATACAGAAGGCATGCCACTGACGACGTGGACAGCAGTGAGTTAACAGGGCTGATTAGAGGTTCTTGAACGAGAACATGACTTCATCAAATGCGTGTTTTAGTCTACTCACTCTGGTGACAATGGTTTGCACATGCTGTTCCCCCTGCTCAGATAGCCTTTCCTCCCTTATACACCTGTAGAGTTATAGCTGAAAGTTCTCTATGAAGCATTTTCTGACACCCCTAGGAGTCTGATCAGGTGCATCCACACCCCCTTTGTTAGATGGGGAACCCCCAAAGCAGTGGCTGGATCTTATCTTTGCATCCCCAGGCTCTGGTCCAATGTCAGATACACAGGGGGAACCCCATAAATGTTTATGGAATGAATGAATGGGAGAGATAGTGGCAGCAGGAAGAAAAAGGATATATGAAGCCAGATTGAAAGAAGATGGACAGGGCCTCTTCACTAGTTAGACAGAATAATAACAGCTTACACTTTCATAACACTTACTGTATACCAGACACCATAATAGAGTTGTTATTATTATCCCCATTTGACAGAGGAGGACACTAGGGCTCAGAGAAATTATATAGCCAGGAAGAGCTTGAGGTCACATAGCTAGTAAGTGGTGGAACTAAGCTTTGAACCCAGGCAAGTAAAGTCAAAACTGTGCCTTCTGGGCAACTGGAATCATGATGCCCAGAAACCCCAGCTCTTCTGATCTCTGATCTGTTGCATTATCCCTGCTTTAACATATCCCTCCCATTTATCATCTCGAACCCTCTCCCAGGACCCAAGTTTCAGCCCCTTCCAAATGTACAGCCTGGACAGAAGGGGCAGTGTCCTCTCCCTTTCTAGAGCCAGTGTGGAAAAGGGGGCTGGGGAGCACGTGGAAGTGGCGGCAGGGATCAGAACCCACCCCAGTGGCTTTCGGCCTGCCCCAGTGGGCTCTGGGCGCCCCGCCAGTGCAGGCTGCAGTGCCATCTCTCTGCTGCACCTCCTCCTTCACCCAAGTCACACTCCACACGCTCAGGTTCCTTTGTGGTGGGTGTTTTGATTAATTTTATTCTAATTAATTCAGTAATCTCAAGCTGTTTGCAAAATCTGCACTGAGCGCTGCTCTGTGATGGATCTGCAGAAGGGGCTGCAGACAAACACACGATTCATTTCTCCGTTGGCGCTATATATATCTTACGTCTGGGAGGGGGTGGGTTGGGGAAAGGAGCGGGAACACTGTCTGCCTACTGCCTTTCAGTGTCATCTCCCAAATGCCCTCTGCTTGCTTGGGGCCAGCGCTTATGGACGGAGGGTAGTAGGAAGACAAACACCCCCACGGCTTTCTTGCAGGCAGGCTTGGTGTCAGGGATGTGAGTGCCACTTCTGCCTCTTTTTGTGTGTGTGTGTGTGTGTGTGTGTGTGGCTCCTCCGGTGGTTTGCTTACCCTCACCAACTTCAGCACCCTCACCTGGAAAACGGAGGCGAAGTGCCTGCCCTGGCTACTTCATGGGCTCTCAGAACCAGCTAGAGTCTGGGGACAGGCTAGGGAGATTATATAGAAACAAAGTGCTGCTGGCATCAGTATTAGAGAGCGATAGAGCATGATGGTTAAGACTCAAACTAGGTTTTCTGCCTCAACTTCTAACTACCTGAGTACCTTTGGAAAGGTTCTTAGTACCTCAGTTTCCACACCTGGAAAATGGGGGGGGGGGGGAGAACACCCACCTTATAAGAATTCTTATAAGGATTAACTGAATATGTGTTTTTACTTTTCTTTCTTTTTTATTTTATTTTATTTGTTTATTTTTTCTTTCTTTCTTTCTTTTTTTTTTTTTTTTTTTAAAGAACACTCTTCACCCACTGTGGGGCCCAACATGGGGCTTCAACTCACAATCCTGAGATCAAGACCTGAGCTGAAATAAAGAGTTGGATGCTTAACTGAATGAACCATCCAGGCACCCTGAATGTGAGTTTTTAGAACAGTGCTTGGCATGAGGTCAAGCACTAAAAAAAAATTACTATTATTATAGTTATTTTAGTCACCTTCATCCCTCTGAAATCTTCCCGGTGCAACACAATGTCCAGTTAGGCAGGAAGCCTCTGATTAACCATGACAGAACTTGCGCCCTGGTCCCAAAGCACCCATCCTTCCCTCATTTCTTTGAATGCACTGAAGTCTTCAGCCATAATCTCTATGTCCTCTTTGGGTGGCCCATTTTTGCTTCCTGCTCAACAGAACACCCCAGATTATAAGACCCAACTTGCCCTAAGTCTACAATTCCCACTGATGGGATTAAAGGGGCTGGATCCATGGCTATTCCAGAAGTCCCGTCCAAAGAGACTTAGAGGCAGCAAGATGACTAGAAGGGAACTCATCTTGAAGCTGAGTTTGCTAAGTATTCACAATGATTTTACTTAAAATCTAAATAAATATAGGAAAGTTTCTTTTTAAGTGAAGCAGTGTTGATTCTCTATATGAATGATGATTTTCCTTTATACAAAGGGACATTGGAAGGGACATATGGAAATGATGGAGGAGAATCTCCCTCAATACGAATTTGTACTAGTGCCATGAAGAGGAAAATCTACTGAATCAACAACCAAGAGGGTAATGGAATGGGAAAGGAAGTGATGCTTTAGATGGGTAGTCAAGGAAGGTCTTTTTGAGAAGGTGTCATGTGAGTCAATGTCTAAGAAATGAGAGAAAGCCTGTTGCATTGCCAGCAGGGTGATGAGCACTCCAGATAGAGGGCACAGTCATGCAAAGACCCTGAGATAGGAATGAACCTGGGGTATCTGGAAGACTGAGAGCAGTGGCTGAGGGGGACAGAAGGATAAATCAGAGTCTTAAGGCCACCAGGTCCAGACAAAAGGGTCTCACAGGTCATGGTAAGGAGCTGGATTTCATTCTAAATGCATTGGGAGCCACTGAAAAGTTTTAAGCAAGAAATTAACCCAATTGCTTTGTTTTTAAAGGTCACCTTAGGGGCACCTGGGTGACTCAGTCGGTTAAGTGGCTGACTTACAGCTCAGGTCATGATCTCAAGGTCCTGGGATAGAGTCCAATGTCAGGCTCTCCACTCAGTCTGCTTGTCCCTCTCCCTCTGCCTCTCCCCCTACTTGTGTGCTCACTCTCTCTCTCAAATAAAAAAGATCTTTCTAAAAAAGATAACATTAACTACCTCTCTAGAATTCATTCATTCATCCTTCCATCCATTCATTGACAAGAATTAGCATGCACCTATTGTGTGCCAGTCTGTGCCCAGAACTGGCAGTTCAGAGTGGAGTAGAACATTACTCTCCCCTCCTAAATAAACCTCAGCACTAATGAAGAAGCAGACATAGAGATGCCTTAAAGGCAGGGTGGCAAGTGCCATGGTAAAACTGTGTACAGGATTTGACTGTGGAGGAAAGGCCAGGGACCTGAGACTGGGAACAGGAAAAGCTATCGGTTAGAACAGTTGTTCTCCAAATTGAGTGCTTCAGAATACCCTGAAGGGATTGCTAATAATAGATTGCTATTGCACACACTCTCCCCACACAGATTCTGATTTGTCCAATCTGGACTGGGACCTGGGAACTTGCATTTCTAGCTAGTTTCCAGGTGACGCTCATGCTGCTGATCCAAGGAGTACACTTTGAGAACCACTGGGTAGGAGGCTCTCAGCTTCTATGAACCAAAATATCTAGTTCTGGGAATCCATTTTAGCACCTGGGGTCTTGGACAGTTCCTGGCATGCCCCTTCAGTGTTTCTCTTCCACCCCAGGTGTGAGACAGGGTAGTCTGCTGAGAACAGGTGAGGATGGTGATTTCACCACCATCTACCTCCATTAGCTTCCCCTTGAATTCCACTCACAACCCCTTCCTCTCCCCCTCTCCCTCCCTGGAAGGCACATCTTCAAACTCTGTTCTGCAACTGAAGGAGCAATTTCACTCTCAGTCACTTTCATTGATTCCTTTCAGGATGCAGAAGACCTCGGCCACCACTGAACACAGTTTCCATTCAGCCAGCCGACAGCCCACATCTCCCTCCTTCTCAAAACTGTGCCTAGGGCTGGGGGATTCCAAGTCGCCCAGCCTTCACCCAGCCTTCATCTGCATGTCATAGGCTTTATTCATTTCACCACCCTAATGGTCAGACATCTCACCCTCTTCCCCTCTTCCTGCCCCCTGCCTTTCTCTGTGCCATGAGTGTTCCCTTCTCTCCCTAGTATTTTTCCCTAGTTCCCTCCCCTCCTCACCCCTTTGCCCATACCCTTCATGCTAAATTTGGTCAGCTCTCCCATGAAAAACTAAATTACCAGGACTCCAAGTTATCTTGGCCCTGAGTCCCTCAAAGAGGTGGGGCTGAGGTTTCCAACATCAACCAGAGCCCAAATTTCAAAATTAACAAGAATTCTCCAATTTGGGGTTTTCCCAACTATCCTCCAAGACCAAAAATATCCTTGGAGTTTCAGTGGGCAGCAGATCCACTCCCCTCTCCTCTACCAGATTATAAACTCTGAGAACAAGGAGCTTCGCTACTCAACATTGAGATAATATGCTCCCCACAGTGTCTAGCACCCAGACCCTGCTCAGTAAATGGCCCCTTTATTATTACCAGTGTCATGATTGCATTATCAGTGTTATTGTGCCCTCCCTTCCTTGTGCCTTGCCCGGTACTTGGCACATAGGGTCTCAAAGCCTTCCAGGTAAACACATAACAGAATGCAGAGCTGTTCTCACCTCGATAGTCTCGCCTCCTACTGCCTCATTCGCCTGTAACAGCTTTTCCCTCATTTGCCTTTTTTTTTTTCTCCTTAACTGCCGCTGTGTTCCGAGCTGGAGCATTTGAACGATTTTTGTGCAATAACTCCCCACCCCCAACGCCCAGATCTTGGAGGCCTGGGAGATTAGTGTCAGGAGATTTGGTGGGTAATGGGTTCTGGGCAGTAGCAAACGGCCCCCTTTTCAGAGATACAATTATGCAGGTTACACTTCCCTGGCTTCAGACACAGCTACGGACCTCAGGGAAACTGGTGTCAGCACGTACGGTGCATGGGGCCACATCATATAGAATATTCTCCACTTGCTGTAAAGCTGTTGACAAATCTATAAGAAACAAGACGGTTTTCTTTTCCTTCTTTTTTTCCCCTCCTTTAGCCAAATACTGCAGGCCCTCGTGAGTCACAAAAGTTTTGAGATATTACTCAGGAATGTAGGAGGAAAACTCCATATTTCCCCTTGTCAAAGGTTTGGTTTTCTTATTTATTTACTAGCGTGCCACTGGGTAAATTGAACCCTGAGCAACATTAAAAGGAAATAAACATATCTCTCAGCTGCTCACGGACCTGGCACTCACCAGGGAACTGGGTTATCAGCAAGCCTCCCCAACCAAGGATGAAGTCGCAGCCTGGAGGTGCAGTGGGGGTCTAGGGGCCTACAAAGCAGCGGACCTTCAGCTCCCCACTCAAGGTGTGTCGGAGATCCTCTCCCACCCACTGGCTTCCAAGACTCACGACAGACACCTGCACTCGATGTCCACAGCAGTTCCGTGCACACAGAATGGCTCCCTTTTTATCCCTGCCTTTGTAGTCCTTGTGCTTCTCACCAACCCCTACACACACACACACACACACACACACACACACACACACACACCAGCAATGACAAACAAACCAGAACCACAGGAGGAATGTCATCTCAGAGTCATATCTGCATGGTTGAAATCAGAGGATGAGATGCATGAGAGCATTCTTATGGCCTGTTTACAGTCACTGAGAATCAATACTTACTTTTGGGAAAGAAACACACACACACACACACACAAACACACCCATATATATAGCTATGGTGGATGGATGGATCCCTCGCACCCTGAAAACCATGACAGATGGGTTTTGCTCGGACCTCTATGCATTTTAAAGGTGCATTTAAACTCACTAAATTAGAACCTGGGTCGGTGGTGGCGCCCACCCAGCCCTGGCCTGGCCTCCTCTCTCCCTCAGCAGGGGGGCAGCCAACCAGGGCTTCTTTCAAAATTCAATCTCGCCTAAGTGGTATGACTGTTTCTCTCTCTGTTTCTATAACGAGAGAAGCTGGGCCCTCTCCTCAGGGGGCAAGCCTGCACCAGGTGGGTTTATGCAGGTAAAGGCAGAAGCCCCACTGCCCTGTGATCTTCAGAGGCTTCGACCCCACCCCAGTTATGACTCAAGGTTGATTGGGATCAGGACAAGCCGTCCCACACAGGCTCCAGGAATGCAAAACCCTTTCTGACACTCATTCTCTTGCTCAAGAACCTGCAGTGGCTCTCAGTTAACCAGAGCAACTAAGCTTCTCAGTCACAACTATGCCTCAGTCACATAGCAGGGATGGAGATCCAAGGCCCAATGGGGCTTGGCAGGGAGAGTATAGTGACTGACTGGCAGGGTCTGCCATGGATGGAGGTGGGAGATAGGAAGCACAGATGCCAAAGAGCCATCTTCCCTGGATTCCAGAAGTTAGTCCAAATACCTCTGCTGCTCTTTCAAATCCCTCCACTACTGGCCGTTCTCTAGTGTTGTCACCTCCTTCTCTCTAACAAGGTCACCCCTCTCACACCAGGCTTCACACTCTACTGGCATGGGTGACCTCTGTACCCACATCCTCCGGTCATTTCTCTTTTCGTTGTCTATGAGTTTGAATCCTACTTCTTCCTACGGTCCAGTTCAATTCCCCCTCCCCCAAACAGCTTTCTTATCTGCTTCAGTCTGTGTGGGTCTCAAGGCACTGAAGGATACTACCGCATATTGAAATATCTACGTCTTTGGCATTTTTCCTATTTCTAAGTCTCATCTCCCTAGCATGATTGAAACCTTCACCCCACCATCACCTCCAAATAAGAATCACATCTTAATTTTTTTTTGCATACCCCCAAAGCACTTCACACAATCTGGTCAAGACCCAAGACCCAGAAGAGGACTTCTACAGGCTTCAACAAGTGCTTTGAGACCTCTAGGGTCTTAAAGACCGAGATTATGGGGCCAAAGATAGAGTCAGAGGGGCCTACCTTGTAGCGGGAGTTCTCTTGACCCAGATTCCATCCTTTATTCACTGTGCTACCTGTGGCTTGGGCACAGCTTAGCTCAGTTTCTGGGCCTTGAAGTGTCATCTGCAAAATAGGTAGCCACTTTTTGCCCCCTTCCAACCTTCCCACAAGGCAAGGGGCAGAGTTTCACCATCTGCCACCATCAAGCCAGAATCACAGCGCCGGAGACCAGGCCTCCCTGAGCCCCAGGGTCCTTCCTGAAACATTCTCAAAGGAGAACGGTGTTCAAAAAGGGTTTGCTCCCTTCTCCTTGGTCCTACTCCCTGAAACACAGTGGAGAGTAATTGGGGAGGAGGTGAGGAAGGGGGAGGCGGGAGAGATGTGGGGCTCAGCCTCTTTAGTTTGGTATCACTTGCCTTATGCTAGAGTTTTCTCTCTCTCTCTGTTTGGTTGTTGTTGTTGAAAGGGAGGCAGGGAAGGGGCAAAAGAGAGAGAGATCATCTTAAGCAGGATCCACACACAGTGTGGAGCCTATCATGGGGATCAATCTCACAACCCTGAGATCATGACCTGAGCCGAACTCAAGAGCCAGATGTTTAACTGACTAAGCCACCCAGGCACCCCCCAGAGTTCTCTTATTCCCCCTCACCTCTCCCTGGGCTAAGGAAGAGTTTGGGAAGACAGATGTGCTCTACAGGGTCCATAAGGCAGGGGTCATGGGAGCACTTGGGCCTCCACTGGCTGAAGGGGGTAGATAACTCTGAGGCCTGGAAGTCAGTCATGGGACAAGTCAAGGGAGTTAAGGAAGTCTGAAGGCCCAGTGGCCTCCCTGAGGAGCAAGGTCAAGTGGAGAAGGGCTGAGAAGACAGACCCTAGTTGGAGGATCAAAGAGGGGTAGAGAGCAGAGGTCTCCCAAGCCAGCAGGGCCCTAGTCCTATTAGTCACTGGCCCCTCCCTATCAGATGTACATAGATCCTTCTTGGCCCCACACAGGGACCACCACACCTCCCTTCTCCCTACACGCAGACCACAGCTGTTCTGCCCCACCTTCTCCCAGGTAGTCACGTGGGAGAAGAATCACCACAAATGGTGATTATGAAAATGATGGGAAAATATATGTGGCAGAGCTAAGTGCAGAAATCAGGACACAGCACAGTATATGCAGTGAGAGTACCATAGGGTAAAAGGTGTTGAGAAGTGGTAGCCAGCAGACGATAAGCCTGGGTTTAGCAGATGATAAGCCCAGCTCTGTCTCTTCCAAGCTGCATGACCTTGACCAAGTATTGACCTTTCTGTGCTTCAGTTTCCTCATCTGTAAAATAGGCATTCCCTCCACACCCCATAGTGAGTTAATCTTCAGAAAGCACTTAGCCCAGTGCTTCATATCACTGTGGAAGCCACTGGGATGGAAGCTCAAAATGGTGCAGACTTTTATCTCTTTGATTTCCTGTTTTATCCCTGCACCTAGAATACCACCTAGCACATGGAAACATCAACAAATTATGTATGAATGAATGAATGAATGTTGGTGGGAGGGGAGACACACAGATCAATCAGAGGCTGCCACATGCCCACTCTTGGGGAAAGCAAACACACATTCTGTGACTATGTATGTGAGTCTGGCTTTGCACAAACACTGAGCCTTCACTCTCTGCCTGGCAATGTACTATGGGGTGGCAGGGGTACCACATAGGGATGAAAGAAGCCAGGGCCCTATGGTAGAGACTGATAACTATTTTCTTTCCTTTCTCCTCTTCTACCCTACTCCTGGAGCTTTTGGCAGGTCATAGGGCTAAATAGAAAAAAAAGACTACGCTTCCCAGCTGCCCTTGCAGTTAGACATACTCACATGACTCAATTCTGACCACTAATATTTAAAAGAGATGTGTCAAATGAGAGCTTCCTTAACAGGCAGGTGGCACTCACTCTTCCCCTGGTTGACTGGAAAGTGAACAAAATGACTGTAATTGGAGCAGCTATGTTAGACTATGAAGGGACATTGGTCATGAAAGCCATCTGTCACAGAGCAACAAGATGGTAGGAGCCTAGATCTCAGAGGACCCAATGGTGCAGAGCCACCATATCAGCCCTGGATGCCAGACTTTCAAGAAAGAAAGAACTAAACCCTCTAAATTGTATAAACCAGTATTTTTAGGGTTTGCTATTATCTGCAACCCATCTCAATCCTAACTGATGACTCCCCCATCACTGGAAGCTCATAGTCAACTAGGGGAGGCACCAAAGGAAACAGACCAACTCTGCTGAGTGAGGTAGTAAGAGACATGCACAGGGTACTTACTATAGGGGGTACACAGAGGATGGGGGACCACAATCCAGCTGGGAGGAGGGCGTGCGGGGAAAGGCTCTCAAAGAATGGGGAAGAGTTCAAGATGGTGGGAGGTGGGGACAGTGGGGAAAGCTCGGAAGGGGAAGGAATTTTGTCCCAAGAGACCAAAGAAGGTTTTCCAGAATGAGTGGAGTCAGACTGTGATGAGAGGGACTATGTCAGGCCAAGGCTGGGAGGAAGGACATTCCTAGCTGAGGAACAGCAAGTGCAAAGGCAAAGGGGCGATGGCTGACGGACAGGGATGGTCTGGAGTCATTTGAGCACCACGTGTGCATAGCGATGGGGTAGGAATCATGGCAGATGAATTGTGAGTGTTTTAAACCCTGGTTGGAGTAAGACTGGAGCTCTGTACCAAGTGGCTAGTGTTTCAAGTATGTGATATGTATAAACTCCCTCAACCTCACTATAACCTGATGAGGCAAGCACTCTTAGAATCTCCTTTGCAAATGCAGAAATGAGGCGAAGAAGATCTAAATCCCTTGCTCCAGACTGTATAGCAGTGAATGACAGGGTTCAGATTGGAGTCTGGGCAGTGGGACTCCTCAGCCTATGTGCTTCCCCGAGACCCTATGCATTCTCTCAGAGCTGCAGACTTCACAGGGATTGGTACTCTTAGCCCTTTCCCTCTACCTGCACTGGCACACCCCTGCCTATCCACACCTGGCATCCTCTGCAGGCTCATACTGGCACCCATCCTACTTATGGCAATGCCAGGAGATTTTGATCTCGGTCCTAAAGGGAAAGGGAGAGCGGGTTCTCTTTGGGGAGGGGGGCAGCAAAATCCAGAGCAGCCAGAAAGAAAGGCACATCTGAAAAGGGGAACCTGGATTTATTCAGACAGTGTCCTCCTTTCATTTTAGGGGGGAGATTTCCAAAAGGAAACTTCCAGTACCTAATCTCGTTTGTACAATAGGGATGTAATGACCATTTATACATTAATGCTTTTCTTAGGTGTTTCCATTTACCCGGGCAGGTCAACTCTATGAAGTTTCTAATCTCACCGTTATTTTACAGACAATCTGAGGCACAGAGATGGGAAGTAACTTGCCTGAGGTTGCCCGGCTCATAAATGATGGAGCCGGTCTGCGTGACCCCCAAGCCCACTCGTAGTCGCGCCTGGCTCTTACTGAGTTCTCTGTCAGAGATCTTTTTATCCGTGATAGAATTCCGTTCAGATGCTGCTGCCTCTTCCCTCCCTCCCTTCCCCCTCCCATCCTGCTCCCACAATCTGTAGTCAACATATGCCTCGAAAAGGCGACAAAGCCACAGACGTCCTCAGAGGTTTAAAAAAAAATGTAGTATTATTATGCAAGAGCTGAGAGAATCATTGCTACAAACACCCTTTGCCTTACTCAGTCCCGGCACGTTTGGAAAACCCGTCCTAAAACAGGAATCTGAGTGCCTTCGGGCACCGAAGACCTTGGACTGGTCTTCCTCCATCCCCCGCCTTAGGGAAGGAGGCCTCTTAAATCCGCGCTGAGCCTGGGAAGGGCCCCTCTGAAACTGATGGAGACGCGCGCTTCCCCGCTCTGGCCACGGATTTGTAATAACCTCTTGGCGGGGAGAGGCCCAGAGCAGGGGTGCGACGCCACGCTAGTGCAGGGGTGCGACCTCACGCCGGTGCAGAGCGCGCCCCTCACTCACCACGCCGCAGCCTCTGTCCCGGGCGTGGCGGGTGGCCGGCCCACCCCCTCGCCCGCTGGCCTCCGCCCCCCGCCCGGGTTCCCAGGTCCCTCGGTGCCCCACTGCCCGGCCGGCCCGGCTTCCAGGGCTCCGCAACTGCTCCCGGCCCGCCTGCTCCAGACCTTGTGGCATTTTAAGCCCCAACTTGAAGCTGACTGATGGCTGGCTGCTGGGCGGCCCACACGTCTGGAGTTCTTCCCGGGAGAAGCCCCAAGTACAGCCCAGTAAATCAATAAACAAATTAATAAGCAAATACTGCTGTCTGCCGAGCCGAACTGGGACTCCCGGGCGAACAGATTTCAAATCAACGCCAGACGGCCACAGGGCATGCCGGGAACCGGGGCACCTTTGGGGTGGAAATTTCAAAGTTCCCCGCCCTGGCCCCCAGGACTCCAAGCAAGGCTGGGGGCGGCAACCGGCCGGGAGCTGAGCCGGACGGAGGCTGCTACGGAGGAAAGCCCCGTTGCAGCCTGAGTTCACCTTCATCCCCAGTTGCTCCCATGGGCCCGCTGTCTCCCGCCGAGAGAGACGCTCGGGCACAGCTGGCGGCAGCTTTGATCTGGGTCCCACGGACGATGATGACGTGGGTGACAAAGGAGCCTTGAATCACAGAAGGCACCAATTACGGGAGTTGGCCCCTTATTGCCAACTGGCGGCTCCTTGCCGTAGTGGCTGCAGAGGGACTTCTGTTCCTGGAGTGGCGTGCGCAGGAAGGAGGAGGGGCCGGCAGCCAGAGGGAAGCCGGGTGACCCCCGTGATCGCCACCCCCATGACCCCATTTGTGAGAAAGTATGCAAGTAGGGGTGCTGGTGCCTGGGGAAGACCGGAACTCCAGCTCTGGCACAAATCTCGGAGCTAGCCCCCTCCCCAGGCAGCAGAGCAGCCACACCCCCATCCCCCACCCGGAAAGTGCCGAGGGGCCAGGGTCAGGATGCAAACAGACGGGCCTGGACAGCTGAAAATAGACTCAATCGGACCTCCTGAGAACTCCAGCCAGGAAGCCTGCGGTGCCCTTTTCTGAAAGGCCCTCCAGAATCCTCGTGTCTTCTTTTTTGTGCTCACAAATGCCACCCAATCGCTGTGAGGCCACTGAAGCTGAATAATAAGGCAGAGAGAGTGTCTGCCTGGGGCGCTGGCCTCTGGGCTGTCTGCCAGGGCTGTCAGGCCGCCCAGACTTCAATACCAACAGAGCTAAGGGACAAGAAAACAGCTCCTGTAAAGGCTTGGAAGCTGGGGAGGGAAATGACCTGTCTTGTGAAGTGACAGAGTTCAGTCTGCCCGAGGCCTTCTGACGTGAGGCTGTTGCAAGGAGGCCCCTGTGGGCAGGCTCTCCCCCACCGGGTGGGCACTAATCGTGCCCACAGTCGGCAAAACGGGCCTTGTAAGCACTGCGCTGCCTGGTTGCCTATGGCTCATGCTGCTAATGAGCCTGGGCCCACCATTTCTTCTGCCGCCATTGGGGAGGGGTCTTGCCAAGCTGCTACAACACTCAGCAAACACTCTTCAGAAGGGAGGGAAGATGCCAGCCCCAAACACCCCAGGACACAGGGAGAATTCTGATCATGCAGTCCACGTGCTGACCAACCTCTGGTGATCTGCCGTTGGCTTATAGAACCACGTCAAGACTCGCGAACATTCCAGTATTCCTCTGCGGACTCAGTCATAGGGTGCCCACTCTGTCCCTTTGAGGAAGGTGTCCAGGTGGTGACAGTGAGCGAGACAGACATGGTTCCTACCCCACCTGAGCGTGCAGTAAGAAGATGCCTGGCTTCCAGATTCAAAAGGTGGACTGGGGTGGGCAGGGTACACTCCAGAGGGAGGCTGGGGTTTCAACAGGACTTAGAGGCAGGCTGGGCTAGGCTGGGAGCAGAATGTGTCGCAGAGGGTGGAGAGGAGGCTGGCAAAGGGCAGAGGCCAGGATCAGCCAGTCAGGGAGAAGAGGAAGCCATCCTGCCCAGAGGGTGAGGGTGTGAGGCAAACAGAAATCTGTCCCGCTTCCAGGCCAGGGGGAAAGACAGAGGGCCCAGACCCGGAGCCTGCCTTCTGCTTCCAGAGCCACTTGCCTCATTAATTGGCATACCACTGCCCAGCAAGCTCAGGCCCACACTCATCCCACACCAATCACCACATGAGAGGAAGAGAACAGGGTTTGGAGGAAATGCCAGAGGAAAAAGAGATCAGGCCCAAGACAGCTACCTTGCTGGCCCCAGAGAAGCCAACAGAAGGTACATGGCTGGGGAGTGCAGACCCGTGGGCCAAATCCTAGCTCTGTGTCTTACTAGCTGTGTGGCCTTGTGTGAGTCACTTCCCTTCTCTGTGCTTCAGTCTCCTCATTTGTAAAATGAAGGTAAAAACAGTATCAATGTTCATAGGTTGTTGTGGGAATTAGGTGGGCTCAAGTACATGTAGCACCTAGAGCAGCTTCCAGGGCCCAGTAAGCGCTATGACTTTTACTCTGAGGAAACAAGGCAGCTGGACCTCCTCACAAGGAAGGTGTTCTGGGCCCAGCCACTTCAGCAGTGTAGGCAAAGGAATGAAAAAGAAAGAAGAGAAGAAAGGGGGACAAGTAGGCCTGGAACCACAGGCTGCTGCAGCGAGCTCAGGCCCGCACTGTGTTTGCTGAGTGCTGTAGCAGCCTGACAACTAAAGGCCCCAGGCTTTTAGAAGAAACATGGCACACAAGTGGGAACCCACTAGGCTCTGACATGTGTGCATGTGTGCACGTATATGTGTGTGTAAGAGAGAGATTTTTGTACTGTTGAATGCACTGATCTTAAGTGTACTGTGTAGTCAGTTTTTACATATGTGTACACTTGTAAAATCACTATGCAGGTCAGGATAATATTTCCATCACCCCAGTTCTGTGTATTTCCTACGGGGACAGTGGAGTGGACAGTGGACAGTGAAGACACAGTCTTCATTGAAGCAGGGAGCTCACACCCCAACGAGGCATGAATCTACTGGGTGCCACTTCTATTTTATCTCATCCTTTTCAATTTGGCTTTGTGCGTGTACTTTATAATGCATGTAATACATTAGCACAGGCGTGCATGTTTAGAATTAATAGGTAAACATACATTTGCTGGGGATATGAGCTGAATGTCTCTCCTGCTTGTTCCCTTGGCCTTCCTCCTCCACCCTGCCCTGGGGTTTCTGGTAAGATCTGGCTAGTGCGAGGGCTGACAGGAGGACAGGCCAGTGAAGGAATTTATTTTCAGGCTTCTCTCCCTGTGGGGCCACCTCAGATGGTTGTGTCCCTTACTGGGCAGCTCCTCACAGGTTGGCTCTCTCCCTCTAAATTTTGACAATCATTCCCTCCCCTCCCCAGCAGACGGAAGGATGGCTTTTGCTCTCCTTACCACACTGTCCGTAGTGGTTCCTTTGTATATAAACTTTCTTGGATCACTCTAATTTGAATATGGCATCTCTTTCCTGCTGGAACCCTGGCTGATATACAGGCACATCCTAATAAACGTCTCATCCACAGGGATATGTGCTCAAAACATTTGAAGATCACTGTTCACTGCGTAGTCACTTTGTCCAGAAATCTGGACCCATCAGGGTAGTCTTCCTATTCCCAGAGGAGATGTGAAGGTCGCCGTTTCCAGCATTTGCTGCCCCCTCTCAGCAACAGGTGTCCAGTCCACTTTGGAGATGGAGTGGCCCAGCCCACACTTGTGGTCACCAAGGGTTCCTCCATTGGGATTGGCCCGGAAGCACCCTCCGGTTCATTCAGCTGCCTCGAAGCCCCCATTTCCTGCTGGTGAGGGGAGTTTGATAGTTTGCTTGCAAAGGTGCAAGCGGAGTAGGAAACCCACAAGGCACACTGTTGTACCCTTGGGCTGGCGAAATTGGAGAGCCCCTAAGGGAGGAGCAGTATGGAGGGGGCTGCCTGGCCTGGGTAACTGTGGATACAGGGATGTGACCAGCTCATGGTAACCTCACTGGGGGGATCTGGGTTCCTAACCTCCCTGTCCTCCCTTTTTCCTCCAAACCCAATAGGAAGCCAGAGGTCAGGGGAGTCCTTGGATGTGTCCAGAGACAACAGCTTTCCCAGCCAGGCAGCGGGGTGTGGAAAGGCGGGACTCAGATCTGGAGGGACAAAGGGAAGACTTCCTGCCCAGCACCAAAAATGACTTCTGTTCCCAAAATGCTTTGCCGCTACCCCCCAGGGCCCCTGGTCCCCTGGGTGCTCAGGGTGACCACAGCACAGCTCCATACAGCTCTCCAGGTACAAAGTGGGAGGGACTCTTATCCCAAGGTGAGGCTGGAGGAGTGAGTGGAAATTTGGAGGAAGAAGTCTGAACCTTCCCAGCAGGGAGTGGAGGCAGCTAAGCAGTGATCTGGCTGATTCGAGGCCTGAGCCGGCATCCAGCACAGATGGACAGAATCTCTCTGATTCCTCACAGCCTCAAAGAGAGGAGGCGAGGGAGAGGGGAGGCCACAGATAAAAACACCGCTGCCTCCAGCAAGCCATTTAGGAAGAGCTCCTGAGCCTTTGTTCACTGCAAATACACAGAACTGGTTCTCGCTTCCCCTGGAGCTAAGGTTCTGGTATTTATGGCTGGGAAGGAGAGGGGAGAGGCAGCTGGCGGAAATGGGGGAAGGGATTTCTCTCTCCCTCTCATCCCTGGGAAAACTCAGATCCCCTCAAACCCAGCTCCGCTTGTTTCTTTTCTGTGTAGCTCTGGGCAGTTTCCTGCATTTCTCTGGGCCACAGTGTCCTCATCTGGAAAGTGGCAATCATAGCACCCTCTTCCCAGGGTTCTTGGAGGAGTAAGTGTGACAACACGTGTGCAAGCTTATGTCCCTCACCAGAAGAAACGGAGGATGGTGGGCAAGTGCCATTTTATGGAATACCCAAAAGGAATACTTATCTCTAAATATGTCTTGTTGAAATAACAGGACCTTTCCCCCGCCCCCTACTGGTTTACTGAGTGTCTTCATACCCCCATCCCTCACCCCTCTTTGTGGGCTGCCCTGGAGCAGGGGAGAGGATGGGAGGCCGGCAGCTGAGCCAGAGATCAGACACACACAGACATCAAGTGTGGGAACTCTAGAAGTGGTGTACGGCAATTCTGGAAAGGGGGAAATTGGGCCAGGGGGCGCGAGGAGTGTGCCTAAGCAGTGGCAGGGTCAGCATTCCGGGTGAGAGAAGCCTCCCAGGTAGGAGGAGGAGCTTGGAGCAGGAACAGCACCCAGGAGGGAAGGTACTAGGAGGAATTAGCCAGAAGGGCCACATACAGGTCCTGGGATAGTCCGCGTTCTCAAACACCACACCATGTGTCTTTTTTGTTTGTTTGTTTGTTTTCTGGTGGAGATTTATTTATTTATTTATTTATTTATTTATTTATTTATTTGAGGGGGGAGGGGCAGAGGGAGAGAATCTTCAAGCAGACTTCTAGTTGAGCACAGACCCCAATACCAACCCTGGGCTCGATCTCACAACCTTGAGGTCAATACCTAAGCTGAAACTAAGAGTCAGACCCCCCCTTTTAAAAAATATTTTATTTATTAGAGAGCATAAGCAGGGAAGGAGGGGGCAAGGGGAGGAGAGGCAGATGGAGAGAGGCAGACTCCCCGCTGAGCAGAGCCTGATGGGGGACTTGATCCCAGGACCCTGGGCAGATGCCTAAATGACTGAGCCACCCAGGTGCCCCAAGTCAGACGCTTCACCAACTGAGCCTCCCAGGTGCCCCACCACAGCATGTATCTTGATAACCACAGAGGTAGAGACTCTACTCCAGAGAAGCCCTTCCAAATCTTTGTCCCTCTTACTGTTTTTCTGCTCCTTCCTCTGAGCAAAGCCCCATGCCTTAATCAGTCCGGACTGCTGGTGTCTGCCAGAGAAAGTGATTCCTTCTTGTTAGCCCTGGAGTCCCTACAAATTCATTCACTCATTCATTGACTCACACATTCAACAAATATTTATTGAACATCTATTACTTATGTTCACTATTTTAGGCCCTAGGGGATACATCAGTGAATGAAATGGAGCCCTGTCCTAAGGTAGAGAGACAACAAACAAACAAACAAAAAAATAAGCAAAATATATAGGAGGTATAATGGAGGAAAAGGAAGGAGAATAAGAGGATGTGGGAGGGAGGTCAATGTAAAGAAAGTGCCAGAGGGTATCTCATCAGGAAAGCGCCTTCGCCTTCGGAGTAAAGACCTGAAGGGAAGAAGAGAGGAAGCCATGTAGGCGCCTGGAGGGAGAGCATTCCAAGCAGTATGAACAGCAGGTACACAGACACCAAGGTGGGAGTGCCTGACATATTTGAGCAAGAGCAAAAGGCCAGCATAGCTGGGGTAGAGTGCACAAGGGAGAGTAATAGGTGACATCAGAGCTCATGGGAGGATCAAGCTGTGGAGGGCTTTGGAGACTGTTTTAAGATCCTCCCCTCAATCAGGCCCTTAATGTGGCATTTGGTTTCCTTCGTTCAAGCCACACTTGAGTTATTTCAAAATTTCAAATCCCCTGTATCAGTTAGGGTGCATTTAGGTTGCATTTGAAAACCCAACAGTCAGTGCCTCAGATAGATCATAAGGATATATATTGTGTCCTGGACAAGTGTCTGAAGGTAGTGGGTCCCAAAACTAGTTTCACAGTTCACAGATGTCACCAAGGCCCCAGCGTCTTCCTGTCTTTTTCATTCTGTCACCCTCACTGTGTCTCCTTATGGTGACAGGATGGCTGCTACAATTTCAAGCCTCACACCCCCTCCCAACAGCTTCCCAAGTAGAAATGAAAGTCTTGGACAAAGAAAAATGCATGTGTTTAGTGAGAAAACAGGAAGATTTTCTTCTTCCATATGTCTCTTATCATGGAGGAAAGAGTTTCCCAGAAGACCCAACAGACCTTTTGTTTCATTGCCCAGAATGGGGTCACATGTCTACTCCTCAGCCAATCACTGTGGAAGGGAATAGATGGTCTTAATTGATTTGTACCAATCATGATTCATCTTGGACCTGGACACATTGACTGGTGGAGAAAATTGGGGCTTTTTTAGCAAGGGAGGAGGAAAGCTATGGGGTAGGTGATGGGTACTGTCTACCATGTCCTTCTCAGGTCCCCTCAACCACCCACCTGCCCTCCCACCCCGTCTGTGATCCCTTCACCTATACCCTGGAGCCCAGCCTTCAGGGTTATCATTCCACTGAACTCATTGTCGTTCTTCCTAAATTAACATCTCTGCCTGGCTCTCCTGTCCCAGCAAATGGCAACACCATCCACTAGCCCAAGACAGAATTACATGCTTGCAATGTGCCAACAGGCGCGCCAGTGATATATTGCATTAGCATTACGTTACTAGAGAATGTGATGCAAACAGAGCTCTGTGGTTTAGCTTGGCCTCTTGAAGTCTTGCCATTTGCTGTGAGAAGAACAGGTTCCCGGCAAGCTGTTATCCCTTCAGCCTGAGTCCCCAAATGAGAGAGACATGGAGCAGATATGAATCTGAGCAGAATCACCCAGCTATCCTAAAATCCTATGAGCAAGAAGGGCATACCTGTTCCTGTAGTCACTGAGATTTTTAAAGATTATTTGTTACACAACATTATTGCAACAGTAGCTGACCAATATAATGGGCATTCAGTTTGTTTCCAGTTCTTGGCTAGTACAACAAGTCACCTGCTTGTAACAGGTCACCTCGTGCACCCGTGTATCTTCAACTTTTCTAGTTAGTGCTGACTTGTTTTCCAAAATTTTGTACTAATTTACACCCCACCAGCAATGTATCAGAGTTTCCATGGCTCCACGTTCTTGTCAACACTTGGTTTTGTCAGATGTCTGCTGATCTGATGGGTGTGAAATTGCATTGTCTGTCTAACTCTTACTCATTCGTCCCTTCCTCTGAGCCTCCTTCCCTAACTCCTTAGTCGGAACTAGGTCTGCATTCTCAACACATTCCTGGCTCCTTATGCTTGCCTCTCACACTTCTAGTAATATGGAATTGTGTTTCTCTTTTAGTCTATCACCAGACAGAGGCCCTGTATCCCAGTCCCAGTATAGAGATCAGCACTTAGTAGGCACTCAGTAAATAATTGTTGAATGAATATTTGATGAGAAACTTTAATGAAGCTGGTCAGCTCCTGAATGTACGAGTTGAGGCAACTGATTCATCACAGGTACAAGGTGTGTACAAATGTCAGAGACCAATTGCTTTTCATGTGGGTATCTGATTTGGGCTTTGAATGCTGCTGATTTTTAGCTGAAAATGTGATCAGACCAATGTGGATCTCAGGAGACAAGCAGCAGCTACAGAAGTGAGTGAAAGCTAAACCCAACATTTTGTGGGAAAATGTGATCTAAAAAAAAGCAGATAATGGCAAATAGTTAGAATTTACTATTGTTGCACGATATTCTAAACATTTTATACATATATGGAGGCTTACAACAACCCTATGGGGGTAATATCAGAGGAGGAAACCAAGAAGAGCAACTCGCCCAAGGTACACAGCTGATGAGTGAAGGACCTTGACTGGTTTGAACTCAGGCAGTCCGGCTTCAGAGCCTGAGCTTTTAATCACCATTCTCTGCTGCTGTTCTGGAAACCACACATACCCCCAAGGCAATTGCTTTAGAGATCATGGAAGTTGGCACTTCCCAGAGATCTCATCCCTGAAATGCTGAGAACCCATTTGGATGGCATGGTTGTGTTTGATATATCTAAGATTATATTCAAAGGTCAGAGTTCTGAGCGATCCTTGAAAATGCATCTCTGCTGCCAGTCAGAGCGATGGAAAGAACACAGATCTGGGAGCAGGGAGACTTGGGTTTTAATCCACTCTTGGCCACAGTCTTAGTTTAGGTTATTTTTGTTACATGAAGAAAAAAAATAACTCCAAAATTCCCAAGATGAAGAAAAAGGCTGTATTATAAGGGATGGATTGTGCTGGTGGGAGGTCCAAGTGTTGATCTAAGAAGGGACGCATTGATAGGACACTTTCTGTGCCTTTCTCTCTGAGCTTAAGACCAGCATCTCATTCCAGGGTCACATTTTTGGGTGGTGAAATCTGATTGGTTTAGCTTCAGTCAGGTGTTTTCCCTCAGGTCCAATCAATCGTGGGGAGGAAGTAAGATCACTTAAACCCCAGGCAAGGGGGATCATTGTGAGGTGGGTGGATATCTCTGGAAGGTATCTAATAAAAATAGACCTTAGAGAAGCCATCTCCCCTCACCCCCCGCCCTGGGACTCAGTTTTCTTATTTGTATCTTGTTTACCATTATATTTGCTATGTCTTGCACATAATAGATATTTAACAATGATTGAGTGGGATCAAGTCATCTCTGTATTACCTTCTGACTCTGATAGTGTGTCTTCTAGAATGCTTATATGTAAGCTGTGGGGGTTATGAGAGCTAACAGTGAGGAAGAAGAGGGAGAGGAGGGTGGACAGACACTGACTGGAGGTGTCCAATTTAAGCAGTCCTTTCTCTGGGAATCTTTCCAGTGTCAATCCTCTGTCCTCACCAAGCAGCCTTCTGGACAGAATTTGGCTTCTCTAATGGACTTTGTCCCTGGAGAGTTAGTGCCCTTTATAAGTTAAATTGGCTTCCTGACAATAGCCAGCACAGTGTCCTTTGGTAAACATGGTCTTAAAGAGATGACCCTGGTTTTTTTTTTTTTTTCTTTTTCTTTTCAACCCTGGATGTGATTCCAAGGTCTAGAACCCAGACTGTTCCAGTTACTATGTGACTTGGGTGGGTCACTTAACCACTTGGTACATCAAAGTCTTCATCAGCCACACAGATATGAGAATATTTGTTCTGCCTCACTCACAGGAGTGTTTGAGGGATATTGCATGTAAAATTATCCAAAATGATTGAACTACATTTACGAAGTGCTGACTCGATGCTAGGCATAGCATTATATGCTAAAATGGAGGATTTCACATAATCCTCACAAGAATTTTAGGAGGTACCTACTAAGATTATCCCCATTCTTTATAAATGAGGAAACTGAGGCTCAGAGGTTATGTAACTTGCCCAAGTTCACACAGTTGATGAGCAACAGAGCCAGGTTCAGAGCCGTTCTGAACCACAAAGCTCCATGGCCTTTGTCAGTGGCCCAGCTATAGACGAATGCATGACAATGTGGTAGTAATTATTATTACCAGAGCCAAAGCCCCCTTGGTCAAAATTAACTTTGAGTTTCCTGACATGGGACCTTCGAAACCAAAACTTGGACTCCAGAGAAACACAACTTCAGGGTATCTTCCCTCAGTAAAAAGGGAAAAAAGTCTAGAAAATATATGAATTAAGACATCTCTAGGCTATGAATGAAAGAAACTCAGCTCAAACTAGCTTCCTCAAAAAAGGAGATTTATCAGCCTCCCTCTTGGGAGGGGGTGAGGGTGAGGAACCTCCCAGCTCAGGGCACTTTCTCTCTCTGACTCTCATAGGTGTTTCTTTGTGCTCACAGCCTGCGTTCTCTCATACTTCACATGAGCTGCTTCTCCTGGAAGAGTGATCAGCCAATAGCACTTCCAGGATCACATCTCAATAGCTCTATAACTAGAGCTGAGATGGGATTTCATTTCCCAGCTAGAGATTAAGAATCTCACTGAAGCACTCCATTGGCCCAGTTCAGTCATGTGTCCTCTCCTTTGAGCCAATCAGGACAGCCAGGAGCATGTGGTTCTATGATTGGCTGCCCAGCTTGGGTCATGTGCCACACCTATGTGGTAGTGAGGGACAGTGGAGATGGCAACAAAGATATGGACTCTGGGTGGGGCAGGGCAGAGCTCTGAAACCAGTGGTCACCCCAGTTTGTGTACTCTTCAGCTGGTGGCTCCAAACTTCCTAATCCACATGTACTAATAAAAGTCACCTAGTAGGCTGTTAGTTTCATTTTCTTGTCTTTTTCTTCAGAGGTGTTCAGGTGGTCTTCTAGAGAGTTGGGGGAGTGGATCTGTCCTTTTCTGCAAGCCACTTCATTCACAAATGTACCTTAGCTTCCTTGCCTGCAAAATAGGGATGATCCAGCATCCGCCCAACTTCCTTACAGGGATGTGTGGGGACCCACAGAGCTAATGGATGTGAAAATTGCTTTAGAAGGAACAAAGTGCCATATTTACAAACACAGGATGTATTTATTGATTTATTTATGCTCCTTTGTGTTCCAAAAAAGGATTTGAGATAGTTTACTAAAATGCACACAATACGGCAGGATAAAAATAGATAAAATGATAGAGCAAAGGGAAAACAAGGGTAGAAGAATAAAATAAAGTCAGGGAAGATGCTGGTACATGGAAATCCATGCTCCGAATCCCTGAACAAATTCAGATCTGAGCTTCCTCATGAACAAAAACATGGGAAGCACGATCAAAATGTATAGCAGCCATTAAAGTAAAAACATAACAGCATACCAGGAAAGTTTTCATAGCTTATCTTAACACTCATATCTGATCAAGATGATATTGTGGATATCAATATATTATGAATATGCATATTCAACAATATTTAGATCTCTGTCCTTCCATTTTCATGTTGTCACTTGACATCTACTTCAGAGTCTCATGTGGAGCCATCATTTATGATTTGATTTCATTTAGCTAAAAACCAGATACCAATAAAATAGCAAGCAAAAACATCCCTTTCATCTCTTCTGGCTTTCTTTTTCTGGGAAAATGAGATCAGATGCACGGAATGGTACATGAGTTCCCCAGTGAAGTACAGGACAAAAAAGTTCGAGCATTTTGGTTTCGCTGAAACATATAAAAATCACCAAGACATAAAACTGATCCAAGCAGGCCATAAAGACACTGCTGCCTTTGCCTCAGAACTTGGGCTATAATCTGCTGTCCTGGAAGAAAATTCAAACATAAATCAGCCTCCACTGTATTTTTAACCACCTACGAAATTCTTCATTTCCTGCCTGAAATGCTTCTGACAGTGAATGATTCCATTCTCCCCGACTTCTGCTCTGAGAAGGTGCCCTCGAGGCAGTAGTGGGAAGGGGAAGGCTGGGGTCCAGGTCTGGACCCCTCGGGTCAGGCAAGTCCAGTATGCACAAAGGGGTGGAAAAATCGACTAAGGGTCTCTGTAACAAATAAGCCAGGGTTGTGGCTAGCCTACACAGTGATTTTGTGTAAAGTTGAAAGGGTTACCCTGTAGGCATAGGAAGTCCCTTGGGGTCCCACCTGGGGTGCCCTCTTCCCCATCTTCACCTAATCTAATCTCATCTTCCCTCCCAGACCCATAATCTCCACAAAGCCCACAGAATTCTCTTTTTTTCTGAGTTTCTAATGCATCAACAGTACGTACCAGACAGCTGGCATTTAATTATATGATGTCTGGTGTTCACTATTTCATGTTGTCAGTCTGTCTCTCTAACTAGATCGAATCTATCTTGAGGGTAATGATTGGTTTTTATTTGATATGTTTACCTTACAGCCAAGGAGAGCGCCTTATGTCTAGATGCTTTACATATAACAAGGTCATTAAAACAGAATCTTAGGGTGTCTAAGCAGTCTAATTCCCCCTCCCCGTCCCCATGCCCATTTCACAGATGAGGAAATTAAAAACTGAAGAGGAGGCTTTATCTGCCCAAGGTCATGCAGTGAGAACCTGGCCTAGCCAGGAATGAACCTGTTCTCCTGTCTGCCAAGGCAGTGTCCTATATCCCTTAAACGCTTAGCTCTAAAACTCATAGACAGTTCATAATCACAGCCCACTGGAGAACAAAGACAGACAGACAGACAGCCCACAGTAATCAATCTGCATGTGGCCAGAGTTTATAGCACAAAGCCAGGCCAAGCTTCAGTAGGCTCGTCAGACGGCCCCCATGGTAATCAAAGCTGGTCTTGTATGTAGCAGGGGGACGAAAGGACCTCAGTGGGTCATCTGGGGCTTTTCAGCCTCCCCAGCACCACAGGATCACGCCATCTGTAATGTCTGGTCACATAAAACCATGATTGATGGTCTCAGCAGGAAGGACAAGAAGATAGGTGGAGAGACATCACAGAGAGACACTTGTGTAGGTTGGGGGCTGCCTTTTGCAGTGAACCCACTTGATAGCAAGAAACCACCCAAGTATTTGCCCCAAACTCCTAACAACAGGTATTTTACAACAGTGTCAAAGCTGATCAAAACCAATATCAAAATAATAACAACAAAAAAAAAATACAAGTGGCAACAGTTGCTAAGCAAACCTTATACCAGAAAGCTGGCAGCAGAAGCATCAGTCCTTCCGAGTCCCTGCTGGTCATTCACAAAGCACGGCACCAGTGGCTTCGTAATGCTCATGATGACCCTACAAGCCTGGTCTCATGAGCTTGTTTCGTTTTTCAGGCCTGGGAAATTATGGTTCAGGAAATGTAAGTGTCATGTCCCACATCACACCACTGCTAAGTGGCAGAGCTGGGGATGGGAGTCCGGGTCGGTCTCCCTCACTCCCCTTACGCTACAACCCACATGTGCATTTCTACCAGCCCCATTTCAAGTTATTTGTCCTCTTATCAGAACCATGGGACAAGGTTTGGGTGGAAAATCCGAGGCTCTTCCAGAAAAAGATAACAGCTTGCCCAATATTTCACAAGGGAATTGGAGCAGGGGGAGAAAAGGGATTGAAGCCCACTTAGATCTCCGTGGCTTTTTCTTGGTGCCAAACAAACGCATGAGAAGCCACTTTCTAAAAGAACACAGTGTTTTCCCCTCTCTTCTCACCTCCCCTGGGCCTGTGCCTGTGATAATTGGGAAGTACAAAGTCTGGTTTTTCTGGGATTGGAACCAATGCTGTGAAGAGTGTTCTGACAATAAATGCTGTTGATTGACAGTTGATGGACAATGTTTTTGAGCAAGTGTTTCCTGTGCCAGGTGTGTTAAGCTGAGAACTGCTCTAAACAACTACTCAACAGCCTGCTTCCTGTTCAGACAGAATTTACTACACTTTCCCTCTATGGGCCTCGGTCAGGTGTCCAGGCGAGATGCTATCTCAGGTCCCCTCCAGCTCCATTACTCAATGACTCTATCAAGAAGAGAACACAGATCTGAAAACAGTCCTCCTCCACCCCCCAAACATTGAGTCAGGGTTAATCATTCACACACAGAAACACAAGCTCCAGTAGAAAGGTAGCTGATCAGAAAATAAGGCATTTCATTCTGGTATCATATCCTTTGGCCTAATAATTCCACTTATTTGTGAATTTATCTTAAAGAACTATATACACAAAGATGTTTGCTTTGGCATTATTTGGAAGTAATGTCCCATAGAATAATGTCCAATACCAGAATGGTGTGACTCAACTGGCAGTATATACAGCTATCACAAAAGATTATTTGAAAGACATGAGAGAATGTCTATGACTGCTTTTTTTTTTTTTTTAAAGATTTTATTTATTTATTTATTTGACAGATAAAGAGCATGCACACAAGCAGGGGCAGCAGCAGAGGGAGTGAGAGAAGCAAGCTCCCCACTGAGCAGGGAGCCTGATGCAGGGCTCTATCCCAAGACCTTAGGATCATCATCTGAGCCAAAGGCAGATGCTTAACCAACTGAGTCACCCAGGTGCCCCTATGACTGGCTTTCAAATTGCAGTTCAGTATCCATTAATGGATCATGAAATAAACTTAATAGGTCTCCTGCCACCAACTCTTTTTTAAAATGAAATAGACTGGAATAGAAAATACAGAGTACATCACAGGTGGTAAAGGTGTTCATCAGGAAACCAGTTTAGGGTATGTGGATAACTGGGCCAAAATACCCATAGTATTTTTGTATCATATGGTCACAATTAAAACATCTCTGAAGGGGGTGTCTGGGTGTCTCAGTCACTTAGCATCTGTCTTTGGCTCAGATCATGATCTCAGGGTTCCTGGGATTGAGCCCCACATCCAGCTCCCGGATCAGCAGGGAGCTTGCTTCTCCCTATTTCACTCCCCAGCTTGTGGTCTCTCTCTCTCCCCTGTCAATTAAAAACAAAACAACAACAACAACAACAAAACCCAAATCTCCAAGGACATAAGTCTGCAGTGTACTGTACAATAGGATTACAAGAGTGTAAAACACTCTATCTGAGACAAAGCCTAGAAGGGAATACACAGGAACAAAGGTAAGAACTGTATTAAGAGTGGTAGAATAGGGGTGCCTAGGTGGTTCAGTGGGTTAAGCATCTGCCTTCAGCTCAGGTCATGATCTCAGTGTCCTAGGATGGAGCACCGCATTGGGCTCTCTGCTCAGAAGGGAGCCTGCTTCCCCCTCTCTCTCTGCCTACTTCTCTGCCTACTTGTGATCTCTCTCTGTCAAATAAATAAATAAAATCTTTTTTTTTTTTTTAAAAGAATGATAGGATAAAGGGTGTTGTTTTTCATTTACAAGTTTTCTGTGATGTTTGTAGGCAGGTTTGTTTTTTGTTTTTGTAAGATTTTATTTATTTATTTGACAGACAGAGATCACAAGTAGTCAGAGAGGCAGGCAGGGAGAGAGAAAGGAGAAAGCAGGCTCTCCGTGGAGCAGAGAGCCTGACCTGGGGCTCGATCCCAGGACACCAGGATCATGACCCCAGCAGAAGGCAGAGGCTTTAACCCACTGAGCCACCCAGGCGCCCCTTGTTTTTGTTTTTTAATTTAACTTTTAAGCAACCTCTACACACCAGGTGGGACTTGAACTCACAACCCCAAGATCAAGAGTCACATGCTCCACCTCCTGAGCCAGCTAGGAGCCCCTGTAGGTGGTTCTTAACAATAAAACAATAAAAATGAGTAGAAACACATGACCAAAACCCAAACCAAAACAAAGGAATACCAATTTGTCATTATGAGAGCCCAGGGGACCAAAGGGCTCAAGGTGGGGCTTCATGGAGCAGCAGAGCTTCAGAAAGAGCCTTGAACATGGGACAATTTGAACGAGGCACGGGGGATGGCCTCTAAATAAGTAGGGTGTTCACTAAAAGGACGAAGGATACAGAGGATAAAATGGGGTGGAAAAAATGCCTCCGTGATGTAGAACGGTTTTATCTAGGAAGGAAAGGAGCGCCTCCATCTCTGGAGGATGGGAGACTACTCCTCCGGAGCCAATCTAGCCATCCCCTCCCGGCCCTTATGTGAGATTTTATTTTTGTTTTTTAAAGATTTTATTTATTTATCAGAGAGATAGGGGGAGAGAGCGAGCACAGGCAGACAGAGAGGCAGGCAGAGGCAGAGGGAGAAGCAGGCTCCCTGCTGAGCAAGGAGCCTGATGCGGGACTCGATCCCAGGGCGCTGGGATCATGACCTGAGCTGAAGGCAGCTGCTTAACCAACTGAGCCACCCAGGCGTCCCTTATATGAGATTTTAAACTACAGGTTGCCCCTCATAAACATGGCCGCGCCAAGATGGCCACGCCCCCTCAGCAGGGTCGCGACCACCAGTAGCCCCGCCTCCCAACGTCTCTGCGGCCAATGAGAGGGAAGTACGGGTGTTGGTGCATGCGTGGTGCCACCAGAGGGTGCGTCCAATAATGACTGGGGGATCGAGGAGAGTAACATGACCAAAAAGAAGCGGGAGAATCTGGGCGTCGCTCTGGAGGTGAGGGGACAAGCAGGGGTGGGCCGCATCGTTAGCTGCCTTCTCCCTGCAGCGGGGTACAGTGGGACGGCCCGGCTGCAGGTTGGAGGAGTGGCTGAGGGGAGGAAGTGAGAGCGACGCGGATTTGAGAGAAGGACGCGAGGGGCGTGAGAGCATCGGATGAGGGACCCGAAGATGAGGGGCGGGATGGGTGAAATGGAGTTTGGAGAGCCTGAGGGGGCACCGGAGGTGAAGGGACCTTTACAGGGAGGAGACCTGGAGGTGAAGGGGAGGCCCCGAAGAGGATTGGCCCCGGAAATAAGGAGGCCCTGAGGGGAGACATGTGACTGAAGAGGACGGGCCCTTGGGGAACCGGGCGCTCCAAAAGGATAGATACCTGTGGATGAGGGCCCCCCAAAAGTGAGAGAACCCATACTGTTTAGTGTATTACTAAATGACTTAAACATCCCCTGAGATGGGAAATTTTTCCCCTGGGGTACTGAAGCTCGTGGCCTGAAAATTACCATGGGAATTATGGGAATTTATGGAGAATTCTGGAATGATGAAGTTCCCAAAGAGCTTAAAAATAATGTACTGCATATGGAAGGGAAAGCAAATGAGGCATATTGAGCAGCCGCTGTGCCCTACTTCATTTGCATTCTCACTAGTCAGTACTCACTAAAAGCCTGTGAGAGTTTTATTTTGTTTTTGTTTTTTAAATTTTATTTATTTATTTGAGAGAGGGAGAAGCAGACCAACCCCCCCCGCCCCAGCGGGGTGCCCGATGTGGGGCTCAGATCCCAGGACCTTGGGATCATGACCCCAGCCGAAGACAGCGGTTTAGCGGACTGAGCCGCCCAGCCACCCCAAGTCTGTGAGAGTTTTAAACCAATGGGGAAGCTGAGGTTTCAGGCAGAGCTCAGGCCAAAGCAGTGGAGGAGCTGAGACGCAGGCCAGGTGATTTGCCCTCTAGGGCATCTTATTTCTTCAGTGTTACATACAGTTCCCTCAGATACTGACCCAAGAGTTACCAGAGAGATAGATACAGGGTAATATTCTTTGGGAGTTTACTGCCAGTTCAGTAGTTCTCAAATTTTAGAATGCATTAAGGATAATTTGCAGAGCTTGTTGAAAATGGAGACTTGAACTGTCTCCCACCCCAAGTAATTCAGTAAGACTTGGATATACATTTTCAACAAGGAATCTGCATTTTTTAAGTAGGCTCCATGGCCAGCATGGGGCTTGAACTTAGAAACCTGAGATGGAGAGTCCCGTGCTCGACGGACTGAACAAGCCGAGCACTCCCAGGAATCTGCATTTTTAACCAGCTACATGTACCCATGTTGATGCGGGAGGTTTTAATACCACGCCTTAAGAAATATTGTCCTACTTGGTACAAAAAAAAGATTGGTGGAAATATGAACCTCCCTCTAAAAGAGAATATGAGTGGTAAAATGAGGTGCACTGTGTGGTGGAAAAAGCATAGACTTTATTAGATTAGGACACAATAATTGCTGAAGTAGAGAAACCTTAAAATTCAGTGGCTTCAGAAAGTTTATTTTTTCTAGTAGGATAGAGCAGGGATTGACAGATGTTGCCTATAAATGGCCAGATAGTACATTTCTAGGCTATGTGGGCCATATGGTCTCTGTTGTAACTACAGTTGATCCTAATTATTCACGGATTCTGTATCTGTGAATTTGCCTTCCTGCTAAAAATGTATTTGTAACCCCCAGATCAGTACTTGCAGTGCTTTTGCAGTAATTCACAAACAAACCAGTGAAAAATTTGAGTCACCTGAGGCACAGCTAAGGTCGAACAAAGTAACACTCTGCCGTCTTATTTCGGCTTATACTATAAACAGGTGTCCTTTTGGTGGTCTATTTAGTGCAATGTTTTTTGTGTTTGTGTGCTTTTTGTTGGTGATTTTGTTGTTTAAAATGGCCCTCAAGTGTAGTGCGAAAGTGCTGTCTAGTTTTCCTAATGTGCAAGAAGGCTATATTTGCCTTACAGAGAAAATATATGTTAGATCAGTTTTGTTCAGAGTTGAGTTACAGTGATTTTGGCTGTGAGTTCACTGTTAATGAATCAGTAATATATATTAAATAAAGTTTCCGAACAGAAAAACACACAAAACACAGGTTTTGTATTGATCACTTGATAAAACTGTTGTGACCAGAGGCTCATAGGAATCTAACCTGGTTCAGTATTTGGTAATTCCTTGTTGGCAGCAACTTTATAGAACATAGCTACCATAAATAAGCAGCATCAACTATGCTTAGATAGGCTATCTTAGCACAATGGCAGCCATAGACAATCTGTGAATTAATGGGTGTAGCTGTGTTCCAATAAAACTTTACAGGGGACTGTATTTGGCCCCCGGGCCGTAGTTTGCCAATCCGTGGTCTAGAGTGGTTCTGCTATAGTCCCCTCATCTTGTGATCTGCCATCCCTCAGTTTCTTAATGTCACCTCATGAATGAAATTAAGTCACATCCCATTGATGTGTCCACTGGCAAGGAAAGAGTGGAAGAAGCATAAGCATCATTGTCTTAAGAGTCATGGGCGCAGGGGCACCTGGGTGGCTCAGTTGGTTAAGTATCCTACTCGTGATTTCGGCTCAAGTTATGATCTCATGGGTTGTGGGATCGAGCCCCGCCTTGGGCTCCTCCCTTAGTGGAGAATCTCCTTGAGATTCTCTCTCACCCTCTGCCCCTCCCCCCACTCAGATGCTCCCTTGCATGTGCACTCTCTCTCTTCAAATAAACAAATCTTAATAATAACAATGGGCCCAGAGTGCCCACTTTCCATTGGCAAAGATGTGAGCTAAGACTCGAGACCTCACCCAACTGCAAGGAGCCAACTGCAAGAATGCCAAATGCATTCATTGGCTAGGGGGCCACATGCCCAGCTACAGCTTGATGGCTATGGAAGAAGGGCCTAGCATGTTTAGTGGACAGCCTGTAGTCTCTACTGCAGATTGCAATTTACCTCAAGTGTTTTTTTTTTTAATTCTTTATTTAAATTCAATTTCGTTAACATATACTGTATTATTAGTTTCGGGGGTAGAATTTAGTGATTCTTCAGTTGCATGTAACACCCAGTGTCATCATATCATGTGCCCTCCTTAATGCCCATCACCCAGTTACCCCATCCCCCTACCCAGCTCCCCTCCAGCAACCCTTAGTTTGTTTCCTATAGTTCAGCATCTCTTATGGTTTGCCTCTCTATATTTATCTCATTTTATTTGTCCTTCCTTTCCCTTATGTTCATCTGTTTCTTAAATTCCACATGAGTAAAATCATAGGGTATTTTTCTTTCCCTGATTTATTTCACTTACACTCCAGTTCCATCCACGTCATTGCAGATGGCAAGATTTCATTCTTTTTGATGACTGAATAATATTCCTCTGTGTGTATATGTGTGTGTGTGTGTGTACACACATACATACATACATGCACACCACATCTTTATCCATTCATCCGTTGATAGACGTGGGCTTTTTCAATATTTTGGCTATTGTGGACATTGCTGCTGTAAATATTGGGGTGCAGGTTCCCATTCAGATCACAATATTTGTACCCTTTGGGTAGTGCATTTGCTGAGTTGTAGGATAATTCTATTTTTAACCTTTGAGGAACCTCCATACTGTTGTCCAGAGTGTCTACCAGCTTGTAATCCCACCAACAATATAAGAGGGTTCCCCTTTCTCTGCATCCTTGCCAGCACCTGTTGTTTCCTGAGTTGTTGATTTTAGCCATTCTGACTGGTGTGAGGTGATATCTCATTGTGGTTTTGATTTGTAACCTCAAGTGTGGTTTTGGGGAGACAATATGTCTGAAATACCAGCCAGTGGGTCTCCAACTTCTCTTCCTTTGCCCACCTCCACTGCAGAAGTTAGAAAAGCTCAAGAGATACTTTCCCAGACTCAAGTATGGTTTTGAGAGGACCATATGTGTGAAATATGTAGCACACGTAAGGCTCAAGATGGAGATAATCAACAAACAGTGCCCTTATTAGTAGTCTTTATAGTTCTTTTGCAGTATTCCATCATGGTTAAGTCCAGCCCCTTTGTTCAGACTTAGTTTCTTTTTCTGATATACGATGACCTTCAGTTTCATCAGGGGTTATAAGCTCATTGACTATGATCCAAATACAGGTCACAGAAGTCTTGTTTGGCTGACACAGGTTTCTAAAATGTTTTAAATTTGGTGGGCCTGTGCGCTCCTAGTATGTTCACATTCAACCTTTTTTCTTAAGTCCTGTCAGTACCAATGTAGATATTTACATTTGTAACTATCTAGAGTTTGTTTAAAAAAAAAAAAAAAAAAACCAAAAAAAAAAACCCTCTAAGGTTACTTTTTGCTTTGATATTTTAAGATTCAATATCTATAACTGTGCACCTTAGGAAAAGCTTGGCATCTGGCTGTCTCCCCACCTGTTCCTCCATTGCCCCCCAGCAGATCTAAGTATTGAATGTGCACTGATGCTCAGTAGCAGTGGATATTGTCCTCTTATTAAAAGTCATGTGCCCAGAGCCAATGAAGTGGTGATTTAATCAAAATGTTTGTTAATCTGACGAGTGCAATAAAACCCCCACAAGTGAGTAATCTCAGCACCTGCAAACAGTCTCCACTTGTTGTAATGAAGCACTTACCAAGCAGGCAGCACTTACCCTGAGGGCTGGCTTGGGCCAGCTGAACTGGGCAGTCACCTCCCAGGTCAACCAAGGCACCCCCTAGCAGCCTCCATTCCTACATCTCCTCTCAAGGTGTGTTTATCCAACTCATTTGCCACCCTGTAAGATCTCAAAGTTGGAAAAGACTGGCTATGAGTTTAGCTTCTGAGAGTTAATTCTGAATAATGAGAGCATTCAGATGAAAAGTCACCAGCTTTGCTACTGATTTTAATGTGTGGAAGGAGGGAAAGTTGCATTTCAGTCTAAACTGATAGATTTTGACTGATGTAAATTCCTGTTTCTGTTTTTGTGACTCTGATAGTAATGAGCTGTTACTTGGTCATTGTATTTTCTTTCACAGACCATTCAGCTACGTGTCTTTAGATGTTTCAACAGCCAATGTGTACTCACAGATGTGTGTTGTCTTAGCTGACATCTTAAGGGGATAACTAGGTTAGATCTGGTCCCTAGTACAAAAATCTATCAGTTTGAAATGTTTGGCTATGAGGCACAGAACTGACCTAAGTAAATAGGAATATACTTTCTTCCCCATAACAAATTTGGAGGTAAATGGCTACTGGCATTGGTTCAAAAGCTAGGTCAAGGCTGGTACTTCTACATTCTCTAAGCTGTTTCCTCATATTCTCAAGATAGCTACCACAGCTCTAGTCATCATATCCAACTTTAAGTTAGGAAGAAGGATAAAGGAACTACAACACTGTTCTTTTTTTTTTTTTTTCAAGATTTTATTTACTTGAGAGAGAGAGAGAGAGATCACAGAGGCAGAGGGAGAAGCAGACTGGTTGCTGAGCCCAATGTGTGACTCGATCCCAGAATCCTGAGATCATGACTTGAGCCGAAGGCAGACATTTAACCAAGGGGCCATCCAGGCACCCAATGTCCCTTTTATCAGCAAAGCATAAGATGTCCCAGGAGTCTTCGAGCTGATTTCTGGAACATTTCATTGGCCAGAACTGGATCATGACCATCCCTGGCTGCAGTGAGTGTGGCAAAGCATCTCTTTAGCTTTTCTAACCTCTGTAGTGGGCAAAGGAAGAGGGATTGGGAATCAATGTTGTGTTGGCCAACTAATAGTATTTGCCAACTAATAGATAAAAGTGAATGGGAGTCATTTAAATTCACAAGAATCCTTACCAGAAAAAGAGGTAATAAATTGAGGGTAGAAAGTTACATAGGCAGGATGAGCACAGGAGGAAAGAACCTTGACATGTAATTATTTGCTCAGTATAAGCCACTGCTGTAAGCTCTCTGTGGGCATAGAGAGGCAGAAGCACCAAGTTGTTGGTTTGCAAACTGGCCCCCTTCCATGGAGGTCAGAGAGACCCAAGAAAGAGGCAGTCCACGCCAGGTTGATAGGTGGCAGGTTTAATAAGCAAGGGAACTTACTGGTGAGGCTTGTCTTGGGTAGTGAATAAGAGGACTAGATCTCTGCACCCGCCTGCCAAATCTTCAAAGTTTGTCCAGAGGCCTTAACTGGGTTCAGTCACGTATACTTTTCAGATGGTCTCCACAACACATGGTCTCTCAAGACTATGTCCTTGGAATAGCTCCCACTGTGGGAACAGTGGGCAGAACGTACATTCCAAGGTCAGTGGAGGGATGAGGAGCCTCCAATTGCCCTGGTCCCGTGCTCAGGTCAACCAGTGGTCACATCCACTTTGTTACCTCCTCCAGCACCAAGATGAAGAGAGTCACAGGCTGTGCACAAGGTTGGGGGGCATCTACCAATTTTCTGAGACAAGGGGCAGAAGCAGCTTAGTGGACCATCAATAAATATTTACTGAATTGGCTTGAGTAGCTGGAGGAAGCGCTTGAACCCTCGCCCTTGCCGTCTGGGCCCTCTTGAGTGGTTCGCTGGTCAGGGTTAGGAGGCTAGCATGGGGCAGGCAGTAGGACACCACCTTGCGGGGGAGCCACCCGGCCAGGGGCCGAGAGAAGGGCCACTGACCATTAAATGAGCCTCACCTGCTGTCAGGCGCAAGCGACAGGTTGCCATTGGGCAGGTGATTTCTCTCAACAGCCTGTGTCTGGCTCCATTCCACTTGACAGGGGTCAGGAGACTAAAACCTCATTACCTAACACGGCTGGATGTCAGCATGTGTGGAGTGGCTGTTTGCCAGCATCTTAATTAATGAATTCATAAGGCATGGGGTGGATGCCAGTTCTTGAATAGTGCTTTGAGCCTTTCAGCGATGAAGAAGCTTTTGCTAATTTATCAAAAAATATATATTGGGGGAAAGAGGAGAAAACAAACCCCAAACATTCTGGCCCAGGGACAGCTGAAGGCTTCAGGCAAGAACTGCCGTGGCTCTCCTTGTAAAGCTGCTCAGCACGCCAGAAGGTCTCACAAGGTCTCAGAGCTGCAAGCGTTTCAGCAGGGCCCCTTGTGTGCCTGACCTGGGGCGGTGGAGTAGGGGGCATTGAGTCTTCAGAGAAATGACAAGCCCTTTGGCTCTCTGCTTTTCCTGAAAATAACTCGTTGATTAAAAACCGGGAAGGTTTACGGTCTTCATCTGCTCACTCTGGGAGAGAAACTTCTGATGATTTGGGGAGACATGGATAGAGGTTTTGTCTTCTGTCCCCACAGAGCCCTGAGCCTCCTCCACAGAAAAACATCCCTTCAGCAGTGTCAGGGCAAAAAGCCCTTTGGGGTTTGAGGCTGGTCACCTGGGAAATCGAGGCCCATGACCCTCATGTGATTTGGCAGTGTGGCCTGATGGCCTCAGATGGAAAGCCCCAGCACTCTTGCCACAGATACCTGGGCAGGTGTTCTGGCCTCTTTACCCATTATAATAAATGTCCTGGGGCCTCCCTGACATGTGAAAATGAGTGGATTTCCAGAAATCCAGTTCTTAGGCTGCTGGGGCTGGAGATAAAACAGCTGGCACCATTCTCAGGGCTGTGAATTGGCATGTGAAAAGAAAGGCCTTGCTACCCACTAGGGAAAGAAGGGCTTATCAAGCCTACCCTAGCTCACCTTTCTCCTTCTCAAAACTGGGTCTGTTTTGTGTGAATTTTGGAGGGTGCTGTGGCAGTTTAGGCAATCTGGGGCGGGGGTAGGGGGGCAGGGATCTTCGAGAAGCCGGAAGTTGGAGGGTGGGTAGTTGCCTTCAACATGAGGATATGCACCCTGCTCCCATCTCGCTGTCTCCAAGCAGATTTCAGTCAGGTTCTTGCCTCACAGAGAGTATCTGTTATGTGGACAGAGACAAGGCAAAGCCCTTGTACAAGATTATTCAGAGTAGAGAATCTATTGAAAGCAGATCAACAAGCTTAGATTGGCTTCGACTGGGATGTGGAATGACTTTGTTCCACAGAACCCTTCTTTGTCATGAATGTTTTCATGAGGGATTTTGGAGAAAGAGCTTGAAGTGTTGGAAAGAATATAAGCTCTGAAGCAGAAAAACCTCAGATTCAGACCCTCAGTTCTGCCACTTCCCAATTACATGACCTTGATTAAAATCTCTACACTGGGAGTTTACTCCTCTCTAAAACAGAAACAGCCCCTTCCTTGCAGAGTTGCTGCAGACATTGGTAGCCTACACGAGCTGCACAAACTGCCTTGCCTGGAGTACAATGACTGGGGGTTATTCCCAGGAGCTAAGAGGCTTAGGTAGGTAGGTATGTTGGGTGGCAGCTAACAGCACAGAGTTGGACTGCCCAGTGCCCACCATGTGTGCCCTGTGACCCTGGACAAAGGACTTCCATCTCCATAGCCCAAGCTTGCTCATCTGCAAAACGTGAATACAGGAGTTCCCCCTTACCCATGGTTTTACCTTCTGAGGTTTCAGGTACCCACAGTCAACTCAGCCTGAAAGCAGATGATCCCCCTTCTGACATATTGCCACAATGCCTACATCATTCACCTCATATCACCTTATCATGTAGGCATTTTTTCATCTCCCATCAGCACAGGAAGAGTGAATATAGTACAGTAAGATATTTTGAGAGAGAGACTATATTCACATAACTTTAATATATCCCCTTTTGTCATAATTGTTTAATTTTTAATTTTAAAAAAATTTTCCTTATTTATTTCAGAGAGAGAGAGACAGATAGCAGACACAAGCAGGGGGAGTGGGAGAGGGAGAAGTAGGCTTCCTGCTGAGCAGGGAGCCCAATGCAGGGCCTGATCCCAGGACCCTGAGATCATGACCTGACCTGAAGCCAGATGCCCAACAACTGAGCCACCCAGGCACCACCATAATTGTTTTATTATTAGCTATTGTTGTTAACCTCTTATTGTACCTAATACATAAATAAAACTTTAACATAGGTATGTACGTATAGGAAAAAACATATATACACACACACACACACCATATATATATCATATATATACCATATATGTATACCATACAGACCATATATGTGCCATGTATACCATATACTATATTTATTTATTTATTTCAGTACTATATGTGGTTTCAGGCATCCATTGGGGTTTTGTTCCCAGCAGATGGGGGGGACCACTGACTGATGCTACTACTACCCCCTCATAAGGTTATTGTGAGCATTCTGTGCATGAGGTGCTGAGAACTGTGCCTGGCATATAGCACATGCCATGGAAGTGTTGACTACTGCTGGTAGTGTGATTTAATGTTGGGTGGATTTCGGCTTCTGTAAGTTGTTTTGACTCTTTATTAGCAAGTACCTGGCCAGGGAGCTGTAGGATATAACCCCATGACCACTGCCTGACTCCTGAGGTTAACCTGTTCCAGAAACTTCTGGCAGTCAGTTGCCAGAAGCTGAGAGCAAGTCTGGGAAAACCGGAAATAACTTCCTAAACCAGAAAGCAGAGTGGCCTGCGTAACCCAGAGCTCTAAGTCCTGAGGGTGCTTTCTGCCTTTTTCTGAAGAAAGCCTCGCCCTAGACAGTGGCTTGGGGTGGGTGGGGGAGTCGCCTCCCAGGCTGGGGAGAGGCTCTTGGGAGCACTGTTCAGGTACCCTCACTAGGAGCACCTGCAACAGGGTAGTGGCAGCCTGTGGCTTACGCCTGTCAGCAGGATATGAGCTGTGCACGAGGGCCCGGCAGCTGCCGGACCTGGGGTGGCCCCCCTATATCCCAAGGGGACCTGATTTGACCAGTGTGCTGGGCAGTTATCCGTGCTTGAGCTGGCACTAGGGTTCTCTGTCTCCAAAGAGGCCTCATTCGGGGTTTCAATTCCAGGAGGCTCCACACTCCTGAAAAGATGCCTCACGGGGATTTCAGATGAATTTTACAGTTTCTCTTAACACAGTGGTTTTATGGCGTTATAGGGCCCCAGGGAGACTTCCCTAAAGCTCTGAGAATAAGGTGTTATTCCCCAACTCAGGTGGCAGAGGGGATTTTGCTTAGCTGGCTCAGGGCTCATGACTGGCAGGTACAGCACATGGAGCACACGGCACTCAGAGCCACATCCGAAGGGCACAGTGGGGAAGGCTGTGGGAAGTCTCTGCCCCTGGTGATTGGAATTGAAAAAGCCCTCACTTCTCTTGGCACCTGCCAGCAGGATCAGCGGTCCCATTTGGCTGGGGTGGGGCCTCTGCTGACCTTGACTGCCTGCCCCGCTGACCTCAGATCTTCACATTCTTATGTTGGAAACGCACCCCCCCAACACCACCCAGCCTCCAGACTCTGATTCCCCAGTCTGTGTTTGGGTCAGAAAGGCAGTGGCTCTCAGTCTGCCTGCAGTAGAATCACTCGTGGGCCTTTCCTGATTGAGTGCAGACTTCCTGGATCCCCGTTCCAGGGCCTCCTCTGGGACCTTCAGCTTCCTCCCACTCCCTGCCATATAGGCAGAGTTTGCTAAGCTCCCCCCACCACCTTTCAGACTTCTTGTGTCCCTTTGTAGCTGTGCTTCACCTGCTCATCATCATCTCAGAGAGACACAGTGTTCTTTGTCCCTGTATAAAAATGGGACACTTGATCTTCTGAATACTATGTGTGTGTGTGTAATGTAGTTTTATTACTAATTTAATAATTATATATAATATAATTTTACATTGAGGGTATCCATTCTCACTCCCACACTGTGCCTCATCCCAGTCCCCACCTCAGCCGTTATCACTTTGCCTATGACAGTCAGTTACAGCCAGCCTTGCTGCCCCCTTAGCTCCAGGAAAGTCTCAGTACCTGAGGCACTTTTGGGCCAGCCACACTCTTTCTGCCAGTTGACCCTGTATCCATCCTGCTGGGCAGGAGTCCTGGGAGCCTCTGTGGCCTCGAGTGTAACTTCTTCCTGCTAGAGTTGGTCCAATCTCTTTGATGGGGCCTCTTTCTGCTGTAGTCCTGGGGCTTCACATTTCTGCTCCCTGTAGAGCCATGGTGTGGGTAAACATGGTCTCCGTCTGCCAGGCTCTGCCTGCCATTCCATGTCTCCTCAGATGCCCATTCATGCCCAGACCACACCTGAGTCTGTCTGCCCTTGGACGCTGCTCTAGGCCTCATCGTCAGGTGCTACCAGGCCCATCCTCAGCAAGTTGGTGCTGGCTGAAGAGCCCAGCCTGGTTTTAGCCCCAGGCAGGGACATGAGGTTCCAGCATGCTGTGTTCCAAGCCAGCTGGATGGGCTAGCCTTTAGAGGTGGTTCTGTTCGGATGGGCTACCCTGCAGGCCCCCTCTCCCCTCACCCCATTGCTAAACCCCTCTGTAGACTCAGAGGAGAGCCATATCCCAGCTAGATGGCCTCCTTTTGCCACTGGTGCCAGCCAGTGATGAATGGAGATTCCTTTCTATCACACACCCACACTGTCTCCTCTTACTTTGTCACGTTAACTCACTTTTTTTCTTTCTTTTTTTCTTTCTGTTCCACAAAGATCCAGTGAAAACCATTCTCAGCTAATAATGACAGCATATACTTATTTAACTCTTACTGTTTTAAGCACCTTACATGTGTTGGCTCATAGCATCCTCACAAAACCTTTTTGAAATATGAACCATTAACTTCGTTTTACACATGAATAAAATGAGGCACAGAATTAAGGAAGTCCTTTCGAGGGCAAGTGAGCAGCAAGCTGAGGCACCCAATTACAGCCCACCCTCCTCACTACAATACTTCTCAGGACCTGCAGTTTCAGGCTTCTGCACACTTGGGCTCCCAGCTGCTTGTCCAGCTTTGACCCTGTGTTTTTAAAATGTTCCTGACATTTGTCTTCTTATTCTGGCCCTAACCCTGTGGCCTCTCTCCTGTACTGGCTATATTGTCCTCTGTTGCCTTTAGCCTGGCAGCAGAGAGAAAGCTACCCAAGGACTCTAGATTTGCACTGGGGAATCTGCGAAATGCATAATTTACATAAATGCCATCAAGAATTGACTGAAAACCCAAGGAGCGGCTTCCTTTAAGGCCCACTTCCTGGGTCCTCTCTCCCATTTCTGGTCCATTTGAGTCAGCCCCACTCTGTAGGCACCACTCCTGACCCCAGGCACAACTAAAAGGTGCATCCTGACCTTCTCTCCCTACCTTCTTGTAGCTGGGTCACTCTTAAGTCTTTGCATCCATTATTATAGCTGCTTGAGAGCCAGCTTCTGCTTCAGCAAATGCTGCAGGGTATTTGACTGCCAGCGGGGTCACCTTCTGAGGACGGGTTTGTGGCCTGCTGAAGAGCTTCCTGACAGTCTCAGCCTCCCCTCACTCAGCTCACATCATGCAGCTGGGTTATTAAAAAAAAGGGGGGGGGGACTTGCTATTTAGAAGGGAATCAGAGAGAGCTGTCAGCAGGACATAAATATTCATAGAGGGAGGTTAGAACTTGAGTCCCTAAAACCTTGATTTGTGTTCGTCCGTTTAAGCCTCATTAAAAAGTGGTAAATGAAAGTGGGGATATTCAGTGGAACTGCAGATAAATTGGGCTTGTTCAGATAAAGGCCTCCAACTGCCAGCTCCACAGGCCCTGCCCAGAGCACGACGGCAGATTGGCTTGGTCACTTGTGGTTTGCCAACCTCAATTTAAAGATTTTGCTTAGCATGAGTTCCCAGCCTTGTTCTGGGCCAATTACCACTTGTTTGGGCACCTGGTAGCCTTCCAAAGGTGTCTAGGGATGGAAATCCCCCAAGCTGCTTCTTTCTCCCCAGAATGACATGTGAACTAGGACTTGGCCCAAGGGGCAGCAGGAAGAAATCTAACCTAGGCTAAAGATTTGCACTGGGTTATCCACAAAGTACATAATCTGTGTGTGAGTATAGTTGCTTCTCCTAGCTTCTTCAGGCTTCTGTGGGCACTAGGGAAGGGTTTCAGGCTCGAGTTGCTACATGAGGTCTAGATCTGTCCCTAGCTCCTTGGCTCATCCATGTCCAACCCGAGTCATTCCTCCAAGGCTACAAACACAAAGACTGAAGTAGGCCAGGCCTTTTTGGAGACCACAAAGGAGAGACTGGTGGCCACCATTCTAGGATAGGAGCTACAAAATCAGGCATCCTTAGGAGCCAGGCAGTCATATACACAAGTGGAATGGGCTGCACTGGGCAATACTTGATCCCTGAGCCACAAGTTTACACCATAGGCCCTAGGGGTTACCAGAGTCTGGTAAGGTGAGGTTGGATGCTCATAGCTGGAATGACCTAATGTGCTGTCAGCCTTACGAAAAAAGGCCTAATTCATTTGCCAAGGGAAGGATATGGTACCTCTCCAGCCAAGGGCAGCAGAGAAGGCCTTGTGGAGTAGGTAGTGCTTCAAGAATAAAGCTTTGGGATCTAGTGTGGAATTTGGTGCCCTGACTGTGGTTTCTATACCATGGGATGGTAGGGTCCCCAGGGGCTGGATTGAGGGTCCTGCTACGGCAAGTGGGTCACGTGGTGGCCTGAAGCACCTGCTTTTCTCATCCAGCCCCAGTGACCATCACATTAGGCTGTTACTGTTCCCTGAGCCTGGCTGCCTGGTGCTTATTTCCCTGCGGTAGAGGTTCCTGGATGGCCTTTAGCCTCCCCAGGTCCAGGCCGCAGCTCCTTGCTAAGGCTGTTCCCCAGGACAGTCCTACGTTTGGTGCCAATTAGCAGAAAAATGATACAGTTAACCAGGCAGTCAACTCAGGGCTCTTCAGTTGCTCCCTCCCACAGGGCCCAGCTTCTGGAGCTGGAGTTGGTAGCCAGCTGAGGCTGTAGGGAAGGGACTAGATGGTATGTCATTTGGGGCAGGCCTTAGGATAAGGCAAAGTGGCTGACCCAGAAGTGACTGGGTAGGTGCTGGCCAGGGAGAGGGGCAGAAGGTTTCAAGTGCATCTCTTCTGACACGGGCCCCAAAACACCCACTTGAAACACTGGGATCCATACGTATAATCATTGATTACTGTCTCCACAGGGGCCTTTTTGGAAGGGACTGGCTAAAGAACTGGCTGAGGCCAGTAAGGAGAGGGGGGACTCCCGTCTGTCTCAGAAAAGTCATTCTCTTTGGGATCCCAGTCTCCCATTTGTGAAATAGAGATCATATTTGCTATCCCTCCCAGGGATGTGGCGAGAGTGAGTGAAGTCAGATGGAAAATTGAGCATCCTTGGCACCCAAGGCACTATTCTGTCAGCTGCCTTAAGGGACACAGGGCCTTCTGAACCTTCCCACCCACTGAAACCTGGGCTCCCGCCAGCAGGGCAGAGGTAGTGGAACAGACCTGGGCCAAGAGAGGTGGCCAGAAAGACATGAAGACACCTGGAGACAGACAGACACAGATGAACTTCCAAAGCTACATGTATCATACCAGGAACTAGGCTTGGATGATCCAGTCCAGTATTTTACAAAATATTTTCCCACAACTCACATTATTTGCCCAAGAACACGGCTTTGAAACTATAATCAAAACAAATGGGAAAACTTATACCTTTGGCAGCCAGCCTTTGAGAAGCTTAGCTGTTTTGCCCTACAAGCTACAGCTGCCTTGATAATGATTTTGCACAAGAACCAAGTCAGAAAGAAACAAGTTTTTGAGCTGTGTGGTTGTTGTTTTTACACTCAGTGGATTTATTTTATTGATTCTCATGGGAAAATACATATTATTAACAACTTAAGGCCACCTTAAGTGTGTCAGTGCAAAAAACACTCTGTTTTTTGTCCCTTAGATGTCTAATCCCCCCATCCCTCACGAGTGTGGAACGCTGGGGGAAGGCAGCACCTCACTGCATTCTAGGCTAGGCCTGTGTCCCAGGTGCCTGATGGATTCCCCAGCCCTGTGGTCTGCACAGCCGGGCTGTGTGCTGGGGAGACAGAGCTGCTGCCCCCAACCCAGGCTTGGTCCAGAGGGGCAGGGCCGCTGTGAAAACTGCACCCCACCCAGAGCTGCTTCTGGTGGGGCCCCACTGTGTGGAAGCAGGAGACAACAGAACAGGCTGGGGGGCCAGGATCAGGGGACGCAGGGCACTGTCCAAGAAGACTCCCAGAGGCTCCTTCCTCCCCATTCCAAGATCCTGTTTTTGAAAGTTTTAAGGCTCTAGCACCCATCTCTAGTTATTGGGTGTGCTGTGTGTTTCAGATCGATGGACTGGAGGAGAAGCTGTCACAGTGTCAGAGAGATCTGGAGGCTGTGAACTCCAGGCTCTGTGGGGCAGAGCTGAGCCCAGAGGCCAGGTAACACATCTGCCTTGGACTCCCACCTTCCCCCACACCCTCATATTTATCCTGAGGTTCTGGCCCTGAGCTTCCTTCACCCTGCCCCTTGCCACTAGGGATCTGGGCCCCTGTTCACCTGGTCCATCCTGCCCCCGTGTGTCAGCTGCCCCTCAGATGGGAAGAAAAGGGCTTGAACCAAAAAACTCCTTTCCTCACAGGAAGTCTCTGGAGAAGGAGAAAAACAGCCTGATGAACAAAGCCTCCAACTACGGTAAGAAAGTTCCCTTCCTTTACCAGCTTCATCCTTCAGTCCCAGGGTCATGAGGGGACAGATAGCCCAGGGAGCCCATCAGGTCATGGGGATCAAGAGGGTTCTTTGGGAGGGAGCGCACCCTCTCCCACACCACCCCGTGGACCACCCCCACCCTTCCTCTCCACCCCCCACCCCCCAGCTCCCCACCCCTCTGCCAAGGCTCTAGGAATCCTCCGTAAGCCTGGCAGCCTGGAAGGAAAGCAGGTTTGTTCCTTTATTCCAGGGGAGATAGATAAGCTTATGGGTCTGTTCTTCCTCTGTGTGATGAAGGGGAATGGTAGTAGGTCCAGAAGAGACTCTCACATCCACCCAGACTGAGTGAGAGCAGTACCGCTCCCCCCTCCCGCCCCCCTCTCGCCCCCCACCTCCTCCCAGGAAAACCCTAGAGGTGAAGGAAGGGCTTACTGTGGGTGGAGCAATGCTGCCACCTTCTGGGGGTTGGGGGCAGAGTCAGGTAGAGCCAGGAGGGGGCAGGGCAGGAGCACGACTACTGCCCCCCCCCAACCCCCTCCTGGCCCCAACCCTACCTCATCCAGCCTGAGAGGAAGATGGTCTGCAGAGGTTCCTCAGATCTCTTGGATTGGTTCTCCCCTTGAGAGACCAGACTTGCCAAGAATCAGCCCCAGAATAGTCCAGATGACAGGGACTCTCCCAGAGGGACCAGTTTGAATCAACATTGTAAGCATAGCACACGTGTGTGCACACACACCCCCTGCCTAGGCCCCAGTCTCAGTCTGGCCTGCCCAGAGTTGATTTCCAGGTACCTACCCACTCTTTCACACAAGTAGGGGAGGGATACCCATTCTGCCTCCAGCCTAGCGATTTTTATAATTGCAGCCTCAGCCCTCAATTTACCTGAGAGGTAGCACGGTACCACCCACCTGCATGTCACACAAGGGGATGAATGGATGCCCTTTCCTCTAGAATAGGACTGGCTTCTTCTAGAGGCGAGCCCAACCACCTTGTGGGCACACTCTGCCTTCTTCTAGCATCCCTGGTTCCTGCTTAGCTGGGCATGCAGCAGGGGCAGGACTGGAAGCACTGATGGTGTGGCCCTCACCCTGTATCTACTCCAGTGTCAGGCCCCAAAAGTCCCAGCCACCCTGAGCTTCTAGTTGGCCAGATGAGACCCCCTGCAAGGAGGAACACCACAAAGCACCCCACGCCCATGCCCTGCCAGCAGTGGCAGGCCGGAGCACTCACCTGGTAATGCCAGGTCAGCACCTAGCTTGGCTATCAGATGTGGCCTTTTTGATGACCTTATACACTCCATCCTCCACTTCCACTGCATTTGAAGAATGGTTGAGCAGCCCTGGGTGCTGGGATGCCTTTGGGCCAGGATCTGCAGCCAAAGGTGGTTGAGAATCTGGGCAGACCAAGGAGGATAGTCATTTTTGTGGATAAAGAAGTGGAGAAGCTGGGTGGGAACACCTCTGCTCTCAATAGTGTGTACACGCATTTGCCAGAGAGCAGAGGCAGAGGCGAGTAGCAGATGGGCCCAGACTATCTGTTCACCACCCTGTTTTCTCCCAGAGAAAGAGCTAAAGTTGCTTCGACAGGAGAACCGGAAAAACATGCTGCTCTCTGTGGCCATCTTCCTCCTCCTGACACTCATCTACACCTACTGGACCCTGTGAGCCAGAGATTTCACCAATCAGCACAAGCTTCACCTTGGCCCCCTGGTCACTACTAGCCTGGCCCTTCAAGCCTCAAGACAATCAAGGCACAGAATTTCTCTCCAACCCAGACTCTGGAGCAGGGCTTCCTGTCCGTCCAGCCCCTCACCCCCTGGTCCTGCTGTGGGGCCTGGGTCTCCAGAAGGATTGTGTGCTGGTTCCTCCCTCAGCCCAAGGGAAAGGCAATAAAGAACAGCCAGGCTTCTCCCGTCTGCTGAGTAAATGTCACAGTCTGACTGCAGCTGGAGGGCAGTGGGGGTGGCACTCAGGAATCAAGAAGAAAAGATGTTCAAGGGAAAGTGCTTAGCTTAGAACTCAGGAGTGGGGGAAAGGGGCATTGCAAAGGTGAGTCCCCAGCTTAAAGTGGGGAATAAGACCATGGAAAGCATTTGTAAAGCCAAAACTATTCTGGAAGCCATTTCCAAGGCTTAGGGATGGCACCACCGGTCCACCGCACCCACCAAACATGCTCTCTTGCCCTCCAGTCGGCCACTGCCTCTAATTATGGCAGAAAAAAAGCAGCCTGTGCACAGGGGGTGACTGGGGACTTGAAGTGGTCAGATGGAGGTCCCACAGGGGTATAGAGTTAATCCATCTTCAAGAGGCAAGCAGGGCTGGTAGGCCTGGCAGAGGGAATGGGCAGCAAGAGCCATGATAATGACCGGACAGACTTATGGTGACAGTGGCCAGTAAATCAGGCAGGGCTCACTGGGAGAAGCAGTCATGGCAGGGCTGATCGGAGCAGGGGCCAGGAACCGCAAACACATACCCTGCTGCCCGTTCCTAACTCTACCCCCAGCACACCAGGACCAAGAGGGTCAGGAGTGTGAGGCTGGGGCAAGGCAGAGCACAGTAGGGCTGGGCATGGAGACTATACCAATTAAGAAAGTGAAAACGAGGAAAGGAGCTGCCCTGGGAGCTAAGGCTGTGAGATGTCAAGGAAGGACCCTCAGGGCCAGAGTGAAGGAAGGAGCCAAGCAGAGGCAAGCTATGGGAGGCCAGCACCAGAGCTGTGGAGCTGGCAGAGAAGCTCTAGCACTGAGCTGAGAGGGAGGTGCCATCAGCATCTGCGTGCCTAACCCCAAGCGCAGCCCCTCGCACTCTCCAGTGCAGACTCAGAATGGAGGGGAGGCTGGCTAGGGGTCAGCGAAATCCTCTCTCCTTCCCTTTTCCTCCGGTCTAGTGACACTAATTGGTCTGACGCCTCTGTTATTTTAGTCACACAGACTGATCCTGGATTGTCACAGTGCCACCATGGAGTGAGCCGTGTGATTTATGTGGAGGGGGGTAAGGTGCCTCCCTGCCCCGCTGGGCTATAGGTTCATTCAGTTCTCCAGTCGCTGCTTCCAACAGGAGCTGCGTAATTTCTGGACTCTTCTGGGGCCCTCTCCAGAAGCAAGCAGCAAGGCCTGCAGGGCCCAGGAACTTGCATAGGCTCTGAGTAAACCAACCTGCTTTTCCCCCTTCTTCTTAAGCAAAGAGCTTCCCCCCTTCTCCAGCCCAAGCAGTTTCATCCAAGCCAATCCCACACCACACAGCACCAAGGACAAACAGCAACAGCCCCAGCATAGAGCCACACAGGAATTAAAAATATGTTTATCTTTAATGATCCAAGATTCTTCAAGACACACCGATATACCCAGAACTGGGTGGAAATACAGCTTTCTCAGCAGTGCTGCCACCAACCTGGGAGAGAAAGGCTGGATGCTAGCTGGAGACCCCCCCTTCCCCAGGTATAGTTCCAACCTCCGGGGAAGTCTCAGTGCCTTATCTCCATGGAAACAGCCCAGCACTGGGATGCTGCTCTAGGAAGTCCATAGGAGCATCTCTGAGAGGTATTTCCCATTAAAAACAACCAGAGGTGCCCTCCCCCACCCAGAGCTACTACCCAGCTTCCCCTCTTCCCCCTCTGCCAAAACAGAGGAAATGGAGTGACCACAAAAGGACAAACAAAAGTGACTGTACTTCCTACTGGGCAAGAAAAACGAAGGGAGGGGTTAGCAAGGTGGCTGTGGCAAATGGCGGTGCCATGATTGCCAAAGGGCCAGGTGTAACCCAACCCCAGAGGTACCCCGTTTTGCCAGGGGGCCAGTGCTCTGGGGCATTGAAAATGGCAGGTCTTCAAGGCTGCTTCCTCTAGAGCTGCCCAAGGTTTAGATTGAAAGGGGGGCGGGGGCCAGGAAAGCAGTCACACCCACTGCCAAGACACTACCTGTGTCGTGATGCAGTGTCAGGAATGTGTGGCCCATAAGCCTTCCTTCCCGGCCCGCGGGACTATCAGAGGTCCGGCTGAGAACTCCAGGGAAGACCAGGACAGGGGTCAGGGGAGGAGACCAAATCTTCTCCAACTTGGCATCAAAACAGAGCAAGTTCAAAGAAACAAAACATTGATTTGTACAGCAGCTGCCCCTGGCCTACACCCACTTGGGGTCAGCCCAATAAAAAGCTGGGCAGAGCAGAAGCATGGCCGCCCTCAGGGCAGTGCAAGAAACTCAGAAAAGTGAGTCTACAGGATACAGGAGAGAATGGCAGAGCCAACACCCTGCTGTTCTCTGACAGGTCCTCCACCGGCTGCACGTTCCCTGGGCCCTGACCTCCAACCCGCCGTCAGAGCAGCATCCTCAGGCTGAGCCCTGGCAGGCAGGTCTCCAGGGAGGGAAGTTCAAAAGGTGTCCCAGAAGGAATGCCTCTGGGACAGAGTCTTCTGAAGGCCCCTGACTGAGTTCTTCAGGGAGAATGGAGAGGAGACCACCCAGCCCTTATGGGCAGGCTGCAGTGACTGCGCTCCTCAGTCCCTCTCCTTGAAGAGCGCCCTGACTCAGAGAACAACAGGTCAATCGGCAGGGGTGGGCATCCCCACGCCCTCAAGCGCTGTGTGTCTGGATGAACGACAGGACATCTTCCTTGGACAGCTTGTCTGGGTCCTGGGGCTTCTGGGAGTCATGCACACGGATGCCATCCCCCCACTCCCAGAAGAGCCTGCCATAGTAGCAGATGCTGGGAAGAAGGAAGAGAAAGGAAGTCAGAGGGCTGTACTGAGGTGGTGCAGGACCAAGAGACCACCCCAGCCCTGGCGACCGTGATTTAGAAGGTTGGTTCTTAAGAGTCGGGTCTGGTGTGTGGGGGGGGTCATTTAACTCCAGGTTAGGGTCTTCCCTTTGGTGGCCAGAAGGTACCCGGCAGGCCCCAACTCCTCCTCCCTGACTTTCAGAATCCGCTTTTCCCAACAAAAAGAGGCTGCTAATTGTGTCCAACTGGATTCCTACAATTACTGATATTCCTGGTTTATCTGTCTGTGCTGCTTTATTAAAACAGTGTGGCCACAGAAACTACTGTCAATTGCTAATTATAGGCACATTAGGGCTGCTGGCTACTGTCAGCAAACAATCTGGCAACTGGACACTGGGTCCTTGTGATGGACGACTAGGACCCTGAGTCCCAAGAGGCTGGGCTGCAGGCCCTCAGTATGTTCCCACCAGCAGGCCAGTACTGGAAAGTAATGTAAACAGTGGCTGATGCTCCAAAGAGCAGATGCCCTGCCTGGGTGAGGCCCCACCCACCGAGGACCCCCAACCATTACAGCAGTTCCTAGCATCCCTCGCCTCGCACTGAGCCTCTCTACGCAAAAGGGGGCCACATCCCTACCCTTGGGAGGAGCCTGGCCCAAGCACAGGGGAGCCCCTGCTTGGGCAGCCATCTTTCTCAGGACTTGGGGTGTACCCCAAGAAGGCTGGCATCCTGGCAGGAGCACCTGAAGCTGCAAAAGGGGAAGGCACAGAGGAGGGCCACTTACTGAAAGGGGGCAATGGAGTCTGCAGGGAGGTCAAAGGTAGAGATCTTGGTTTTCTTGTTGTAGAAGAATTTCCTCTTGAAGCTTTTGCTGAATCCCATAGTCCATGGCTCTGGCAGAAGGAAGAAGGAAAGGTTATAAAGAACATCCATTATTCATGGGGGACGGGTAGACCAACATAAGGGTGTATCTTGCACTCCTGTTCTTCCATTCCCCTCCCAAAACGTAGGCAGAGAATAGCTTGTGAGGATGCAGCCTTGATCACCAGTCCAAAGAGGCTCAAGAACAACTAGATAATTACATCTCAGCAACCCCACCCCAGTCCTACCAACCTGCCACCAGGGCAACAACTCTAGGACCCTGGCAAAGAGAGGGCTCTGTTAGCCAGAGTGCACTGAGGAAAAACGGACTGTACCAAAGATGCAAATGGCCAAACTTGACTTTCTGGATCTGCTGCTGCCCCCTGAGAAGGCCCTTTTCCTGCCATGAGGACACCCATCTGTGCACAGACCAAATGGGCTTCTCTCTCCCTAGCCCCAACCCAATCCCCAGGGAGGAAAAGCAGTCCCTACCCCTCTCCTCTCCTAAAATCACCTCCAGGAAATGCCAGCCTGGCTGCTGTGCACCTCAGCAGGCAGCTTTCAGCTCTGGCTCAGTCAGCATCTGGGCCAGTCATCCCGGCTGCAGGAAGCAGACAGGGAACTATCCCTCATCACCTACCATTCACTGTCCTGACGATGTAGAGGCCGGTGGGCACAAAGTGCCGGTCATCCCGCCCTGTGTAGCTGAGCTTCGGAGTGCCACTGGAGCCCTTGATGATCTTCATTTCTAACCTGATTTCCCCAAGGTAAGTAAACAGGAAGTATGAGTCCATAGTGGAGGGAGAGTAGGAGAGAGTGAGGGCGCCCTCACATTAGCCTCTAGCCAATACCAAAATCTCACCATCCATGGCATTTTATCTCAGCTCAACATAAGAAACTGAGGCAGAGACAGGAGTGGTTCCAGGCCAAACAGCAAGGAAGTTTGTGCAGAGCTGGATGGAGGACTCAAGCTCTGAACTCTCGATTAAGCAGTGGAGGCAGGAAAGTGACAGATGGCCCCGCTCTGTTGCTGCTGTTGGAAGTTTCAGGGTGATACCAGTAGGGTAGAGTCTGAGGATCAGAGGTGCCACTGGGCCTTCAGTCCACCACCTACGGCACTGCGGTGGCCACTAAAGAGTTAACACAATACCACGGATGCCTGGCCCAGCTCCCATGGCCACGGTGGGCACAGGCCCAGGATGAGAGCCACAGACTGCAGCAGCCCACACACCACTAAGGATCCAAGGAAGCAGTTCTGTACCCCCCACCCCAGGCTCAATCTCTGTCAGCACCAGGAACGGGGATTTATAGCATTTCGAGCAGCTTGCTGCTTTGCCCCTCACAGGGACAATCGTAACTATTACAGCATCAGTGAGCCCGTATTTCTGCCTGACACACCCCCGCCCTGCTCCCCTCCTGACAGGGTGCTGAATCAGCTCTCAGCTGGGGGGCTCTTGACTGCAGCCGCAGGGTCAGAGGCAGCCTGCCAGGCCCAACTCACTGCCTCCCCCGCAACCCATCTCTGCAAAAAAAGAACACTGCATCCCCCGCCCCAACTCCTCTCAAATCCTGAGTGAAGGGAGTCACTCACCTGACAAAAATCTTCTCCATCTCCTCCAGCCTGTACACCTCCTTCACCCTGTGTGTAGAGGGACAGAGGACAAAGGTCCTAGGGGCTAGGGGGCAGACATTCTTGTCTGGCAGGAGGCAGGAGGTGGTGCCTGTCCTCGTCCTCTGCTTCAGGCCCCTGTACTCCCGACCCACCAGAATGAGGACCCAAGTCTGGCTCGGTGCTGTCCCTCAGCCATGCCACTAGCTCAGAGCTACCAAACACCACCTTTGGCCTGCCCCAGGCCACTGGGAAGCACAACTACAGTTATGGAAGAAGGGCGAGAGGGCCAGGTAAGGCAGACAAAGCTGTCCCTGCCAGCATTCCCACCCCAGGTCATCTTCCCTGTTGCCATGGGCAGAAGCACCAAGGTCAACGCTCATCCCCAGATCTGTCACCATGGATTTTAGGGCTTCTTGTAGCAGAGTTACTTCCAAACAGTTCTAACAGGCCTTTTACCATACGGGGTAGGGGGTCCCTACCCAAGGCACAGGGCTCCTCCACCTCTGGGGGCCCTTGAATGTATCTTTGGAACTGCTACTAGGTAAGGTCCCCAGGGAGCCCAGCAACCAGACCACCAGCAACACAGGGAGGGTCCCTGGAAGGTGGCCCTCAGGACCTGGCAAACAGGAGATTCTAAATAAAGTGTAAACAGACACCTCAGTCTCTAGTCACGTAAGCCCCGAAGGTAATAACCTCTGACCTGGACACAGCCTGAAAGTCTGTTCTCCATCCATTGAATCCCTGACTGTCCTCATCCTCCTCTCCTCCCTCAGGGGCCTGGAACTTTCACACTACCTAATGTGGCAACAAACTTTCTCTTTTTCATGTTCAAAAACTCCCATTTCCTTAGCACCCTTTTCTTACCTGAAAAAAAAATTGAAAAGGCCAGGTGATATGCTAATGACATTTGCACGTGAACGTGCGATTCACAGGGTTTGTGAGCACCCTCAGGAGCATGTGCATCTTAAATGCAGACACCTTACCCCATAGGAATGAAGCTCTCCTCTGGAGGTTGGCCCACAGGGACAGGCAGGATGGGGAGAGACTTGGGGGCGAAGGAGACACCTACCTATCCTAGCAAACCTCCCCCCCCTAAACAATTCACACTTACCAAGGGTAGTCTTATCTAAAGCCAGCCTTGCCTGGTCCCCTCTACTGAGCTCTCCCATCACCCACAGGATGGGGAAGCCAGCACTGGCCACAAAGCAGCAATGGGGAACGGGTTTGGGAGGGAGAGACCACATGCTCACCTGATGGGATTCATGTCAGGCCGACTGGGCTTGGAAACCGCTTTCACAAATTTCTCAGCAAGCTGAATTCTACAGTTAAAACAGAGGCTGTCAGAGGCAAGCAAAGGCACCTCCGCTAGCACCCAGCCCCCAGAGTATTTCCATGGCAGCCATGAAGGAACACTTCCAAGTGTGCAGCACAACTGCTCTGAGATGCAGCCCTCCCACCCCCAGGGAGCCCACCCCACCCTGCACTGCCATCCTTACGCAGGCCTGCCCTCTCTCTGGATTCCCACACCCAGTTCAGCTCCACCCTGGGAGGCTTTCCTGCAGTGTGCCTTGAGGTGCATTTGGTCCCCCCCCCACTATACCTTCAAGTATCATCTTTCTTGTATGTGTCCACTCACCCCAAGCCACTGATACCACAGCATACCACACGGAAGAACCACCTTAGGAGTGACGTCAGCAACACAGCAGTGTCAGCTGTCCCTACTTTTTGTCCCCTGCCTACAACTGATCAGGCACCCATCCACAAACAAAAGTAATCCAGATGAACAGACTGAAATGGGACCACCCATGCTTAAGACATGTTCTGTAGAGACCCTTCCTCTCTCTGTAAGATTAACATCATCTTGCTCAGCCTTAACACAAACATCACTTCTGATCTGAACAGCTATGGCAAAACGGGGTGTGCTGGTATCTATGGCCATCAAGGCCCATGCCCTAGCAACCTATGCAGTGCCCACAGTAATTCCTCTCCCTGCCCCTGGAACCGGCCAGTGGGAAGAGAAACTAAGGCTATCTTTCAGCAAGGAAGGCCCAGGGGAGGGGCCAAGCCTGAGGCTGCTGCCACAGGGTTGCCCTGGCCTACCCAGCCCTCTCTCCCCAGGGCCCAAGTCAAACCGCTGGTTGAAGTGCTGCTCCCGCACGTCGCTGCCATTCAGCACGAGGACATCAAGGATGTGGATGGCACTAATCTTCCGCTGGGCCTTACCCTAGAAGGACAAGTACACTGCCCACCTTGCCAGGAACTGGCCTGGGGCCCACTCGGCCCACCCAGCACTCTGGCCTCCATTCTACCTAGAGCCCACTCTTGCCCACCCCCCTCCCGCTTCCTAGCTCATTCTCAGCACCACACTGGCCCAGACTTCTGAGCAGGCACAGATCTGAGGCTTTGGCTGATGAGCATCCTAGGACCCAGGGAGAGGAGACCACCATGGCCCTCCAGCCAGGACCTAGCTTCCCATCCTTTCATTTTCATTGACAGTTCTGAAAGTCATCTGTACTGCTGTAATGGCCAAAGCTTAAGGGATCCCTGGTAAAAACAAAATGAGCAGCTTAAAAAATAGCAGCAAGCCCACTAGGGCCCTCACTGCCTAAAAATGATCTAGATCCCCTCTTATAAACATGGGGACTGTGGTCCTTCCTACCTGAACATAGCATGGTTTACAGCAACTACTTGAGGAAGAAGAATCATGACAAAACCTTCCTCCAGCCCTGGGCCCCATCAAGCACCACATACAACATAACCCAGTTAACTCAGGGAGCTTAGCTATACAGCTTTGCTGGCAGGACCAGAACACGTGAGCAGAACCACCTCTGACCTCCCCTTTCAGCTCATGGACGATCTCCACAGACAGCAGAGTATCCCGGGGTAGCTCTGTCTTCAGGTCCAGCTTGACCCAGCGGTCTGACTGGCGGCCATCCCATGTGTAAATCTGGGACTTCTATGGGCAGAGAGAAAGGGCCCATTCAAGCAGGCATGGAGATCAAGGCGTGAGAGACTCAGTTCTCAAAATGGCTTTCAGTTTGCAGCTATAAGCTGATGGGGCTAGGAAATGTCAGAAGAAAATGTCTAGGAGAGATTAGCCATTATACTTCAGCGATAGGGATCTGGTGGTTCTGGTGGGACAGAATAGGCTCAGGGCACCATTCAAAAGGCTTAGGTCCACAATGAGTGACCGTCAAAAAAGATCAAGCTTAGTGTATGTATCTCTAAGGTGGGCTTGCAGAAAGATCCAGTAAACGGGGGGCAGGGGGTGGGGGTACAGAAAGTAAAAAGAGAAAAAGATCAAGTGTGAGAGAACACAAAGTATGTGAGGGAGCAGAGATAAAGTTACACAAAGATACAAGGCAGAGTGGAAAGAAAGCAATGATGACTTTACCCAATTAAGATACAGAATTGCCAAGGCTTGGGGCCCCTGCAGGCTCAGTCAGTTAAGGATCCAACTCTGTTCTGACTCAGGTCATAATCTCAGGGCCTTGAGATCCTTGGCCTCAGTCCTGGGCATGGAGCCTGCTTAAGACTGTCTCTCTCCCTCTCCCCCACTCCCCTTCACTCATACACATGCTCTCTCAAAAATAAATAAATAAATAAATAAATAAATAAAAAATAATAATAATAATAATAATTGCCAAGGCTTTCCCTTATCTTAGACTCCAAGGGCTCCGGAGCAAAACAGAATGACAAGGGATGGTGTTGCAAAGAAATGCAAACCATATTAGCCTGCTGACTATTCTGCTAGGCTAGGAAGCTTAATCTCACAAGAAAAAGAAGCAGTGTTCCCTTTAGCAATGAACAGTGATGAGTAAGCAAATGTGTGAACTGAAAGGATGAAAAACTGAATATGGCTGAATGACACCTGGCTAACTCAGAGGAAGAAAATGAAGCTCTAAGAAATACCTTCCCTGGGGTCAAAGCCCCAGCTCCTTGGTGCCAAGAGAACATACATCAAGCATGGCAAGCAGCTGTCTAGACCCACAGACCTACACCAAGGTTCCACACCCCAACTACTAGATGGGAAGCCAGCGGCAGACTTACCCCCAGGCCAATGAGGAACTTCTGCTCGCTGCCAGACACCATGCAGCGGTAGTCGAGCACTGGGCGGATCTTCTCCAGGGTTTTGGAGGTGAGCAGCGTGGGCTTATAGCTGAAGATGTCAATCTCTGTGCCCTGCAGCCCCGGGTCAGAGAAAACACGGCTGGGTTGGGGGAACAGACAGGCGCTCAGTAGGGGTGACTGTATGGTGGCAGGGGCAGGCTGGGAAGGGTGAGGGACAGGAAGCACTGGCTCTCTAAAACATACCCGCCTGCACCCCTGCTCTACCTAACCAGGCACTAACTGGGATCTAATTCCATCTGCTTGAAGTGTTCCTTTAGGACCTATTAGGACAGGCTGGGAAGGGAAAGAACACCGAGTCCCTGAGTACAGATCAATTTACCAAAGCCATAAGGAAATGTCACCAGAATATAAAAGCCAACCCTTCAATAAAACTGAAGGCGAGGGCTCATCAGTAGTTAGTCTGAGAGCAGTTAAGTGACCTCTCCACCCCATTTAGAAAAATGTACACATGCTACTCTTTCGAGGTCATCTTGAACCACATTCCCCAGTCCTTGATCCCATAAAACCAGCACAATGGCCCATGATCTGGGCCAGATTTAAATGAAGCCCAGAGAAAAGCTGGAAGTCAGGTGATAGAAAAAAAAACAGGGCAGAAGAATTCTAGGACCAGCTCACCAGAAACAGAACAGGGAGTCCAGGGTTAGGCTAGCCCCACTGTGGAGCTCCCCTGACAGCCTCCCCCGGCCCTCTACCTAGCTCCCCGGCCTGAGATCATCCCACACTTCACTGTCTCCCCAGCAGGCAAATCTCATGTGACCCTGAACTTGCCAAGGAGTGATAGCCAGCCCCACCCTTCGGGCAAATGGGAATGCTAAGCACATCACATTTCAGGACAAGCATCTTCAGGCATCACCCGACACCGAAGATACCACCTATGGTGGCCTCAGCCTAGCCCCTCAGAGCCTGGAAGGTACTTGCACAAACCATCTGGAGGCCACGCCTGGAGCATTTCAGTGATACTTCCACATCTAAAGTTAGGCCTCTCCAACTTTATTTTCCCCAGATACCAAGCTTACCTGGATTAGCTCAAAGAACTTAGATTTGGGGTCTGAGGAAGAAGGAGCAACTCGAGCCTGGTCTGGGATCTGAAAGGAGACAGCAACCAGCTTTGATTTTCAAATGCACTTTGGACAAAGGCTGTGTGTGAGCTTATGCAGGCGAGGAGACAGGTCCAGAGGGGAAAAGACAATGCCACCTAACAAAGGGAGCTAGAAAGCAGGAGGTGGAGATAGGTAATCCAGCCACTGCCCGATTTCAGGCCTTGTGGTTGTACACCACAAAGGCCACTTCCCTCTCTCTGGGGCTCACTGTGGCCAGTGCTGCTGTACAGGGCCCCAGAAGCAAAATGAGGCCTGGTCACCCACCATTCTTGTCCTTTCTGACCCAATTGTAGGACCACCCTGACAGTGAAAGGCTGAAGAAGGTAACTCCTGTCAGTGCTGAGACAGCCAGCTCTAAAATGCCATGAGGGTAGGCGGACGTTTTCTAATATCCTAAGGTGACAATTCATTGTCCTAAGATGGTCAATTCATTCTTGTCTACAGCTTCCCTGCCCTGGAGCAACAGTGGGCTGGGGAGATGCTCACCCCCCAAAGTCGAAGGCACTCTTTCCGGATCTCTGCCTGCCGAGGCTCACTCAGGGTCCTGGGAAAATGAAGCCAATAAGTGATTAAAACCTCCAAGAGGTGTACCCCTCAGGACCCCAGAGATAGGGAGCCCACATGAGTAAACGTGTGTGGACACAGAGGCCACAATGCCATCAGCTCAGGGTACTAACAACACTTACACAGCTCTGCCCGTTAAAGATGGGCACTCAGAGGTACACAAAATGGAATGACCTCCCCTTTCCACCACAAAGGGAAGGGGGACTATCTCCCTGATCACCCTGGATGCCAGAATTCCCCATGCAGCCTTCTCTCAATGACCCATCAGCATGTTCTGGCTCCTCCTCTGCTGAGAGAGGTCACATTAAGTCCATCCCAGTGGACGTCACTATGTCCCAGAATGCTGGATCAGCTTCTGCTCACCCCCTACCAGAGGGCTAGTTTTTCTTAACCCAAGTCCTGTCTCCCCTCTCTGGAGCACTCTTTACTCCATGTCCCCTGAACATCATATATGCTATTCATACTGTACCACTCTACCTCCTCTGACACACTATTAATAATTCGTGCTGTATCCTTTTCCTGGGTTACTCTTCTCTACCCAAACACAAACACCAAGTCTTTGAGGGCAAGGTTCATGCTATATACTTCTCTAGCATGCTTCACAGACCACAGCAGAGTATAAGATAAAAGAGTAGATGTTTTAAAACATTTGTTGAAATGAAATAAACAAAGAGCATAGAACAAAATGAAAAGATCTTCCCTTGAAATAGGTGAATTCTGGGGAGTGGCAACACTTACGTGTCTTGAACAAAGGCATGGATTTTGGCCAGAGCTTTGATCTGCAGACTACAGTGGCTAGAGAGAGAGACAGGGAGAAAAAAAAAAAAAAAAAAAAAGATTTAATTTCAGAAGGTTTACCAAAAAAGAGAAGTTCAGCCAGAGCAGTGCTATCTATTTTTGGGGCAGAAGCTGGAGATCTGAAAGAGAACTCCCTTGACCAAACCCCAAGGTAGAGTTACGTGGGGCCTGCTTATAATAAAGCAGAATTGAGTCAAACCCTGCAGACACTCAGCTACCAAGTCCTGCTAAACGGCAAGTTCTGATCCCATCCTTAAAAATTTGATAGCAGTAGTGAACTAATTCTAAATAAAGCAACAACAAAATCCAGACCCAGTTCAACTACAGACTAAACCCTATACTAACAACTGCCCTTTCTACTTTAATCCCCAGTGTTCTTTTACACACAATGTCTGGCATTAAATAAAAAAGTATGTGACATGTGATAAAGCAAGAAAATATGACCAACTAGCAAGAAGAGAAATAATCTGACAGCACAAGATCCAGAAAAGGGTCTGAATGTTGGAATTATCAGACAGGGCCCCTAAAATAACTGAAAAACATGTTAAAGGATCTAGCAGAAAAGATGTAAAATGTGCATGTAAAACAGAGAATTTCAGCAGAGATGCAGAAACCACACTTCTAAAAAACAAAGATTCTAAAGATAAAATATATAATATTATAGATGAAGAATGATTTTGATGGGCTTAACAGCAGACTGAAAATAGAGGAAAGGATCAGTAAACCTGGGGACTGAAAAATAAAGAGAGAAAAAAGTGAAAAAACCCACCAGCACTGAAGCTCTATAGGACAGCAGCAAATAGTTCAACATAAATAAGGAGAGTCTCAGAAGCAGAAAAAAGAATAGGACAAAAATACTGCTAATAGCCAAGAACTTTCCAAAACTGATAAATGAAATCAATCCACAGATCCAATGTCAGAGAACCCCAAGCAGAATCAATATAAAGAAAACCATACATAGGGCGCCTGGGTGGCTCAGTGGGTTGGGCCGCTGCCTTTGGCTCAGGTCATGATCTCAGGGTCCTAGGATCGAGTCCCACATCGGGCTCTTCCTCAGCAGGGAGCCTGCTTCCTCCTCTCTCTCTCTGCCTGCCTCTCTGCCTACTTGTGATCTCTGTCAAATAAATAAAATCTTTAAAAAAAAAAAAAGAAAACCATACATAAACACCTCATAGTCAACATGCTAAAAACAAAGATAAAGGGAAAATCTTGAAAGCAGTCAGAAGAAAAAGGACACAGGACATGCACAAAAACAGTTAAGAATAATGACTAAATCTCATCAGAAACAAGGATGGCAGAGAACAATGGAACATTATTTTTCAAGTGCTGAAATAGAAACATAGCCAACCTCAAATTCTATATCCAGTGAAAATATCCTTCAAAGATGAAAGGGAAATATATACATTATCAAAAGAAAAAAGCTGAAGGAATCACTCCAGCACACTTGCCCAACAAAAATAGGCTAAAAGAAATTCTTTGGGCCAGAGGGAAATGATTCCAAATAGAAACCTGGGTCTGCAGAAAGAAATGAAGAACACCAAAACAGGTAATTAGGTCAGTCAATATGAAGGACCTTTAAAAAAACAATTGTACAAATACAGGCATACCTTGTTTTATTGTGCTTCAGATGTGCACACTTCACAGATAATGCATTTTTTAACGAATTGCAGGTTTTTGGCAGCCCTGTGTCAAGCAGACCTATTGATGCCATTTTCCCAGCAGCATTTGCTCACTTCATGTCTCCGTGTCACATTTTGATAATTCTCACAATATTTCAAACTCATTATTATTATTATTATCACCATCATTTTATATTTGTCATGGTGATCTGTGATCAGCAAACTTTGGAGCCTAAAGATGAATCTGAAATGCTATAAAACCTTAACAGATGAGGAACTGTTTCTTATGGATAGGCAAAGAAAGTAGTTTCTTGAGATGGAATCTACTGCCAGTGACAATGTTATGAAGACTACTGAGATGACAACAAAGGATTTAGAAAATTACTTAAACTTAGTTGATAAAGCAGTGGTAGGGTCTGAGAGGAACGACTCCAATTTTGAAAGAAGTTCTGTTGGTAAAATGTTATCAAACAACACTCCATGCACAGAGAAACTGTTCATGAAAGGAAGAGTCATTCAGTGTGGCAAATGTCTTATTTTTAGAAATTGCCACAACCACCCCTACCTTCAGTAACCACCACCCTGCTCAGTCAGCAGCTATCAGCACCAAGGCAAGACTGTTCACCAGCAAAAAGATTACAACTCACAGACAAATGCTTAGCATTTTTTAGCAATAAAGTGTTTTTAAATTAATATTTGTACATTGTTTTTTGAACACAGTGCTACTGTACACTTAACAGACTACAGTATAGTGTAAACAAAACTTTATATGCACTGAGAAACAAAAAAATTCATTTGTCTTGCTGTATTGCAATATTCACCTTATTGAGGTAGTCTAGAACCAAACCCACATTATCTCCGAAATATGCCTGTACAGGCATGTGTACCTTTAAATCTCTTTAAAAAGATGATATGGACTTTATAATTTAAAATGAAAATAACAGCAAAGTAAAGTAGGGTTTATATGGAAATAAGAAGATGCACATGCAAGTAAATGTATATTTACTATGGTAAGGTTCTTACATTGTTCATGAGATAGAATAATTTTTGAAGGTAAACCATGGTAAGTTACAGATGCATACTGTAATCTCTGAAACAGCTAAAACATAACACAAAAGGTATATAAAAGGAAAAACCCAAGGAGATATAAAGGACTATTGGAAAACACCAAACTTTCACCCTCTACCCCTAAAAAGGAAAGAAGGAACAAAAAAAAAAAAAAAAAAAGAAGACAGGATAAACAGAAATCAAACCACCAAAATAGAGGATTTAAACCCAAACATATCAATAATTACATTCCATGTAACTGTACTAAACACTCTAATTAAAAGGCAGAGACTGATACATTATATGTTAATAAAAATAATAAAAAAAAATTTTTTTAAAGGCAGAGACTGTCACACGGGATAAGAAGGTAAAATCCAAGCATAGGTTATTTACAAAGACAAAGACAGGTTGAAAATAAAAGAACATAAGAAGACAAACCAAATAAATACTAAGCAAAAGAAAGCTGATGTGGCTGTATTAATACCAAACAAGATAAACTTCAAGACAAAGAGTATTACTAGAGATAAAGAAGGATATTTCATAATAACAAAGGGTTAATTCATTAAGAATAACAGAGAATACAGATTTAGAGACTAATGTACCTCATGAATATAGATTCAATAAAATATTCATAATCAAATATAGCAATATATGAGTGATACTCATAACCAAACTGCATTCAAAAATGCAAGATTTGGGGACGCCTGGGTGGCTCAGTTGGTTAAGCAGCTGCCTTCGGCTCAGGTCATGATCCCAGCGTCCTGGGATCGAGTCCCACATTGGGCTCCTTGCTCAGCAGGGAGCCTGCTTCTCCCTCTGCCTCTGTCTGCCATTCTGTCTGCCTGTGCTTGCTCTCTCTCCCTCTCTCTCTGATAAATAAATAAAATCTTTAAAAAAAAAATGCAAGATTTGTTTACCATTTGAAAATCACTCAATGTAACTGTATTGAGGGAATAAAGAAAAATAACATAATTTCTATAGACACAGAAAAATTATTTGGCAGAATTAAACATCCATTCATGATAAAAAACTCTAAACAAACTCAAAATAGAATAAAACTCTTCAACCTGATAAAGGACTCTAAAAAAAACAGAAACATCATACATAATGAATGATTAAACACTTTATCCTTAAAATCAAGAATAAGGCAAGGCTATGTGCTTTTATCACTTCAATTCAACATCAAATTGGAGGAATAGTCAGTGCAATAAGACAAGAAAAAAAAAAACAGAGCTACCATATGATCTAGTAATTCCACTTTTGAGTATTTATCAATAAAAACTGAAATCAGGATCTTGAAAAGATTCAGTACCCCCATGTTCATTGTAGCACTATGCACAATAGCTAAGATGTAGAAACAACTTAAATGTCCACTGACAGATGAATAAATAAAATGTGGTAATATACCTATAATGGAGTATTTTATTTTATTTTATTTATTTCACAGAGAGAGAGAGAGATCACAAGTGGGCAGAGAGAAAGGGGGAAGCATGCTCCCCGCAGAGCAGAGAGCCGGTCGTGGGGCTCGATCCCAGGATCCTAGGATCATGGCCTGAGCCGAAGTCAGAGGCTTAACCCTCTGAGCCACCCAGGCGGCCCATGATGGAGTATTTTTAAAAATTTTTTATTTCAAGTAAACTCCACACCACATGTAGGGTTCAAACTCACAACTCCAAGATCAAGAGTCACATACTCTACTGACTGAGCCAACAAGGCACTCCTTTATATATATACTGAAGTATTATTCCAATTTTAAAAACAAAGAAAATTAAGCAACATGAGACAACATGAATGAATCTTGGGGACATCATGCTACGTAGAATAAACTAGTCATAGAAAGATCAATGCTACATGATTCCAATTATATAAGGTATTTGAAATAGTCAAATTCATAGAACCAGTAAGTAAATGAAACATTCTCATAGGATACAGTCAGTATACAGAAATCAATTGTATTTCCTCATACTAGCAATGAACTAGAAAATAAAATTTTAAACATACTACTTACAATACATCCAAATGCACAAAATTCTTAAGGAAATTTAGCAAAAGATATGTAAGACCTCTATACTGAAAACTAAAACTCTGCTAAGAGACGTTAAAGAAACTAAATAAATGGCCATTTTTTAATTTATGGATGGGAAGATTCAATTTTATTAAGATGTCCATTCTTACCAAATTAATTCATAAATTCAGTGTAATCTCCATCAAAACTCTAGGAGGCTTTTTGTAGGAACTGACAAAGTGATTCTAAAATTACACAGAACTGCAAAACAAACAAACAAAACAAAACAAAGACTAGCTAACAGTCTTGAAAAAGATCAATGCTGGAGAACATACACTACCTGACTTCAAGGTAATTTGTTTCAAGGTAGAGTCATCAAGAGAATATGACAAAGGACAGACAAACAGATTCATAGAATAGAACAGAATGCTCTAAATATAATCAATCACACATATAATTTTCAAAAAGAAAATTTTTTTCAAAAAGAGTGCCAAAGCAATTAAATGGAAAGGGGAATGTATTTTTAACAAATGTGCTAGAACGGGTATCTATAGGGGGAAAAAAAGAACTTTAACTCCTACCATCACACCACATGCAAAAATTAATTTCAGGTGGACTACAGACCTAAATGAAACTTCTAGATGAAAACAGGACAATATTTTCATGACTTTAGTGTAGGCCAAGACTGTGTAAGGAAAAAACTCAAATCACTAACAAAAAGAAAAAAATGATAAATTAGATTTTATCATCAAAATTTAAAAATTCTAGGCATCTAAACGGAAAGAAAAATAGGTGAAATTACCTCAGTTCACAGATAACATGACCTTTTATGCAAAATACCCTAAAGATTCCACCAAAAAGAATTATAACTAATAAGCAAATTTGGCCAACCTACAGGATACAAAAATCAACACACAAAAACCAGTCATTTCTATACACTAATAATGAACAATCTGAAAAGGATTACGAAAACAAGTCCATTTACAACAGTGTCAAAAAAAAATAAAATAGGAATAAACTAAAGAACTGTAAGACTTGTACACTGAGAGTTACAAAACACTGCTGACAAAAATGGAAAAAGGCATAAATGAATGGGAAAACATCCTGTGATCATAGATTGGAAGACTCAATATTGTTAACATGATAATACTATCCAAAGCAATCTATAGATGCAATGCAATCCCTATCAAAATCCCAACAGCAATTTTTGCAAAAACAGGAAAACCCATCCTAAAATTCATATGGCATTTCAAGGGACCCCAAAGCCAAAATAATCTTGAAAAAGAAAAACAAATTGAAGGACTCACACCTCCTCCTCCTTTCAAAACTTACTACAAAGCTAGAGTAATCAAAACTGTGGTACTGGGGCGCCTGGGTGGCTCAGTGTGTTAAGCCTCTGCCTTCGGCTCTCGTCATGATCTCAGGGTCCTGGGATTGAGCCCCACATCAGGCTCCCTGCTCAGTGGGGAGCCTGCCTCCCTTCTTCTCTCTCTCTGCCTGCCTCTCTGCCTACTTGTGATCTCTGTCTGTCAAATAAGTAAATAAAATCTTTTAAAACAAACAAACAAACAAACAAAAAAAACAAAAAAGCTGTGGTACTGGCTTAAAGACAGAAACATAGACCAAAAGAACAGAGCAAAGAACCCAGAAATAAATCCTTGCATATATGATCAAATGATTTTCAACAAGGGTACCAAGACCATTCAATGAGGAAAGAACAGTCATTTCAACAAGTGGGTTGGGGAAACTGGATATCTACATGCAAAAGAATGAAGTTGGTCCCTTATCTTACATCTACAAAAATTAACTCAAAATGGATCAAAGACCTAAATAAAAAAGCTAAAACTATAAAACTCTTAGAAGAAAACAGAGCAAAATGCTTAAGATGTTGGATTCAGTTATGACTTCCTGAATATTATATCAAAAGCATAAGCAATTAAAAAAAAAGTAAATTGACTACATCAAATTAAAAACTATACACTGAAGGACAAAATCAATACCCAGGGGAAAAGGCAAAGAAGGAAAGAAAATATTTTCAAGTCATACATCTGATGAGGGATTAATATCCAGAATATATAAAGAACTTCTACAACTCAACAATGAAAACAAAGCAATTTAAAAATAGACAAAGGACTAGAACAGACATTCCTCCAAAGAAGATACAGAAATAGCCCAATATAAAAATATGTACATATCATTAGTGATTAGGAAATGCAAGTCAAAACTACAGTAAGATACAATTTCAAACCCATTAGGATGGCTATTATCCAAAAAACAACAACAAAAAAAGAGAGACAGACAATAACAGATGCTGATCAAGATGTGGAGAAATCTGGTGGGAATGTGAAATGGGGCAGATGCTGTAAAAAATAGTATGGCAGTTCTTCAGTAGCTGTGCCATTTAAGCAGAATTCACTACATGATCCAACAATTCCACTTTTTGGTATATACAGAAAAGAACTAAAAGGGGGGGTTCAGTTACTTGCACACCAATATTCAGAGCAGTATTATTCACAATAGCTAAAATGTGGGAATGATCCAAACGTCCAACAACAGATGAATGGATAAACAAAATGTGGTATATACATATGGAATATATTATTTAGCCCCGAAAGACTGAAATTCTGACACGTGCTACAACATGATGAATCATGAAAACATGCTAAGTGAAATAAGCCAGACACAGAAAAACAAATATTGTATGATTTCCCCTTATATGAGGTACCTAGACTAGGTATATTCATAAAGCTAGAAAGTATAATAGAGATTACCAGAGGCTTGGGGTGGGGGAAATGGGGAGTTATTGTTTAACAGATACATATTTTCTGTTTTGGATGATTAACGTTCTGGAAATATACAGTGTTGATGGTTCCACAACAATGTGAATGACTATATTTAATGCCACTGAATTATACATTTTTAAAAGGATCAAAATGGTAAACTTTAAGTATATGTAACCACAATTTTAAAAAGATAAAATTTTTTAAACTTCTGCTTATCAAAAGATATCATTAAGGAAATAAATAAGTTAAGTCACACATTAGGACAAAATATTCACAACACACATATTTGAAACCAGACTTGTATTCAAAACATAGAAAGAGTTCCTACAATTTAAGAAAAAGACAAATCAATTTTTAAATGGTCTAAAGACTTAAAGAGATACATCATAAAAGAAATATACAAACAGCCAATAAACAAATGAAAAGAGCCTCAACATCATTAGTCATCACAGAAATGCAAATCAAAACCACAAGAGATACCACATAATGATATCACATAATGATTATTATGAAAAAGAAAAATAACACATGCTAGGGAGGATGTGGAGAAAAGGGAATCCTTGTGCAGTGTTGGTAGGAATGTAAATTGGTGCACACTATGGAAAACAGTATAGGGGCGCCTGGGTGGCTCATTGGGTTGGGCTGCTGCCCATGATCTCAGGGTCCTGGGATCGAGCCCCCCATCCGGCTCTCTGCTCCACAGGGAGCCTGCTTCCCCCCCCCCCCCCCTCTCTGCCTGCCTCTCTGCCTACTTGTGATCTCTGTCTGTCAAATAAATAAATAAAATCTTTAAAAAAAAAAAAAAGGAAAACAGTATAGAATTTTCTCAAAAAATTAAAAATACAGAACACTACTACCATAGTCTAGCAATTCTACTTCTAGGTATTTAACCAAAGAAAACAAAAACACTAATTTGAAAAGCCCATAGGTGCTCCTATGTTCATCACACTATTACTTACAATAGCCAAAATATGGAAGCAAGCTGAATGTCCATCAATAGATGAATGGATAAAGAAGATGAATATATATAACAGAATGTTACTTGATCATGAAAAAAAGAACAAAATCTTACCATCTACAACCATATGGATGGACCTAGAGGCTATCATGCTATAATAAGTAAAATAAGTGAATAGTCAGACACAGAAAGACAAAAACCATATGACTACTTATATGTGGAATCGAAAAAACAAAACATGAACAAATAAAAGCAAAACAGAAACGGACTTACAGATATAGACAACACTCTGATGGTTGAAAGTGGGGAAGGAATTGGGGGGGGGATGAACAAAATAGGTGAAGGGGATTAAGAGGTACAATCTTCCAGTTAAATAAATAACACATAGGAATATAAAGTACAGCATAAGGAATACAGTTAATAATACTGTGACAACTTTGTATGGTGACATATGGTAACTAGACTTACTGTAGTGGCCATTTCATATATGTATACAAACACTGAATCACTATGTTGTACACCTGAAACTAATACACTATTCAATTTTAAAAATATATTTAAAAAAAAAAAAACTGCAACAGTCAAACACTACACCTCTACCAGAATGGCAAAAATGAAAAAGACTAACAATACCAAATGTTGGCAAAGACGTAGAGCAATCAGAATTTCACACTCTGCTGGAGGGTGTACAAACTGGTATAAGTACTTTAGAAAACTGCATGGTATTATTAAAAAGTTAAATACACATCTAACTTATGATCTAGAATTTCTGTTCTTGGATATTTATCTAAGAGAAATGAAAACATTTGTCCATCAAAAGCCCTTCACAAGTGTTTTAGCAGCTTTATTCATAACAGCCCCAAACTAGAAATATAATATGTGTCCATCAAGAAAGAATAAATTTGGGACACCTGGGTAGCTCAGTTGGTTAAGCAGCTGCCTTCGGCTCAGGTCATGATCCCAGGGTCCTGGGATTGAGTCCTACATCGGGCTCCTTGCTCGGCAGGGAGCCTGCTTCTCCCTCTGCCTCTACCTGCCTCTTTGTCTGCCTGTGCTCGCTTGCTCTCTCTCCCTCTGTCTCTGACAAATAAATAAATAAATAAAATCTTTAAAAAAAAAAAAAAAAGAAAGAAAGAAAGAATAAATTTGGTAAGTCCATACAATTGAATACTACTCAGCAATGAAAAGGAACAAACACTACAAGAAAGAATCTCAGAAACACAATGGTAGGGAGAAAAAAATATGGACACATGGGTGGCTCAGTGGGTTAAGCCGCTGCCTTCGGCTCAGGTCATGATCTCAGAGTCCTGGGATCGAATCCCGCATCGGGCTCTCTGGTCAGCAGGGAGCCTGCTTCCTCCTCTCTCTCTCTCTGCCTGCCTCTCTGCCTACTTGTGATCTCTCTCTGTCAAATAAATAAATAAAATCTTAAAAAAAAAAATATGGACACAAAAGTGTCTATGTATGATTCCATTTATACAAAGTTCTAGAACGCCAAAACTAACCTATGATGATAAAAATAAGAGTGGTTACTTCAGGATTGATGGACAGGAACACAAAGGAATTTCCTGAGGTTACAGTAATGTTGGTTTTTTTTTTTTAATCTTAATAGAAATGTAGGCTACATTAATATATGCATTTGTCAAAAATGACTGAAGTGTCCACATAAAGATCTATATTTCAGTTATGGAAGTATACATCAATCTTTTTAAGAAAAGAAAGAGAACTGGGGCACCTGGATGGCTCAGTTGTTAAGTAGCTGCCTTTGGCTCAGGTCATGATCCCAGGGTCTTGCAATCAAGCCCTGCTTCAGGCTCTCCTCCACTCAACAGGAAGCCTGCTTCTCCCTGTCCTACTCCCCCTGCTTGTGTTCCCTCTCTCACTGTCTCTCTCTGTCAACTAAATAAATAAAATAAAAAAGAAAGAAAGAAAGAAAGAAAAGAGAACAGATTTGATATTGAATTGCTTAACACTGAACCTTTGGGAGCATTGAGAAGTCCAGTTTCTTTTTTTTTTTTTTTTTTTAAGATTATCTATTCAAGAGAGAGTGGGTAAGAGAGAGAACATGAGTGGAGTGGAGGGGGCAGGGAGAGAGAAGCAGACTTGCACTAAGCAGGGAGCGGGATGTGGGGCTTGATCCCAGGACCTGAGCCGAAGGCAGACAGGAGCCTCCCAGGCTCCCCTGAGAAGTCCAACTCTGCCGTGCGTCCACATGTGCTCATAGCAGACAACACAGTTCAGCAAAAAGAAGTCCAGAAATGTTACAAAGCCGTGGTTTTGCTGACTCTAGACCAGTTCAGCCTGCTTCCTCATGTATAACATGCTGAAGCTCAGCATCTGCTCCACCTTGGTACCTCCCATTACCATCAAGATGAGAGCACTTTGGTGGCAGTACTGTGGAGAGTTAAAATACTGCAGGATGATGGATAAATGGGTAAAGACTTCCTCTTCTGTGATTCTCCAAGGCCACCCATACCTTTAGACTTCTCTGGGAGAAGGGACTGTACCCTTAGAAATGACCTTTCCAACACCTGTCTGCTCTGTAAGAAAGCACCTGTACCGATTCACTGCTACTATACAACTCTCCAACATACCTCCAAAAATTTTTCTCTCAAGCTTGCCCACTTAGAAGACTGAGCCAACTGTCACTACTTTAAATTACTACCAGTAACAAGAAGCAGGGACCGAGGGTGGGAATCAAAGAAGGTTTAAAAAAAACAAAGCAGAACAACATTCAGATCACCCAACTGGGGAATTCATGAACTGGCAAAAAAGCTTTAATACCAGAAACTTCCAAAGCATGCTGCATCCTTGCTTCCTAGCCACCTCCTGTCTCCAAACAGGGAGCTTCACAAGGCCAACAACCATGACAGCCTTTCACAAACAGAAGCAATTCAAGAGCAGTCGCTCCTGCCTCCAGGGACACAGGACAAGGCTGCTCTGTCAGGTTTCACTGTCATCCTCAGGCTCCCATGGGCAGGGCTGTACCAACTAGGTTCCCACTGGCCACACTGGAACAGGGCATGGGAGTAGGATGAGGGTCCCCCAACTCCTCAAAGTCCAAGGAGCTCTGGAATAAGCAGACTCATCCTAGTTACCAATTTTTTAGGACTGACCAAGTGATACTAAGAGCCAGTCATTCAGTCCTTCGTTCTTGGTCTTTCTTGATACCCCAGTGGTGTCAGCAAAAAACACCCGGTCTTGCTTACCTCTCATTGGATCGTATCATGTAGTCAGTAAATTCATGGTCTCCCTTGATCACCTCCAAGGGGACCACAAGGTTGACGTCAGAATCAGTGTTCTGCAACTGGTTGAGTTTAATATTGACTGAGAAGAGGTAATCCCGCACGTCATCTATGCCCACCTTCAGGCCCTTGCACACCACATATCTGGGGGAAGAGACCCTGTCAGTCCACTGAGCAAGGGCTTCTCCCCAACATTCCTCCTCCCCAAACTCCCTGCTGAGTCATAAAGCTAAAGAGACTTAAGTCTATGCACAAAGAACAGCAGAGACTCTGCTGCAAAAGTTCAGTTCAATTCTTTCCTTTTTATGTTGGGCTGTATCTCTACCCTCTGCAGCAGCGGTTCCTGCCCTATGCCAGGCCAGCTGCATCACCATCACCAGGGAGTCTGTTAAATTACAGACTTACTTAAAAGACTCTCCAGGAATGGAGCCCAGAAACCTGTGTTTTTAACAAGCCACCCAGCAGTTCAGACTGGCCACAACTTCTCTCACATCATGCAGGAGCACTATGTACTGTATCCCCACTGAGATAACAGCAGTGCCTCTGGTTGGCAGCCTGCTTTACCTTGCCCAGCCCATGTCCCTCCAGGTGCCCTTTCTTCTGGTCACCTTCTCCTTCCTGGACCAAGCCCAGGATCACCCACCTAAGTGTGCGGAATCAGGCTTATGGGGAAGGAGGCAGAGGCTGAAGTGGCACACCACAGAACCATGAGGGTCAGAATCTGGACTCCTACTGGTTCTAACTACATCCTTAAAAAATCAAGGTTTTAGTGAAGCTTGAGTAGTTATGCCAGAGATGCAGCAGGATGTGCTGTGCTAACCCGCAGTCAACTAGTCTGATTAGAACAGAGAGGAAAGCCTCACCTCTCTGAGTTGGCAGGACGGCTGGTAATCGGCTTAAAGAGACACACTCGTTCGAAGCAGCAGTAGAGCAAGTAGATGAGCCCCACACTGAAGGGTGTGAATAGGTCAAAGGTTTTACAGATGAAGTGGCCTCCTAAAGTCGAGCAAAAACACCAACAGCAGTCAGTGGGTTCTAGGCAACCTCAGGGAATAAATATGACAAAGCCAAGGACCCAATGCCTGGGCCCATTAAAGGAGGCAATTTAAGGGGAAGACTCAGCTTTCGAGGGGCTTCTGGGGCTTCTATAGCATATACTGCCCTAAATTCCTCATTTAGCCTCATTTAGTCACCTGAGCTAAGCTGGGTTTTTTTGTTTGTTTTACTCCCAAGCCCTGTACATGCTCTTGTCCCACGGGGCCTCTAATGGATCTTAGGCCGGGGAGACAGCTGAGAAGTGTCACCTGTTCGGACAACAGACAGCGCCATGAGGAACTGACAGAGCAGCAGCTGCTTGCTGAGGATCTCTTGCAGGTTCTCCTGCCCCTCCACGGAGAAACCCTGAAATGAGAGGAGGGTAAGAAGCGGAGTAGGAAAGAGATACAATGAGGACTTCATTCATCCCTACCCCATCCTCTCTGAGACGTCTTCAAGTGTTTTCATTGACTTCCACCATCTGACTGATACAGACACAGCTCAGCGTTTAATTTATTTTGGCACAGTTGTATGGCACCTCATGGGTGAAGTCAGCACTAGGACCCAGGCCTGACTACTAGAACAGGGCCTTCCTTCTGCTTCATCGCTCCCAGGGGATAGAACCAAGTCTACTTTTTCAAGGAGACGGTCCAAAAAAGTGTAAAACCCGTGTGGGAATCCAGGGGAAGAGTAAGGGAGGACGGAGGCAAAATACTGGCTGGTCATAGGCCAACTACAAGCTAGGAAACAGAATACCCTATTCGTCCCAAGAGCCATGGAGTGGTGTGATGGCTCTGCCCGGGCTTACTCAGCCACTGTGCTGATCACCGACCAGGCCCCAGTATGGTGACAGAAGAAAAGTTAGCTCAACTCTTGTCACAGTAATCTCTCTTTCTCTGCTGACCAAAACCCCCTTCCTGTCTCAAGACCATGGAGCCTCTCCCTCCAGCTGGCAGGGCCTCTGGCCAGGGTGTTTGTTCAAACAATGTGCCTTCCTGTTCCTCGAGTGGTCTCCCTGCCTGTGAGATGCCAACAGGAGCAGAGAGTCAAGCTCACACAGAAGTAAAGGAGGCCAGTGGCTGGAGGAGCTGGGGAGAGGAGAGCTGCTGTTTACTGGCCACAGAGTTTCAATTTCACAAAAAGAAAAAAAGCAGGGTAATCTGTTTCAAAAAATGGGGGACATACTTAACACTACTAAACTGTATACTTAAAAATGGCTGAGATGGAACACTGTGTATGTTTTTTATCACAATTTTTTTTTAAAAAGTAAAGGAGGCTGACCTCTGTTAAGCTAGCTCCAGCCAGACCAGGTCTCCCTCACTCAGTCCTACAACGGTAATAGCTAACTGACCCAGAGTCCAAAATTGTTTAGCCATGTCCTCCAGATTTATAAATTTTTCTCAAAATGCATGTCTATTTGTAGGGTCAAAAAAAAAAAAAAAAAGCCCATGTCACCAGTCTATATTGCCTAAGCAGAAAGACAACCCTCGAGTTTGCACGCTGGCTGCCAGCCACATGGCACTAATGGCCTCAAAAGCACCATTAGACCCCCACATCTGCTCAGCGGCAGCAGTCCCCCTTCCCTTTATCCCCCAAGCCTGTCTCTCTGCTGTTTCCTGCTATGCACAATGCTTTGGTAAGACAGGGCATCTTCAGATCCTGTGCTGGTATCCTGCCCGTTCCTTCACCTTTCGACATTGTTACTGCTTGAGAGGCCACCCAAGGACCTCTGAGGTTCTCAATTCTAGCCATGTGACACTGGAGCAGTTGCCACATTCTCTGTCCTTCCTCTTAGAGAAAGTAGTGGCCCTCTGGAAAAGATTTCCAGCAGCATCATAATGGGATGCCCTCTGTACCTCAAGCAGCTGCCCAAAGAACAAGGCTCCCTGAATATTCACTTGAGCCCAACCACTGACCTCCAACCAGAGCCTCCTGTGGGTTCCCCCGAGCTGCTGCCTTTGGTTTTCTGGTCATCTGTCAGCCATCCAGAGGCTTAGGGGTGTAAGGACAGCCTCTACCAGGAAACACACCCAGGTGACAAATGATGGAAATGTTCTTCCCAATCATTTTTGCCTAGTCCATTGTGGTCACAGTTTTCACCTACCATCTCTTACAGCCAACCAAGGCCCTCTGAGGAAGTGAGCTAAGAATCCACTTGCTCCAAGCAAAGATGTCCACAACATTACAATGTTACATTACAATGTTAACAAAAAAAACACTGAAAATGTGTGCAAAAAGAATAAAAACATACATCCCACATCCCTACTATCTGAAGAGTGAACCACCACCCTCTGGGGCAGCAAAGGACCAAATAAAACAAAACAAGCCTCTAACATGATAAATCCCTAAAGCATCACTCTATGGAAAAAAGACCACCTACCCCATCGGCCATCAGAAAGTGGACACCCTTGCGATCTGTGTTATCCAGGACAAAATTCCGAAAAGCAGTGATATTCTCCGGGCGGGTGATATCTCCATCTCCATCGATCCCACCTTCACCTGGCAGGGCACAAGATTCACATTCAGCTCATCCACCCCCTGCATCCCAGGAGCTGGGACATAAGCGCTCTGGGGCTGGGAACACAGGTTCTCCTTGAGGACCAGGAGAAAAGGCCCTGTGGGGAGCAACTCACTGCAGGATCTGTCCTGCCAAGCTGCCTTGTAGTGACGGACCAAGAGGCAAAAACAGGGCTCTGCTATAACAGAACAGAATTCAAAAAGAGTTGTCCAGTGAAGAGTCACCAACTGAAACAGAGGAACTTCCTCTCCAAGACTGAAGTTGTGTTTAAAGCACCAACATGGGGGCACCTGGGTGGCTCAGTGGGTTAAAGCCTCTGCCTTCAGCTCGGGTCATGATCCCAGGGTCCTGGGATTGAGCCGGGCATCCGACTTTCTGCTCAGAAGGGAGCCTGCTTCCTCCTCTCTCTCTGCCTGCCTCTCTGTCTACTTGTGATCTCTGTCTGTCAAATAAATAAAATCTTTTAATTAATAAATAAATAAAATAATAAAGCACCAACATTTAGAAACAAGTATCAATTTTTAAATAAGAACCGTTACGAAAGAACTTGGGATTTGCTGCCAAATCACAGCAATCAAGAAAGAGTGGAGGGGACTGCGTGGGGCTGCTGAGCTGTCTGTTACCCAGTGCGTTCCACACCCGGTGCACAGTGCCGGAGACAGGCATGGGGTTTGTATTTGTTAATAACTCTGCCAATTCTCAGCCGGAGATCAGGCAGTTTCATTATCTCCTGTCACCACAAGAGAAGAAAAGAGGATTTAATATGGTTTTGATGAGAGTTTGCCTTGTGGAGTGTTTAACCTGCATCCTACAGGCCTGGGGTAAAAAGAGACCATCTAGAGGGAACCAAGATCTTCAAGACATGGACTAGAAACCCCAGGCTGAGGGACCCAGTAAAGGAAACATGTCCAGTGGATAATAACTGCTTCTGACCTAGAGTCCCCACAGAGGACAGTCTCCCATTGCCCCTAGGACCTCCTCCTCCGTGTCCTTACCATAGTAGGGTTCGAAGAGCTCACTGGAGGCTGAGTAGAAGTCCTCCAATTTGAAGTCATTAGGGCCCTTCAGAGTCATTCCAAAGCCCTTTGCATGCCACTTCTTCCTCCATAGTACATACTCTGAGAAACCGCCTGGGCCTGCACAGACGTCAGCAAAGTATAGAAGCTCAGCTTCCCGGTCCTTTACCAGTGGTTTCTGCAAAGGCAAGTGGAGGACAAGGGAGGAAGGGAAAAAGTCTGGCTCAATGGGGAACAGGAAGGAGAATGCAGGGGGAGTAAAATGAGCCTTTCAACAAGCACAGTGTAGAGCTCCCGCCAGGGCCGCAACACCCAGGAGATGTACCCTCTGGAGTTGCCCATCACTACTTCAAAATACCCCTGGTGCCCTCAACCATAGGGCCCAGCTCAGACTCCTAATAATAGCATCTGAATAGGAATCTGAGCATGCATTTTTATTTCTCAGAGTCTTTTCCTTATCATATCCTGCCTACAAGAGTCCCACTGAGTAGACTAGATGCTGTATCCCCCACTTACAGAGAAAAAAAAGACACCAAGACACAAAGCAACCTGTTCATAGCCTGCATGCAAGAAAGCTTATTCAGAATCCAGTCAGCCTGACTGCTAGACTCAGGTCTTCCCATCCAAAGCCTGAGAGGCTCTAACATCTCCCCCTCCCAATCACAGGGCCTACCTTTCCAAACCACAGCCTTTGCTTCCCTTCTCTTCCTTCTCGACTCTCCCTACTTTTCTCCAATTAACTTTTTATTTTGGAATAATTTTAGAGTTACAGAAAAGCTGCAAAGACAGAGTTCTCATATACTCTTCATCCAGATTCCAATTCTGTTGACATCTTACCTGGCCATTTGTCAAAACTAAGAAACCAACATTGGTACACTATTAACTAAATTCGACTTGATTCGGGCTTTATTAGTCTTTGTTTTGTCCCAAAATCCAATCCAAGATACCACAGTGCACTGAGCCTCCTCCTTTTTGCAGTCCCTTCTCCTGCCTTTGCACCTCTGCAGGCCATGTGCATGGGGCAGCGGTGCAGAGCTGGAGGCCGACAAGGCAGAGGGTGAAGGAGACACTGGTGTGCAGCCCCCAGAGGGCCCGCCCACCTCAGAAATAACTACATTACAATCATCATTTAAAATTTTTACTGGATTACAGGTTTGGTCACTCCAGTACCTTTTAACTCTTAATCTGAAATTTAAGTTGAACCCAGCACTGGCCCATACTGTTTCCTTTCTATACACCTGGTCGTAGAGGGTGAATTCTACTTGTCCCGACCTGGCTCCAAGGCACAGAGGATATGCCATCTGCACTGGTGACAAGAAGAGGCTGAGCTCTAGAGCAAATGACTAAAAAGGACCCTGAGGAACATCCAGCGAGAAGGAGCTTAGGCAGCTCAGCCCTCCCTCTCCATAGGTTTGTCATGGCTGAGTACTTGTCCAGAGTTCTGTAACTGCTAGATAAAGATAAGAAAGCTTTAGGGGAAGGTTTTAAGAAAGAAATGGAAGGGGTGCCTGGGTGGCTCAGTGGGTTGAGCCTCTGCCTTCGTCTCGGGTCATGGTCTCGGGGTCCTGGGATCGAGCCCCGCATCTGGCTCTCTGCTCGTCAGGGAGCCTGCATCTCCCTCTCTCTCTGCTTGCCTCTCTGCCTACTTGTGATCTCTGTCTGTCAAACAAATAAACAGAATCCTTAAAAAAAAAAGAAAGAAAGAAAGAAAAAAAGAAAGAAAGAAATGGAAAATACTAATGTTCACAATCTCATCACTTTCTGGGTGAAAAGGGCCCTGCCTCTGATGATAGCTATCCAGCTTCATCAAAACAGTGAAGAAGTCTCTGGAGAAACTGACTTTAGCTAAAAATAAACTTCATCATCCTATGACAAGCCCACCCAGGCATGCGGAGATATATCAGTTCTTGCTCTTCTTTCCCACCAATCTAGCCCAGTATTCTTTGTTCCCGAGCCACCAATTATTCATATTTTTGTATTATATTCATTTGCACACAAAAAAAAGATCTAACGGCATTTACTGAGAACATTACATAGCATTTTCTAGGCAGCACAGTGCCAAGGAGGCAAGAGTCACAAGTTTAAGGCCTGCACACACTGGGAAGAGGAAAAACAACGTTCCTCATCACTGGCCATACCTAGCCCAGGCTGTAGGCTTTCCCAGCGAGCTGCTGGTTCAGGAAGGCTGGGCAAAGGAAGGAAAATGAATCAATGAAAGAATATTACCTCCAAAAAGAGGGCATAAGTATGATTTCATTCTTTGATTTCAAGACATGTGGCCCTCACAGGTCATGGCCAGAAGGTCTTTTCATAGAAAGGACAGCTAAAGTTCTCACCTCTGCCACTTACGGCCTGTGCAGTTAAAGGCAGCATACAATTTACGCCTTTAAGCTTGAGCTCCCTCAACTATAAACTGGGACTAATGTAGGTTCTCAAGGCTATTGAGGGATTAAAGTACCATATGTCAAAGATGGTTATAAAAATTAAATACTAAACAAACATAAGATGATATAATATTCAACTATATCAAATTCCTTGGAGTCAAAATTCTTGTCCCTTTTCATCACCTCATGCAGTACTCATGTTCAGTGGGTACTTTGTAAGTGCTAATTCCTTCTAAGATACCACTGCAATTCTAAGATCCACATTCAGTTTTTGTCTCCTGTAAGGCTTCACGGACAACATCTACTTACCTCAGCAACATTCCCAAGCACACAAAGCCCACACATAATGTTATGGTTTATTATAGGCTATCATACCCCCAAAGAATCTAAATTCCCTTCTTTCCCTTGTCTCTTCCAATTCTTGTTTATAACTCGTTTCCCTACATAGTCTCTTCTCTCCTTTTACCACAACCCACAGAACCAGAATGCCAGTGAAAAACTTCATAGTCCCCCACCTCCCACCTCCCCACACTGCCCAGGCTTCAAGTTCTCCATGTTCTTCTAAAACTTGCCTGATCCAAGAACTACTGAGACCCCAGCAAACACTTCAGCTACTCCCGTCTCTGCAGGTGACTGTGCTAGAGCACAATGCTCACCTGAAAAACACACTCTGGTCCTCAGGGGAAAACAGAGATGAAAAGAGAGAAGAAAAGAGTAGGGGCTGGAGAGAAATCACTTCCTATAGTAGAGTGCAGAGAAACATCTCTGAAAGGGCAATTCTCCATGGCCAGTAACAATCAGTTCAGGTCCAGAAGGTGCCTGAAGCATTACAAACACAGCTGCCTTTTCCTATGTAACTAACATCTCCACCCTTGACCTGAATGGTACAACCCTGGTGCCTCCTTTGCTTTCCTGACAGCAAAAGACAATAACCAGATCCCAGCTGCTGGAGGCGTTTACAATCAAAAGCCCAAAATGATGTGGCTTCCCAGCAGCCTGACAGAGCTCCTTTGCCAGGCAGGGGTTTAAAGGAAATCATTTGGAGCTCAGAAAATTAAACCAACATTATATCAACCTAATTTTCTCAAGATGCTAACTCCAAGAGGCCTTTTATGCTGCCTGCTGGTCCTGAAAAACAGGGAGGGAGACCTGGGGGAGAGAAATAACTATGGGCTAGAGGGGTCCACATGCCAGTTTTGCCAGCATGGAGGGAAGCAGTAAGGGAGGTGAAACTGAAACATTAAAGAACTTGGAAAATAAGTTCCTTTAGCGGGTGGATAATCATGAGCCTAGTGTAAGTAGAGTGAAGCAGAAACAGGTTTGGGAACAGCTGGCTCCTAGCCCGTCACTGTCAAAGAGAACTAACTTTTAGGACTGAGTGAAAATGCTTTGAAACCCTGAAGGGAATGCTAGAATGAAATTTCCTTTTTCTCTATCATTATGGTATGTCTGTGTTCAGAGAAATGAGAAAATCATCAGTAGAAAATCATTTTGCTCTACCACTTCTTGAGAAGGGTCAAAATCTAATAATTATGATCCAATACAAAGCTGGTTCAGAACGGCAGAAAGGGAAAGTGGTCACATCTGAAATCACAGATCTTAGAACTGGAACAGATCCTAAAGGCCTCTGGTGCTACCTAAACACTCTGACATGATAGTAGGGCTAATTTCAGGGATGAGGCAGCTGAAGCCCAAAAAAGGGAGAACTTAAGTGACACCCCTATAATGTAAGTGCTATACTTCCTGCCCCACAACCCATCACTGAACAACACAGCCTAGATTTTCAGACAGGATACTGATTTTAAACGGACCGGTGAAAGGACCCAGATGCTTACATTTCATTCAATACTCATGTCACATTTCCCCAAGCACTCCCTTCTCATTCTAGCCACAGCACACAAATCAGACGATGTCACAGATTTGAATTTGGAAAACAAGCTCACTGTAAAGACTACATACTCATCCTGGCAGCAACTGGCCTCCACAGAAAGGCTTTACAAACATCCCCACCCCACACCCTTGCCAGTTCTCAAATCCACCAGAACTTCCAGAACCTAAATGCCACAGGGGAAAAGATCTCATCTATCTCATTCAAAATTATATTCCTGGTGCCCGGCACATGGTAGGAGCTGGATACATGTTTGATGGAGGCAGAAGGAGGGCCCACGCTCTATCTCTTACCCTCCTCCTCCCTGCTCCGTAGGCCTACAGATGTCACAACTCCTGATTTTGCCCAGTAATGTCCCTTTGCCACTGCTGTAAGCCCTACCCTCCTCCGCCTGGGGTGAGCAGCAGGATCTGCAGAGTTGGGGGCTACAATTCTGAGCCTGAAGCCCTAGAGACAACTGCTTACTGGAGCTTCCCTGGGACCATAGGATGCACCATGGGACCTAATTTGAGAAAATCAAAGCAAAATCTCTCTCACATAGCAGGAATAGTCTCCTGACATTGCACAAATGGCAATTTCTAGGCCACTGAAGCATAAGCCCATTTAGCACTATGAATTCAGACAAAGAATTTTGTTCTCACCCCACAAGAGTCCCGTGGATTTGTAAACATGCGATCAAACACAAAATCCATGTTAGCCATCTTCATGGCTGCCCTGTAATAAAGACAGAAAAGCAAAACTCAATACACCAGATGTATGGAAAGCTATGAAAAGGTGGAACAGTGGATGTCAGGGGAAGGGAGAGGTGGGCAATGTCAGCAAACCTGTTTAGGAAGAAGACTCCTCGGATCATCTCGTAGGGATTGGCCCGGGTCCGAGCTCGCCGCATCTCCTCCCCATCTAGGACATCGAACACACTCTGCCCAGGGAGAGTCAGAACCTTAAGGTGAGCATCACCCTCCAGGAAGGGACAGGGGACTTAAGAGCTTAAGGAGCCCATCTCAGCCCTTGGAAGAGCTACAATACTGCCACATCCCAGCTCTGAAATGACCAGTTGTGTGATCCCAGACAAACTGCTCAATCTCTCAGACCCTCAACTACCTCACCTGTGAAGTGGTAAAAAACAAATGATAAATAAAATGTATTTATCATTTATTTATATATCCCTGCAAAATGGTTAATAAATGGCACCTGTGGGTAGGCACAAGGCCACCTGTTGGCATCACAAATCCTCAGAACAAATCTGTTTCTCCAGTCCAGCAGCAACTTTCCAAGGGACCAGAGTACTGATAGTAAGGCTCACTCAGAGGGCAAAGCAAACCAAAACCAGTGTTTTGTGATGGCACCTACCCACACAGTAGGGATTCCTTCTCCCTTCTTCTATTTTCTCCCTGAGAAAAAAAAGCCTCACTTCACCAGAGTTCCTTAAGGATATTCCCAACCCTCTGCCTACAAAAAAAATTTTGTGAGGCTGGTCTGAGGCTTCTTCTCTAACCCATTTCTTCCTCAGAGCTTCCCTGGCTCATCCTGCCCTGGGCCATGTACTTCCTGACACAAACTCACACCGAAAGCTATCAAGGAAAGACTAACATTTGCCCGCCCAGCATGTTAGGAGCTTCATGCTGACTATCCAATTTAACTCTCAAAACAATCCCGGGAAGTATTTTCTCCCCATTTTAGAGATGAGGAAACGTCAGAGCAGCTAAAGCAACTGACCCAAGGTTACACAGCAAGAAAGCTGCAAAGGGCCTAAATTCACAAGGATGTGAATTCAGGTCTACTGACACTAAAGAATCATTCCAAACTTTTCACTACACCACACCCCCTCAGGACTATGATGGACTGACCCAATGAAGTTAAGTGGAACCTTTCCTAGCTACTGACCACAGGAAGAGCACAATACTACAAGGCCCCAGGAAAAGGATACACTGGAGAAATGTGGCAAGCCACACATCTCATCTCCAAGAAAAATCTTAGCTAAACTTCAGTCCCCCACCCCCAACCAATTCAAAAGAACTGTAAGAGCCCAGCACATGCCCTCACACAAGATACTCCAGCCCCACAGGCCTTACCTTACACTGCAACACACTGTGAAGCAGCTCTTCCCCACAAAACTCTGTCTCGTCTTCAATAATCATCTTTCTCTACAGAAAGAAGAAAATAATCGATAATGACTACGTATGACTGCAGTTGGGGGAATGAATGGAGAAATGAGGGTTCTAAGTGAGTAGAGCAAGAAGGGGCTTGAGTCTCTGCCAAGAACATCAATCCTTGAGGGGCAGGAAAGAGAAAATCCTAAACCCCTCTGGCTGTACTCCAGATGGCTGGGAGATGAAGCAGCCCCCTGGGCACTCTGACTAGAGCACCATATAGATACAAGACTCATGAATGCTGAGGCTGAGAAAGCACACAGGAAGGATACATTCAAGCTGTCTGCCCCCAGAGCATGGAGGCAGAAGAATGGGGACTGCCCTTAAATGACATAAACCTGTCCTTCAACCAGGAAGCCTCTTGATCCGTAAGGGGTACAACTGCACTGACCTGGTAGCATCAGAGATAACGAGGGCTCAAGAGACCCTCACAGGGGTGTCAAATCAAACCTCATGGCTCAGTGAGGCTATCTCTAAACCAACGATGCTCAAACTTGGGTGTTCTCAGGTTTTACACATTTCAAAACCACTAAGGACCCCAAAGAGCTTTTGTTTATGTGGGGGATAATATACACAGCAACATTTATTATTAGAACTAAGACAATTTATTCAGTGTAAAAGAACACACTATGTTAACATAAATATTTTTATGAAAAATAACTGTATTTCCAAAAAAACTTTTAATGAGAAGAGCAGCACTGTTTTTCATTTTTACAAATCTCTTACTATTTGGCTTAATGTAAGATGGCCAGACTCTCCTCTCTGCATTTGCGTTCAACTGGTTGTGATACAGCCTCTAGAAGACTCCACTGGAACTTGTGAGAGAATGAGTGAAAAGAAGCACGTAAATTTCCAGTATCATTATGAAAATAACTTTGACCCTGTAGAGCCCCTGAAAGGGTCTTGGGAGATCCCCAGGGGGCCCTACACTTGGAGAATTGCTCTCTAGACCATACTGATTTGGTAGCTATGTACTTTATTCGTAGTTTTCCAGAAGGAGATTAAACAAATTCCCTCTGTAACAACTCCCTCATTATTTTTCTGTGGACAGGGACAGTGTCTTTTCATCTACCTGGAACAGTGCCCAGCAGTGATCAGAATATACACAAATGTATAATAAGCTACTCTAAAAAGCATCCATGAGAAAGACAGAAGTTATGCATTTTGTGCTGCCTTGCAAGTTAAATGACTAGGAGAAAAAAATGCTGTCACATCTCTCAGGGGCATACCTGTAAACCCCTTGACACACCACCTTGACAAAACTTTATTCTTGCCAGTAATGTCAGATTCACATTTTTCTTACACTATGAGTATACATACATACACACTGGACTCAAGGAGAAAAGTCAGGAGGTAAACGCCAAGAATTCAGGGTACATTTTCTTGAAGTCCTACCTTTCCCACAACCATCCAATCACTCATTTCCTGAGTGTCAGGAATTTCAGTGGTACATTCTGGAAACCATGACACCTGCTCACAGGCACTGGGCTACAAACAGAAAAGAGGAAAGTAAGTCGAGGAAGATGGCCCATCAGAGTTATGCTCCAACTTGCAAGGGCCTCCCCAAAAATAAACAAAAGGGATTCAGACAGATGGAAGGGTCTGGGAAGCTGAGGCCAAATGTGCTGGTCAGACTTGAGAACTGAGCCAGGAGACTGAGGGTTAACTTTGGAAGGCTAGCTACAATTCCAGTTTGAATCTTAAGAAACTTCCCAAACCTTCAAAGTTTTTTTCATTTGTTCCAGTATTATTTCATAAACATGTACTATGGGCTAAGTACTCAGAATGCAGTTAAAATGATATGATCCTTGACTGAAAGGACCTACAATCAGACGACTAGGGACACAGAGAAGTACACACAGGATATAAGTCTATGAAAAGGTAATTATACCAGGAAGACCCAATGGCAATGAGTCTCATCTCCAATGCCCTTTAAAGTGTTATTCCCAAATAGGATTCCTTGCCTATTCAATCCCAAAGCAGAAACTGGCATCTCAATGGTGCTTTCTCTTAATTTTTGAATTACATTATACATAAGAAATACCTGCAGTCTTTTTTTTTTTAAGATTTTATTTATTTTTAAGTAATCTCTACACCCAATAGGGACTCGAACTTACAACCCCAAGATCAAGAATTGCACGCACCACCAACTTAGCAAGCCAAATACCCCTCCGCAGTCCTTTAAAAAATACTGATAACAAGGCCTCACCCTCAGAGTATATGATTCTGTCAGTCGAAGGCAGAAACGTGGTATAATCACATTTTTTTTAGAAGACCCCAGATGATTCTAATGTGCAGCCAGGACTATGTACACTGAGCTAGAGACACAGATTATAAAACCTAAACAGGTGGCTAACCTGCATGGCAGCTCTACCCACTGCCTCCCAAGCAAGTATGGAGAAGAGATTCACTGTTGCAAACTGAAGCAATGTGATTAAAGGTAATATTACATGCTCTGAAAGGCATAAAATGGTAACACAATGCAAGGTCTTGAGGGCAAGCCAACCATCAACAACACAGAAAAAGTTTAAAAGAAAATTTATAGAAACCCTTTTGTCAATGAATCTGGCAGTGAATCACGGCTCCCCCTCCCCCAGTCAAATCTATCACCTTTAACCATTTATAAATGGTTATAAGTTATATACTCTATGGGAAAAAGAGCTCATGGAAACTTGGGATGTCCCTTTGGAGAGAGTAAACAGACTCAATTTCTCCACAGAAGCATGAACATTAGGAGGAAAAATGGACTGCAAAGTGCTGTCTGTGAAGGGTCAAACCTTACCCTCTATAAATCTGCGCTGTAGAAGCCACCAGGCACTTCCTCTGCAGTGACTGGACAGTCACCTGAGGCAACACAGATTCCTCTCCCTCAAAGAAGTGGATACCAACTAATAGTTAAGACAAACTCTTAACCAAGAAATAGAGCATCTTTTGTTGGAGAAAAATTAATACCCGATAAATGATAATTAGGACAGCCTTGCCTCAAAAAGGAATTTCAATAGCCTGTCTCCATGAAAAATAGAGATTTTTATGGGCAAATTTGAGACTTTGAGTTTAGCTAAGTTCTAATTCTGCCCCACTATGAGGATGGGGACTCTTTACTGGTTTTCATACAAATGAGGACCCAAAAAGCACCAAGAATTTCTGAGGTAAAAACCTACATCTAAGACCCAATTACAAATATTTACCCTATTCTTCACTGTCTCATCTGCTATTCTGCTGGTCTCATCTCCTTAAAACTACAAGGCAACACAGCCGGACCACCCCCAGAAGCCATTAGCTCCTGGCTTGTCAGCATCTTACTCTGAAACCTTATTAGGCTTTTATCATGTGCAATTCACGGGAATTCTTTCCTGAACTGGAACATCAGACAGACAAATAAAATATCAATTCTCCAGAGTTCACAGCCACATGTGAAGCTCAACTACACCAGCTACATAGAAGACTAGACATTTGTGTTCTATTTTCTCTAGCTTCAACTCTATAATGGCAATATTTCATAATTATTTTAGTTGTTTCACTATACCTACTTGGAATTCTCTGTGAAATAAGACAGGACATATACCAATGATTAAAAGTAAAATCTCAACATCATCTGTGCCATGAAAAAGGACAGGAGTCTCTTTTGGTAGTTAGGTCCAAACAAACTGGTACCCAAGCAAATAAGCAGACTAAAGCCACACCAGGAAAGCTACACAATATAAATAAACACCTACACAGAGCTCAGGTGTCATAAAGCCGTAGAGGTATATAGGACCTTCAAGGGTACCTAATCCAGTCACTCCTCCAATGGAGGACCAGGTCCTCACTCAACCGCTTTGAATCCTTTTAGCAGAGGGAACTCATTGCCTTACGAGGTACCTTAGCCACTAGTGGGAAGGCATATCTGTTTAAGTTCTTTGTGGAACCAAACTCTGCCTTCCAGCATCTTCTACTCACAGTCGTTAACAGAAAATAAATCCACAGCCTAGCATATCTCGCTCAGTATATCTCTTCTGTTTCCATTCTGGACACCCCCAGTACCCTCCATGTAAAATCTCAGTTCCAATTCCCACTGCCTCTGGAGACTTCTAGTTTGTTAACATGGCTACTTAGAGCCATGCACATGAAAACACAAGCTGGCCTTCCAGTCTCCTCCTCCCCTCACCAGTTACCTCTGGCTCATCTCGCCAGTCCACATTCAGCTCTTGATCAAAGCCCTGCAGTGTCAGACCCAAGCCTCTTCGGCCTTTCTGATTAGAGGCCTCAACGATGTCCTTCCGACCCTGGCTGTATTTACCCAATCCTTCACCTTCCCTGAAGCCCATCTTGGCCTGAAAAAGAGACAAAATAGAGCATTAATATAAATAAAGAGATAATAACAGAGCACTTGCATAAACCAACAGACATTTACTCAGCCCCTACCATGTGTCAGACATTATGCTAAACTCTGAGAAACACAGATAAGTAAGGCTGAAAGTTTTCCTTCTAGCCTAATGAAGAAAATAAGCATAAGTAAGTAACTACAGTTTATCTGTGCATGCAGTGGCTATTTACTCTGGAGGTGAAAGTCTAGGGCAACCAGAACTTGGATAAATGAGAAGGCACCTCATAGCTGTAATTAAAAGCACCAAAAGCACTTAATGAATTTCACTGGACATCTGCACAACTACCCTTCCAGCTAATTTCTCTGATTAAGTGAAAAGTAGATCTAGAGTTGAGTTGGTAAGGAGAACATAATTTACAATGGAACTGCTTCAAGCAGCAACTCGACCTTAGCCACAGCCATTCAAATAGCCTTATTATGTAAAGACAGTGAGGGCTTGCAGGAACCCACTTGAACTTACTTCATGTAAAACTGAGGTATGGACCCATAAGTACCATAAGACACCAGACAGGGCCTTTTTTTTCCCCCCCTTAAAGAGAGAGCGGGGAGAGAGAGAATCCCAAGCAGGCTCCATGCCCAGTGCAGGGCCCAATGAGGGGCTCAATCTCACAACCCTGAGATCATGACCTGCCCTGAAACACTCAACTGACTGAGCCACCCAGGTGCCCTGGGAATATTTTTTTAAGTGTCACAACTGTCCATAAGCTCACATAAACTCTAGAGTCACTAGGCCCAGATATATACCCCCAAAATCAGAGACCTAAATCCCAAAGCCCAAGGACCCTTGTCTAATAAAATAACCCCAACCCTAAGAAAATGTAATCCCCTCCTGAAGGTCTATATTCCCTTTGGAAGGGGTATTACGAACTCAAGAGCTGGAGAGAATTCCTACAGTAGCCACAAATCTCTCCCCAGGTCAAAAAGGCTGACTGAGGGGTACTCTCTCTTCCTCTCCCCCTGTCCCTCTCCCTTCCCAAACTCTCTCTCAAATAAATAAATAAATAAATCTTTAAAAACAAAACAAAACAAAACAAAAAGGCTGACTCAGTCACAAACCTCCCCATTGTCCACTTCCCCAAATCTACAGCCCCCCAACTAGAATCCTGACTATGACCTGAGAAGTGGCAGTTCCCATTCCTTAATGAATCCAAATGAAAACGGAGGAGTTAATACCTATAATATTAAAGCTAGCCAGAAAGCAAACTTGGAATTCCCTAATCTTTGTGCACTTACACTGAAGTTTTATCAGGGAAGCCAGCAGGTCTTCCTAGTCATTTTTCTTCTTCTGGTATATCAATGGGGTAAAGAAGCTAGGAAGGAAAACTGGACCTTCTTTTCAAAGTCATATTAAAGACTGTACTACTCTCATTTATTTTTGGGCACATGGAGTGAGCAGCATTTTAGTCATTCTCTTGAGATCACTCACTAGAGCAAAAACTCACATGATGAAGCCTCTTTACCCAACCACACATGTCCATGTGTAGGGAAGTACCTTCACATGTACTCACGATAAGCTTTCATTACTAAGGAGACCAAAGGGTGATCCAGCTTTGGATAGGACAGGACAAGCGGCCTGCACAGCCACTTCCCATGGGTGATTCAAATGTGACAGATACTTCTGTTAAAAAAGGGGCCACACTCTCTACTAAATCTCTACTAGAAAGCAAAGGAAAAACTCATGCCCTAGCTTTTCTTCTTTTCACATCAATACAATTTCCCTTCTCTTACTCCACTGGTAGAGCTTTAGAAACCCACCCCAAACACTGACATACCATAAGCTTCTGGGAGACACTATTATACATGGAATAGCGAGAAGAAGTTCCCTCCACAAGGGAGTCTGCTTTAAATGCATCGTCAAAAGAGTCAGAGCTGTGTTGCTTCCCCTCGGTCTCACTGTCAGACCCACTTAGGCTCGTGGTAGATGCTGGAAAAGAAAAAAAGAAAACGCTCAGGTGAATTTATGGCACCAAGTAGCCTCTAAAAGTCCAAGTTTCATTTATTCAACTAGTGTTCAGTATATGCAATATACACATCATGTTCTTTAAATGAGCCAGGGTCAAATGTATTCTCTACTTCTTACTGTGTTATCTTGGGCAAGTCACTGAAAGTTCCTAATGGTACCTGACAGATGATGGGAGCTCAAAATATCAGGTGTCCTTTCCCATTCTTTCAATTTTTCCCCTACAAAACTGAGATGACACTACCTACCACATGGACTTATATGAAGATAAATGAAATAATGTGTCTGAAAGTACACTGTCAAATACAAAATGTGTTTATTAAAGATATGATTGTTATTTCTGCTGCTTATTATTTGAACATCACCTTCCAAACATGGATACTTAGTACCATTTTCAGAATTTTATCATGGGACTAACAGTCTCATTGTTTAATCTCCTAGATTCCTTTGTTTTCACGGTCCTTCAAAGTCACAGGTAAGAGGGTATGTCTGCCCCAGAGAAGAGCTGGCTCACAGATGAGCTGTGACATTTTATAGAAGTAACTGTTCTCTTTTCATCACCCCCCTTGCCTACACACTAAACTCTCCGTGTTGATGAGTCAAAGCCTGGCTGCTTGTGGGAGGTGTTGAGGAAAGGCAGCAGTGTAAAACAACTCTTCAAAGATCCATGAAGGTCACTATTCAGGTATTCATAACTTGCAATGGCATCATAATTCTAAAGCCTATCTGCACTGATTCATCCACTTCCCCATGAGAACATAAACTTGTTCAGGGTTAGCATTTGAGAAGAGCAAAATGCTCTCCCCAGCCCCCCAGGCCCAATTCTCCTTCACACTGTGCTCCAGGGGCAGCAGCACCACCAGCACAGCATCCAGCACAAATGCCATCCCACTGGCCAGGGTCACTCTTGGGAGAGCAAGAACTGTGTCACACTCAACTTTCCATCTCCAACACCTGGATTGAGTCTTCCTATTCGACAAAAAATTAAGTACTCATTACAATGAATTTTTTAAAAATTTTAAGTCTTGATTGACGGCCTTAATATATTAATCACTAATACATTTGTTTATAGAGGGAGGCATGTACAAAGTAATCTAGGAATTTAAACATAAATTTTCCTTTCAACAGTTTCATATACAAGAAAAAACTTGAAAATAGTAATACCCATAGGACAGAATTTGTACTACTACCAAAAATAGCTTCAAGTCTCATTTAGGTACATTTAACTCTGTTCCAGTGTTAAAACTTTGACAAAGACTGTTTTAAATAAAGCAGCTTTATAACCTGGTGCCATTAAAAAGAAATTTTAAGTCTTTAAACTTTTGTTAAAAAGGTTAAACAATAACAAAGAGTTTAAGCATGAGTATGAAATGCCTGTATCTTAGAGAATCGGGCCTTCCTTGGACTATTATTTAAGAACTCCCATTCCCCCACGCCTCCAGCCAGTAGGTTGAAATACGATATCTGTCAGACGTGTAAAGGGAATAAAACACTGGTATTATTTAATTGATCAGACAACTTTTGCCCAGGACATGTTCTTTCTTCTCTCTTCTTCTTCTTCTTTTTTTTTTTTTTAATTTATTTGACAGACAGAGATCACAAGTGGTCAGAGAGGCAGGCAGAGAGAGAGAGAAGGAAACAGGCTCCCTGCCGAGCAGTGACCCCCCCAATGCGGGGCTCGATCCTAAAACCCTGGGATCATGACCTGAGCCGAAGGCAGAGGCTTAACCCACTGAGCCACCCAGGCACCCCAGGACAGGCCATGTTCTATAAAAGGTCCATCGTATATACAATGGGCCTCTCTCCTACAGAAATAATCCTATTCTCAGAGAGTTTAAAAACCAGGTAACTAAGGTCCAGGTTGAAAATGGTGATGGCAGGTGGGTCCTGGGTTTCTGAGCTGCTAAGTCAGTCAGGGACACATGTGGGGCAATCCATGTTCAGTGGCACCCATGGCGGTGAGGAGGGCTCTGCTCAGATGTGGAAGGCCCTCTCATACTTCATAGCGCTCCCCGATGTGGGGAGTATGCTAAACGTCTTCCTGAAGTCACATCACAGAGAGCATGGAGAGCCCCAAGTTCATCGCCTACCTCATTCCTGCACCAGGTCAAAGCCCTTTCCCAGGCGAGATGATAGTCACACTCTATTCCATAATTCTCACATGAATCCACTTCCAACCACCTATGAAAATGAGTAAGGAGAACCTGGACCACTACCCAGCGGGGACCACAGCACTGGTTTGGACCATGACTCTGCATGAGGACCAGAAAAGTATATGGGACCTCAAGCTCACCTTCCTTACTTGTGTCAAATGATGACCAGAATACTGATCTTCCATCCTTTTGTTTATGGCAGGAGATGGCTTAAATAAATAACTTAGATTGGTCCATGAAGAAAGTATTAAAATAATAAAAATTTTTTAAAAACACAAAAATCAGATAGCTAAAATAAACATTTTTTTTTCCTTTTAGTGATATAACATTTTGCAGAAGAAAGAAAAGGCTTATAAACATATTTGAAAAAACTAGAATAAACTTAAAACCAACATTTTGGCTCCCAAGCAGTTAGCAAGGAGAAATTTTGGTTGAGAATAACCTCTTATGAAAGGCACCAAATCTACCCCTTCCTCTTTTCTTTTAATAAAGATGGTATTTATTTATTTTTTTTTAAAGATTTTTTCTTTATTTATCTGACAGAGATCACAAGTAGGCAGAGAGGCATGCAGAGAGAGAGGAGGAAGCAGGCTCCCTGCAGAGCAGAAAGCCCGATGTGGGGCTCGATCCCAGGACCCTGGGATCATGACCTGAGCCAAAGGCAGAGGCTTAACCCACTGAGCCACCCAGGTGCCCCTATTTATTTACTTATTTGAGAGAGAGAGAGCACGTGTGCATGAGAAGCAGGGAGGGCCAGACAAGCAGACTCTCCACTGAGCAGGGAGCCCAACGTGGGGCTTGATGCAGGGATCATGACATGAGCAGAAAGCAGATGCTTAACTGACTGAGCCACCCAGGCACCCCTACCCCTTTCCTCTTAGAAAGCTATCCAGTTCCCTAAGGAGATGACTTGCTTACACAGACCAACGCAGCACATGTCACAGAGTGCCAGAGAGTGCCACTCAGAAGGAAAGACCCAGAACATTAATAATGAGTAACCATGGAAACTGTGAGGTGAGGTTATATTTATTTTGTTTTGCACTTTTCTTCATTTTCTGTGTGAGAAGAATATATTCATTTGAAAATTAGAGTAAAAAAAAATACAGCTATAAAGAAATAAAGTATCATTCCTTGAGAAGAATTTGGTTCCCTTCCAGACCAAGCTTGAGAGGACAGCAGATCTAAGGGAAAAGACCTCTTAAGTGGCTCGAGACTATCCCCGGGTCTCTCCTCTCTGATCTCCCATGCAAGAGAAAGAGGCACGTTCTAAAACAGAGGGCCCACATGCTAAAGAACCGTACTTCCAAAGATGAAGCCTCTCTTCATTCAGTCACTTCCATATTGCTGGTACAGAAAAGGGGGGGTGCCAAGAATGTGGATGGTTCCCTGAACACAGTCCCAAAGTTTCTTTCTGTGCAGCCCAGGGACCTGGGGTCCTGATTCACCAGAAGCTACAACGTTAGATCAGTTACTATCCCTTTCACCGGCTTTCTGGGGATTCACAGGTGAACCTCCGAAAAGATTAGGAAAACCTGGTATCCTTATCAAAGGAGAGTGTGCCCTTGGTCCAGCTCTAGGTGGAATTGCCAGGTTGTCAGGTTTGCCTAAGGACACAATAGTGGGCACTCATCAATGGTATGAACATCATTCCTCCGCATGCAGGGTACAAACCACACTCAGATATCAAAGAGATATCTTTTGTTTTCTTTGTCTTCATACCATTCTTGGAGCAAAATGACAAGGAGAACCAAATTTGGATGGAGGGCTCATTAGGCAAATCAGTGGTGCCTAAATGCAAAATACCAGCACCACACTCCGGGACAGAGACGTTTCCACTCCATACCCTTCACCAGGAGTTACCCAGCATACAAATGTCTGTACAGGTTCTGAGTGAGGTGAATGAAAGCTAAAATGCATCCTACTAAGCATTTCTTTGTGAGATCAAGAAGTGTGCTGGATAAGCCTTATTTGTCTTTTATTTCATGTGGTATTTGAAGCAAGATTTTAGTCTGATGATTAAGACAAAGTTGCCTAGACTAGTCCTGATGTCCACACACAGCCACAGCCACTGCCCATTTTCACGCCTGGGCCTTTGGGGCCATGCTTTTCAGGTGGAAAGAAGACAACTGTTGTGGCTGCAGCAATAACTAAAGGGGAGATTTCATCTCCAAAGACTGGTAATAATTCAGCAAACACTGAGCAGACAATTTTGTATTGAAAATATAAATTAACAGGAGTAATAAGGTCAGTCTATTAAAATGATTAGTTTCATTAAGAACTTGCCAAAGCTGGGTGGTATTCCCATTTACCTCCCCAGGAGCTTCCCTTCTAAAACCTAAGATAGCCCAAAACATTATTTAGAGTTTTCATTGAAGACTTCTTCTCTACCTGATAGAAATCATTACTCTTAAGTCATTTTAAAGAAGAAAAGTTCAAAATTTTTCACATAGGAACAGAACAGCAGGGCAAAAATTTTTTACATGGCAACAGAACAGTAGAGCAAACATGCCAACATTAAAAATGACAGTGACAACACATACGGAGAGGCAGCTCCAACCACTAATAGCCAAGGTAAGCAGCACACAGATACGGAGGAATACATTATGGGTTTTAATAAATATCACAACCTGCCTAACAACTGCTGTGGAATATACTCATTCCTGTTTAAAGACTCAATTTCTCCTTCATGCCAGACAAATGGTAACTCGTTAGAGCAATTTAAACAGATACCGATAAAGGAAGTTTTTGATTAAGGTCATGAATCTGGGCTGACAGTAAAGCAATGGTGTTTCAGGAAGAATAGCCTATTTAGCAAAGAATTAAACCTGGTAGAGGGAAAGGCACTACTAGTGTGGTACCTGCAAAAGGGCCTGGCAACTTCCAAAGCAACACGCTATGGGAGGGCCAGGAGCCCACACTGGAGAAAAGAAAAGAAAGAAAGAAAAGAGAAAAGGAGAAAAGAAAATTGTCTTGGAAACTAGACCACAGTTTTCCTGAGAGAAACAACCAAAAAGAAAAAAATGACCCCTATCTGCCTCTTTTTACTTCAAAGGTTGTTACTTAATAGCAAATTTCTAAGAGTTTATTTAGGCTTAAAAATGCCTTCAAACTCCTCTTAAAATACTCAAAAGAACACATGATCCCACAGTGGCCATCACAACAACATCCTTTTTTTTCGTTACTCTGGTCAGATGTCAATCTCCGACCTGGCACCGCACTTACCTTGTCGATAAAGCAAAACAAACAAACTGATTAAACTAAATAGATCTATTAATGAGGCATCACACTGATCTAGCAGAGAAAGCACAAATAAGGCTCAGAAAGACAGAAATAGTAACTACTATTTTTTGTTTTTCTATTTGCACTCCCTAAAGAGCGTTTTTCAATCACTTATTCAACAGTACGTCCAGGTAGAAGTGGTTGAAGCAAAAGGGCTTCATTGCTTTGCTGCAATGACTTGACTAGGAAAGCTGTATATAAATCTCAGCGGATATATATCTTCTGGTGAGACAGTAAATTACCAGGGCACACTGTCCAGGGGACACCTAAGAAAAGCCAATTCCAGGGGCACCCTTGGCTCAGGTCATGATTCCAGGATCCCGGAATCAGGCCCCTTGTCTGGCTCCCTGCTCAGCGGGAAGTCTGCTTCTCCCTCTCCCTCCGCCCCTCTGCCCTTCCCCTCAACCCCAGCTCGTGTTCTTTCGCTCTCAAATAAATAAAATTTTAAAAAAAGAGAGAACGAAAAGCCAATTCAGAACAGAGATGATATAAATACTAATTACTTAATGAAATGATCTTCTATAGAATGGAGGAGGGATAGGCAAAATCAAAGAGGTAAAGCATTTTAAGCTTCTTGGAAAAGATACTACTGTTGCCTTCTATGAAGTATTTATTCCATGCCAGGTATGGGGTGAGGGGGAGTGGCACAGAGAGCAATCTTGCTGATAAAGACATCACACTCCAACCCTCAGTTTTTATGACAACAAAAAGCTAAAGTAAGCTAAAACAGGGAAATCTAGCATTGTTTATTTGCCTCTGCCTCTTGCCTCATTTTCGGAAAAATAAAAAGGACGAGGGGCACCTGGGTGGCTCAGCAGGTTTAGTGTCCAACTCCTGATTTCAGCTCGAGTCATGATCCCAGGGTCATGAGATTGAGCCCCATGTCAGGCTCCGCGTGGAGCCTGCTTAAGAGTTTCTTTCCCTCTGCCCCTCTCCCTTTCTCTCTTTTACATTCTAAAAAAACAAAAAACAAAGTACCACATGGCCTATTGCCAAACGCATATAAAGTACTGGCCATTTAGATTTCCATTCTGTACACACAATAGCAAGTCAATCCTAACTGAATCACATGGTGCTACTTCCAGAAAAGGTTAAAGCTATTTGGTACAATTAAGGGAAATGCAGGGGGCGGTGGACAATCTCAATTCAGTCAATTTTAAAAGCTTGAAATTTAAATCAGACTGGTTCCCTTAAAAGACCCTTAACCATATGCCTCCCTCTACCTGTCAGTTGCCCTCTCTTTACCACAAGAATATGCCCCCTGAGATCCACTTAGAACTAGATACCTCCAGCCCCTGGAGTACATTTATTCTCCCAGACATGCTCTCCCTTTTTTTTCCTTATAGGCCATCTCTCCCAATAATCCAGAGCTCTACCTAAGGAGACTCTACCTTCACCAAGCTGCTCAAATCCCAGGTGAAAAGCAAAACTCCCTTTCTTCAATAGTCCCTAGAACCAGTACACCCACTATGTTTTTGCCTTCCTACTTCCTACCTCAATTACAGATAGCCTTTCCCAGCTATTCTGGAATCCACTGTGACAACTTTAAAGGGACTCATATCTCCACACACAAGGCTATAAGAGAGTCTCTTATTGAACCAGACCACAGCTGCACCAAACCCTTCAGCTGTACTGCCTTCTCCTTTCTGAACCAGCTTCTCAGTACAACTGATGAGTAACTGCCCTTCAATTACAACTGCCTACCACTTGTAAATTTTATTTCCTACCACTCTCAAAGGATGCTTTACACCCTTTCAGTCACCAGTCTATTACCAAACTTCATTCTAATTGATCAATGATCAAGCAAAGGCTCCAAAATGCAAGACTGCTGGCATACCAGGTTGAATAGTGTCCCTCTAAAAAGCTATGTCCATTCTGCACCAGGGAATATGATGTTTGGAAATATGGTCTTCGCAGATGTAATCAAATTTTAAAAATGTCATATTAGATTAGAGTGGGCCCTGATTCAATGACTCATGACCTTTTAAGAAAAGGAATATTTGCAATAGACACACACACAGAAAAGACAGAGGCAAAGACTGGAGTTAGGCTGTTATAAACCAAGAACACCAAGGATTGCCAGCAACCACCAGAAGCTAGAAGAAGCAAGGAAGGATTCTTTCCAAGAGCCTTCAAAGGAAGCATGGCCCTGCTGACAGCTGGATTTCAGATATGTAGCCTCCAGAACTATGGAAAACAGACTTCTGTTGTTTTAAGCCACCCAGTTTGTGGTACTTTGTTGCAGCACCCCTAGGAATTGAATACAGCTGGAAGTCAAGGTAAATGCAAATAAAGCTGCTTGATATTTGAGGCAAGCTTCTAGGCACTCTACAATTTCTTTCACAGAAAGCCATCTATGGACACTGCATATGTCCATAACCCTAAAAAACAGGGAAAGCAAAACGTTAGTTTCAACCAGATCAGTGAACTCTTTTGAGCTTAATGTCAACAGTGAACACAGAGATGCTCCAATTCATATGGCTGTTTCTGATCACAACAGTTGAGGGAATTGAGAAATCAGAATGCAAAAACCTGAGGGGAATTAGGCCAGATCACTGCAGCAAAGAGCCTATCCCCTGTGAAAGAGCCCCAGGATCATTAACAGCAATTACGAGCACAGGGCACTCAGCACTCACCACTACTTCTAACTGGTTTAAGGCAGCAAAAGAGTGCCACCTACTGAAAGACCAGCCAAAGAATTAAGGTACTACTGTAAAAATTCCAATTATTTAAAATAAGTTGCCCATTCTAGTAGAATGGGCTGAAGGAAAAAGAGGCTATAGCCAACATCTCTCTGTAGAACTTGCCTAACTTCCCTTAGCGGGCAGATGCCTGTGTTCTGCCCAATTCAGGCACTAGGGAGTCAAACAACCAGATGGCCAGCGGCCTCACATCATGTGGGCAAGCATACCTTTTGCTGCATGATTGACGGAAGAGGGAGGTTCATCATCAGATGTAGAACTGAGGCTCAGGGCAAGCTCTGCAACTCTTTTCTTCTGTTTCTTGATAGGGGCAGTGCATTCTGGATCATTTCTCCTCTTCATTGTTACTGCAACCATAAATCCAGATAGTCAGCTGCCCCTGTTAGAGCCACTCGGATCAGAGCAGGGATTCCAAAATATAAATCATCAATGGGATGGGATTTGGCAATTACAAACAGCTTCAAATGCCAGCACTTGAATAGCCTTTTTCTCAAATTGAGGTCCAGGAAGGATGCTAGCCAGCCTCTAGTCTTCAATAATAGCTGTTAGTTTTACTGGAAAATGTGTGGTGCTCACAGACCCAGAGACCTCAGGGCCTTGATTTCACATACCAAAACATCATGGATCAACTCTACAAGCCACAGGGGAGAAAAAGCCTTAGGTACTTATTATTCTATAATTTTCATGCAACACTGGCCCTGTGTGACAACAATGTACACTGGACATTATGAAATCTAGTGAATATCAACCAATATTTGCAAGGTGAGGGGGCCAGCCCAGAATGATAGCTCCATCACCATCATTATTTTACCAATTCGGAAATTACATAATGTGATACAAATGCTGGTTTTGGTTTATTTCAGGATGTTTGAAACCATGAAAGAACTGGGAAAATTTTTAATGAGAATAAGGAATGGAAGCAGTGGTTGACTCAGGACTAAGGAAATAGAAGATTGGGAAAATTATTCAAACTGGAGATAGCCACATCATGAACTCTGGTGTAAAAATAATTTTAACAACACCAATACATCTCCATGAAAAAAGAATGGAGATGATTAGGCACCATGTCATCATCATCCATGCCCACTGGTAGGTATAGGAGAGGTAAGCATGATTGGGGCCAGCGGGAAATGAGATGGAATGAAGTGATTATGCCATCCTGAAACCTTAAGAAATGATCCAGTTAAAGAACAAGAGAGAGTAGTAGTGAATACAGTGTGGTTTACAAACAACTGATGGGCTATAAGAAGACTCAGAAAAGAGAACTCAAAACATAGAAGCAAACAGGTGGGTGGCCAGCTGAGCTGCAATTCCCTGAGGAAGGGGAGGTGCAGAGGTACAAGACACTTTTAACTGGATCACAGCTGCAAGAGCAATGAATGCACCGATACCACTGATCCCCTCAACCTCACAAAACCCTGAATCACATGTTTCACTTCTCTGCAGCTCAAGGTTGAGCCTGTCAACCCAATGCATTATCTTATCCTAAGGAGGCAGCCAGCCTCTTACTAGCCACAGGCGGGGGCTATCCTGGGGAAGTTAGAACGGAGAACCTTGAACAAAGAGAAAGCAAAACCACGTTTCACTTTAAACCACCTTCTTAAATGCCCCCCCAAAATGCCCATAACAGAAGCAAAAAGGGCCTTCTGATTCTTAGCGACTCTGGGAGACTGCAAGCACGGGAAACTCAATGTGGACTGCATTGGGGTGGATGCAAAAGAAGGAGAGTGAATAGTTGTGTGAAAGGCAGGAGATACTGATGCTCCTCCCCAAACCACCTTAGATTCAGGCCTTCCGAATCATCTACTCCAACACTCTCATTTTCCACTGGATAGAACCGACGCCCGAGAGGGAAGGCCGCACACCTTAACCAGTGCCCCGCTCAAGTGAGCAACACAGGCCAGAAGAATGCGCCCAGGCAGGGAACTTCTACATGTAAGGCAAAAGGCCTGGTTGTACCTGCTGCTCCCCAAGGAAAGGGTTCAAATCCCCTCTTCCAGTCTTCTCTCCCAAGGTGTCGGTTTCGCCACCCTTATTCACTGAGGGAGATGAGCACCTCTCTCTCCCCGCCAGTCTTTTCATTTGAAAACAACGTGAGTGTGTGAATGTGTGCGCAGAGACGTTTGTCAGCGGCAACTCGAGCTGCTAGGAGCTGGAGGAGCAGGTCGGGGGCGGAGGAGGGTTGAAGGAAGTCGGGGAGAGAGTAGGGGCGGCGAGGGTCACCACCGCCAGTGCGCGGCCGAGGCGGCGGTGGAGGGGAGAGGATGCTTCGCCCGCGCGCCCGCCCTCCCACTCGCTCCCCCCAGGCCGCGCGCCGGCACTCACGCTGAGGGGAGAGGGTGAGCTGCCTGGGAGCGGAGAGGGGGGGGGCTCAGCCTGCCGTTGCCGCCGCCGCCACCAGGCCTGGCCCTGCCGCTGCCAGAGCCGCCGCCTACTCCCTCAGTTTCGTTTCCCCACCGCTAGCCCGGTCCGCCGGCCGCGCTGTCGCGCTCGGGTCCCGCCCTGCGGCCTGCGCAGCTTGATGACGTCACGGGCAGCCCGCACCCTCTGCGCGGCCGGGTCCCGGCCCCGGGGAAGAAGACACGGGTTCGGGCCCGCCCCACCCCCAGCCAGGGCCGTCCAGGGCGCCTGCGCGCAAGAGCCTAGGGGGAAGGGTACAAAAGCAAAAGTAACCGAGTTATCTTCTTTCCCGCGCTAGGCACGAGAAACAAATATAAAAAAATTTAAAAAGCGGGTGTCGGCACATTTCACCTGATCTCATTATTATTTTCATTTTACAGATTAAGAGCAAGTTGAGAGAGGTAACTGGTGAACTGGTTAAGGTCAGAAACCCAGTCCCCTTGTTCACTGCTGTATCCCCAACATCCTGCGTATAATACATCCTCAACAGATGTTGAACGAAGGTCGGGAGGAGAGAAGGAATGCTGCCTATGCCATCTTACCATATGGAAACAGATGGCTTCCCATCCCAAACCCCTCTCCCGATTTTCTGGCCAATATGGCCAAAAGTCTGCTGAACATCCTCACTTAGTCACTCACACCGATAAATTAAAATCTGATTTTATGTTTTCCTGTAAGCCTGCTCTTTTTGCAGTGAATGGCACCACCGTTAATCCGTTGGTCCAACCGGAAATCTGAGATGGCCCCATCTCCCTCATTTCCTAGAGCCTCCAATATACACTTCATTGAGTTTACCGCCTAATTGTCTGTCAAATGTATACATTCTTTTCCATCCCCATTGCCACAACCCATGCACTCGCCTTCTCTCGACAGGATTTCCCCAATAATCTCCAAATCATTGTTCCTGTCTCCAGTGGTGATGCCTGTAGTGTAAAATTTTTAAAAATTTATTCTGATTCTTTCACAACCTGTCAATGATTAAAACCCATCAATGACTTCCCATTTCTCTTAGGTTGTCTTTAAGATGGGGACAAGGTCTGCAGTCCTTGCCTTGTGTTACTGGTACTTTCTCCCCATCCCCATGTCTCTTAAGGGTTCACCCTCTCCCACCCCCAACCTGGATAGCTCTTCTTCCCTTTTGCTTAGCTAATCCCCACTTAACTGTGAAATGTGTTTAGCAACCTTATCTGGAAATCTTTCCTGACTCTGTAAGTCTGAGTTGGGAATCCCATGCCTGAGTTCCCATAGTTTTGTCCTTCTGCTATCAAAGTACTTATCTCAGTGTTGTGTAATGACCCCTTGACTCATTTGTTTCCCCCACTCAGTTGTAAACTTTATTTTTTTAAAGATTTTATTTATTTATGTGACAGAGAGATCACAAGTGGGGGGGGGGGGAGCAGCCCCTCGCTGAGCAGAGAGCCCAGTGCAGGGCTCCATCCCAGGACCATGGGATCATGACCCCAGCCGAAGGCAGAGGCTTAAACCACTAAACCACCCAGGTGCCCCATCAGTTGTAAACTTTATACAAGAAAGGTTATCTCTATCTGTCTGTACTAAATCCATAAGATTCACAAGATTTAATACAGTGGCTAGTAGTAGGTATTCAATAGACATTTATGGAATCTTTATGGAATCTGTGGAAGTATGGAAAGTGAATTAAGGCTAAATGATGTGCCCAAGGTCACAGAACTAGGAAGCAGCAAATGAGCATTTAAACCTAGGTCTCTTTGATTCTAAAGCTAAACGTTTTTCTACCTCACTAGGGGCTCTTAAAATATGTATCTTTTGGAAAACTTTGGTAATCTTAAAGCTTATGGCCCCATTCTCAAAGTAATAATTTGAAGGGCATAAAATACAACATATAGAATTACAAAGGAAATCAATTATATTGAAAAAGAATTATTTAGCAAATTTTGTGATTTTTTTGGTAATTTTAATGTAAAGCATTAAATAATGCATTTAAAAATAGAAAAATTAAAAATAAAACTAGTTTTTAATACATAAGAGTAAAATCAATGAATAGTGCTGGAACAACTAGATAAATTTATAGAGAAAAGGTGACCCTTGATTTCTACCTTACATCATATGCAAAATTAAATCAAATAGATTAAACCTAAACATAAGAGCAAAAATGATAAAGCTTATAATAAAAAATTAGGCAACTATAGTGAACAATAATATATTGTATATTTGAGAGTTACAGGTAAATCTTAAAAGTTCTCATCACAAGAAAAAATTATAGAGGTGTGAGGTGATAGATATTAACATATTTATGGTAATCATTTCACAGTATATACATATATTAAGTTCATTATGTTATACACTTTAAACTGATACTGTATGTCAATTATATCTCCACTAACAGGGGGAAAAGGAAGTTTAAAAAAGAAAACATAGGAGAATATCCTTGCAGACTTGGAGTAGACAAAGATTTTTTCACAAAAGACCCAAAGAGCATTAATCAGAAGGGAAAATTGTTAAAATAGGCTTCACCAAAATAAAAGGCTTTACTCATCAGGAGACACCATTAAGAAATTGAATAGGCAAGCCACAGACTGAGAGAAAAACATTCACAATATGTACATCTGACAAATGACTTACACTCAAAAAATATATAATACTCAATAATAAAAGAAAAACAGGGGCACCTGGGTGGCTTAGTCAGGTAAGCATCTGCCTCCAGATGAAGTCATGATCCTGGGGCTCTATGACCAAACCCCACCACAGGCTCCCTGCTCAGTGGGGAGTCGTCTTCTCCTTCTACCTCTGCATCACTCGTACATGCTCACACGCTCACGCACACTCTCTCTCAAACAATTAAATAAAATCTTCAAAAAAATATTTGGTGCTGAAAAGATATTTGAAGAAATAATGGCTGAAAACTTCCAAGAGATGGGGGAAAACCCATAAACTTACAGATTCCAGAAGCTCACCCTCCAAACAAGAAAAACCCAAAGAAATCTATTCCCAAACGCATCATAATCAAACTGCTGAAAACCAAAGGCATTGAAAACAGTCAGAGAAAAACTGAGTATCACACATAGAAAAAGGACAATTAGAGTAACTGAATTTCACATCAGAAATGTCAGGAATGAAGGAAGAATGATAAAAATGGCAAATATTTAGATAAATAATAGAAACTCTCTTTTTCTTTTAAGTCCTTTAAAATTCACATGAGAGGGACGCCTGGGTGGCTGAGTTGGTTAAGCAGCTGCCTTCGGCTCAGGTCATGATCCCGGCGTCCTGGGATCGAGTCCCACATCGGGCTCCTTGCTCAGCAGGGAGCCTGCTTCTCCCTCTGCCTCTGCCTGCCATTCTGTCTGTCTGTGCTCGCTCTCTCCCCCTCTCTCTCTCTCTGATAAATAAATAAAATCTTTAAAAAAAAATTCACATGAGAGTTGAAAGCAAAATATATGACATTGTCTGGTGGAGTTTTCAAGGGATGTAGGTGTACTCTATGTATCACAATTATAACATAAATGGGGGAGGGCAATGTTACCTATAAGGTTTCTGTATTTCACTGAAAGTTGTAATATATTAATTATAAATAGACTATGAAAAGTTAAGTACACATATTGTAATCCCTAGAACAACCCCTTCAAAAAGATTTAGGAATTCCAATTTCTGGAATGGCATAATAAGGACTTCTAAAAATACAGTCTTCATAAATGCAAAGAAAACACAGGCAGATTTGTCAAAATCAATTTTTTCAGAACTCTGGAAATTAACCAAAGTCTTAGAACAATGGAAGGAGGCTTTCCTCAGGAAAAAAAGGTTTCAGTAAGAACAATGAGATTTGTGACATTTTAACTTGCCCCATTCCTACTCCCCTATCACCAACTCCATGGTAGACTTGAAAACCAACAACATCACAACTATGGTAGCTATGAAAACCACAAATCTAACAGCAAGTAGCAGTACAAAACAGGTTTGGAACTCCTTCAAAGCCCCACCCCCCAGAAAATTATCTCTATTTTAACTGTCTGACAGTTTGCCGAAAAATTCCTTTCTCAGAGCATGTATTTATTTTATCTGATCCAGAGGTTACTCTGTGCAAACAATTCTATTTGCAAAGCATTATCAAAAATAATAAGCAACAACCATTACCTGAGGCAGCATTACCAGTTGGAGCTAACAAAATCTAAAAATAAAATATCTGGGAATGAGTTACCCAAAGGGATCTCTAAAAAGCCCTAAAATGGGGCACCTGAGTGGCTCAGTTGGTTGAGAGGCTGCCTTCAGCTCAGGTCATGATCCCAGGGTCCTGGGATCTGGCCCCACATTGGGCTCCCTGCTCAGCAGAGAGCCTGCTTCTCCCTCTCCCTCTGTCTGCTGCTCTGCCTACTTGTGCTCTCTAGCTCTCTGTCAAATAATGAGGTAAAATATTTAAAAAATAAAAATAAAAATAAAAATATATAAGATAAATAAAAAGCCCTAGAATATTCCTAGGTATCTAGAAGGCTAACAGGGATATGCAGGCCTGTTCACTTGCCTAGGAAAGACCTGAGAAAGCCCTAGTCTCTCACCTCTGACCTACTGTTGAGGTTCTTCACAGCAGGAAGTGAAGATAAAGGGAAAGTTAGTTGTAAACTGCCTGTTAGAGCACTGAAGCCATGCACACACAGATCTCAACAAAGGCTAGGAGATTTATTGGTTCAAGGCATTTAAAGAAATCTGTCCAATCATTAGCTGACAATTAAACTAACCATGCAGAGACTTTAGTGGCCATGACAAAGAGTGCAAACTTTACAGAATTAATCCAGGGAAACCGCCAAAAAATAGCAACAAAACCAAACTAGTTGGGTGGGATGTCACATTATTTTCAAAATTCAGTTTTCAACACACAAAGAAATGGTAAAATATGACTCATTCAAGGGGGAGGAGAAGCAGCTAGTAGAAACTATACCAGTGAGTGCCCGAGAAGTGAACCCAGTAGACAATGACTTTAAATCATCTATTCTAATATGTTCAAAGAATTAAAGGAAATTATGTCCAAAGAATTAAATGAAACTATGAGGGAAGTGTCTCACCAAATAGAGAACATCAATAAAGAATAAAGTAGAAATTCCAGCGTTGAAAAGTACAATAACTGACATGACAATTTCACTGTTGCCATAATAATATGGACTGAATTGTGTCTCCTATAAAATTTATATGTTGAAGCTCTAACCCCCAATGTGACTGCATCTGGAAATAGGGCTTTTAGGAGGTAACTAAGGTTAACTGGGATCATAAGGGAGCCTCAATAAGATTAACAGCTGACTTTGCATCAGAAATCATGGAGGCCAGAAGGCAGTAGGATGACATATTCAAAATGCTTAAAGAAAAAGACGGTCAACCAAGAATTCTATACCCAGCAAAACTTAAAAAAAAAAAAAAGCAAAAAAAAACAAACTGGGGGGTTGGGGGTCATAAAGAAGAAATGTAGACATTCCCAGATAAACAAAAGCAGACTTTATTATTATCAGACCTGCCTTACAAGAAATACTGAAATGAATTCTTTAAGCTGAAAGAAAGGACACTAAATAGTAAGTTGAATGCATGCAAAGAAATGTATAACACCAGTAAAGTTTACCTCAAATCCATTTTGGGAGTAGACAAATGAAAAACAGTAAATAAATTACATTCAGAGTTCTCTGTCTTATATTTCCTACTGTATTTATAACTGTCATTTAATCAGAAAACAAAGTCAGAAGTAACTTGAGAGGATGTACTTTTATTTCTTACTAAAAAAAATATTATATGAATTTTTAAAGTATACACAGAGATAAAGTTTAAAAAGTCACTGTATCAATTACAATGGAAACTTTTAAAATTTTTATAATTTAAATTCAATTTTATAATTTAATTCAAATTTAATTAAAATAAATTCAAATTTTTAATTTAAATTCAATTTATTAACATGGTGTATCATTAGTTTCAGATGAAGAGTTCAGTTATTTATCCATTACATAACACCCAGTGCCTTCCATAATGCCTATCACCCAATACACCATTCCCCACCCACCTCCCCTCCAACAATCCTGCTTGTTTCCTAGAGTTAAAAGTCTCTTATTATTTGTCTCCTTCTCTGATTTTGTGTTATTTTATTTTTCCTTCCCTTCCTCTATGATCATCCGTTTTATTTCTTAAATTCCACATATAAGTGAAACCATATGATTATTGTCTTTCTCTGATTGACTTATTATTCTCACAAAATGGAATCTTTCAAAATTTCAAATAATCTCATCCAAAAAGTCAGGAGAGGGGAGACAGAGGGATGGAAAATAGAACAAACAGAATATAAATAACAAAATGGCAGACCTATAGCTAAACATATCATAATTGTATTTAGTCTCAATGGTCTAAATACATCAATTATAGAGGATAAAATAATCAAGAACCAACCTAGACACTATCTATAAAAATTCACTAAATATAAGAGTCAGTTAAAATTAAAAGAATCAAGAAATAATATACCAAGCAAACACTGACCAAAAGAAAGCTGAAAGATCTAGAATAATATCTGTCAAAGTAGACTTCCGAGTGAGGAAAATTATCAGGAATAAGGAAAGACATTGGATGGGGGACCTGGATAGCTCAGTTGGTTAAGGATCTGACTCTTGGTTTCTGCTCAGGTCATGACTTCAGGGTCCTGAGACTGAGACCCACATCATGCCCTGTGCTGAGCATGGAGTGCTTGAGATTCTCTGTCTCTCCCTCTGCCCCTCCCCATGCTCACACACACACACACACACACACACACACACTATCTAAATAAATAAATAAAGACTTTGTATAATGATAAAGGGGTAAATTCATCAAGAAAACATAACAATCTTAAACATGTATGTATGTACCAGAGCTTCAAAATAAAAGTGAAGACAGATGGAAATGAAAGGGAAAATGGACAGCTCCACAATTATGGTTGGTGACTTCATTTCTCAGTAATCAGTGGGACAGGAGACAGAAATCAGCAAAGATATAGAAAAACTGAACAGCCTCATCAACCAACTGGATCTAACAAACGCTTAGAGAACACTTCATCCAACGACAGCAGAATACATTTCAAGTACACATGTGCACCAAGATAGACCATATTCTGGATCATTAAACAAACCTTAATAAATTTAAAATAATTGAAATCATACAAAGTAAGTTCTCTATGTAATATTAAAGTAGAAATCAGTAACAGAAAGGTAACTTAAAAATCTCCAAATACTTGGTAGTTATTTTAATTATTCCAAGTGACCTATGGATCAAAAATAAATCTCAAGTGGAATTAGAATATTTTGAACAAAATAACAAAATAAAAATGCAACATAAAATAATTTCCAAGATGCAGTTAAACCATGCATCTAGGTAAATTTTATTGCATTTTATTGTACCCCTACCAATGTATTAAAAAAAAATCCTACACCATGGCAAGTAGGGTTTATTCCAAGAATGCAACAATAATTAAATATTAAAAAGGTCAAGGTAGGGCGCCTGGGTGGCTCAGTGGGTTAAGCTGCTGCCTTCGGCTCAGGTCATGATCTCAGGGTCCTGGGATCAAGTCCTGCATCAGGCTCTCTGCTCAGCAGGAAGCCTGCTTCCCTCTCTCTCTCTCTCTGTCTGCCTCTCTATCTACTTGTGATCTCTGTCTGTCAATTAAACAAATAAAATCTTAAAAAAAAAAAAAGTCAATGTAATCCATCATATTAACAGACTTAAAAATCAAACCACATGATAATAATTGGTGCAAAAAGTATTTAACAAAATTCAGCACTCATTTATTACTAAAATCTAATTTTAAAATGATATACATATATATGTAAATATATACCATATATCAATTATCATAATATAATGTGATATATTATTACATATTACTTATTATGTATATTAAGTATCCTAATTAACAATTTAAAAGTCTGAATGCTTTTTACCTAAGGTCAAAAACAAGACAAGGAAAACACACATATTCAAATCATACTCGAAGTCCTAGCCAGTATAATAAGGCAAGAGAAAAAAGACAGAATTGGAAAGGAAGGAATGAGAGGATCTTAATCACACACAACACAATATCTACACAGATAATTCCAAGGGATCTACAATACACTTCCTAAATTAATAAATGAGTTTTGTAAGTTTGCAGAATTCAGTGTCAACAGATATAATTTGGCATTCCTAGGTACCAGCAATTAACAACTGGACATCAGATTTTTAAAAACACCATCTACAAAAGTTTCAAGAAAATGAAATATTCTAACAAACCTTGTTCAAGGTATGTCTACTAAAACAAAAACAAAAACAAACAAATATTAGGTACTGATGCAATAAATCAAAGAATTTATGTAGAGAGAAATGCCACATTCATGAGCTGGATGATTCTGTGTAATTAAGATATCAATTATCCTTAAATGATCTATCAATATAGAACAATTCTGATAAAAATTCCAGCAGAAAAATTTATAGATATAGACACATTGATTTTTAAATTTATGTGTAAAAGCAAAGAAATTGGGTAGACAAAAACAATCTCAAAAAGAAGAAGGTGGAGAGTTCATACTCCATGATTTTAAGACTTACTAAAAAGCTTTAGTGATCAAGGCAGGGTGACAATGTTATAGAAATAGACACATAATCAATGGAACAGAATATAAAGATAATAAATGAACTCATACAAACATAGCCAATTGATTTTTGACAAAGGCAGCTCAATGGAGAGAAGGTTGTCTTTTCAAGAGATGGTGTTAGAACACCAATTAAATACCATATGTAGAATCATCATTATCATCATCTTGAACTAAACTTCAACTTAATACAAAAATTAAACTCGGGGCACCTGGGTGGCTCGGTGGGTTAAAGCCTTTGCCTTCTGCTCAGGTCATGATCTCGGGGTCCTGGGATCAAGCCCCGCATTGGGCTCTCTGCTCAGCAGGGAGCCTGCTTCCCCACCCCCTCTTTCTCTGCCTGCCTCTCTGCCTACTTGTGATCTCTGTCTATCAAACGAATGAATAAAATCTTTTTTTTAAAAAAGATTTTATTTATTTAAAATCAAATAAATAAATAAATAGACAGAGATCTCTATCAAAGGAATGAATAAAATCTTTTTTTTAAGATTTTATTTATTTATTTGACAGAGATCTCTGTCTATCAAACGAATGAATAAAATCTTTTTTTTAAGATTTTATTTATCTATTTGACAGAGATCACAAGTAGGTAGAGAGGCAGGCAGAGAAAGAGGGGGTGGGGAAGCAGGCTCCCTGCTGAGCAGAGAGCCCAATGCGGGGCTCAATCCCAGGACCCCGAGATCATGAACTGAGCCGAAGGCAAAGGCTTTAACCCACCGAGCCACCCAGGCGCCCCTGAATAAAATCTTTAAAAAAAAAAAATTAAACTCAAACAGATCACTGATATAAACATAAACTCTAATGCTATAAAACGTTTAGAAAAAAAATAGGAGGAAATCTTCATAATGTTAGTTTAGGCAATGAGTTCATAGTTAATGGCACCAAATCATGATGATCCATAGAAGGGGCACATGCATCTGAATGTTTATAGCAGCAGTGTCCACAATAGTCAAACGATGGAAAGAACCTGGATGTCCATCACCAGATGAATGGATAAAGAAGATATGATACACACACACACACACACACACACACACACACACTGGAATACTATGCAGCCATCAAAAGAAGTGAAATCTTGTCATTTGTAACAACGTGGATGGAACTAGAGGGTATTATGCTGAGCGAAATAAGTCAATCAGAGAAAGACAATTATCATATGATTTCCCTGATATGAGGAATTTGAAAGGCAAAGTGGGGGGCTTGGGGGGTAGTGAAGGAAAAAATGAAACAAGATGGGATCAGGAGGGAGACAAACCATAAAGGACTCAATCTCACAAAACAAACTGAGGTTTGCTGGGGGGAGGGGGGGAGGGAGAGGGTGGTTGGGTTATGGGCATTGGGGAGGGTATGTCCTATGGTGAGTGCTGTGAAGTGTGTAAGCCTGTTGATTCACAGACCTGCACCTCTGGGCCTAATAATACATTATATGTTAATAAAAAAAAATGGATCACAAATAAACACCTGAAAAGATACTCAACATCATTAGCCATTAGGGAAATGCAGATTAAAACCACAGTTAGATCCACACCTATTAGAATGCCTACAATTTTTTTTTTTTTTTAAATCTCATAATACTAAGTGTGGTGAAGATACAAAGCAGCTGAAACTCTTATATGTTGCTGGTGGGTGTATAAAATGGCACAAGCAATCTCAATAAGTTTCATTTGGCAGTTTGGCAGAATCTTATAAATTTAATATATATACACACCTTATTACCCAGCAGTCACACTTAGATCTATTTACCCTATTTAAATGAATCTTCCTTTGTAAGACTTTATGTTTAAGTAACCTCTACATCCTACATGGGACCTGAGCTCACAACCCCAGGATCAAGAGTCACATACTCTTCCGACTGAGCCAGCAAGGCACCCCTGTATAAAGGAATCTTATGTTCACACAAAAACCAAATACCAATGTTTATATAGTGAGTAGCTCTATTCATGATTGTTAAAATCTGGAAAGAAATGAGGTGTTCTTCAAGGAGGATGGGTAAACAATCTATGATATACCAATATAATAGAATGCCATGCAAGCAATAAAAAAGAACTATTGCATAGGGAACAACATGAAAGAATTTTAAATGCTGAGTAAAAGAACCCAGACTCCAGTGATTACATACTGTATGATTCCATCTACATAAACTTCTGGAAAAGACAAAACTATAGGGATAAAGAATAGATAGGTGATTGTTAGGAGTTAGGAATGGAAGGGGATGGGGAGCAAGGTTTGATCATAAAACAAAATGGGATCCATGAGGGACTATTTAGGATGATGAAACTATTTTATATGCTGATTGTGGTGGTGGTTATGCAGATCTACATGGGTTAAAACTTAAGAGGACCATACACCAAAGACCCAATTTGACTATATGTTGTTAGTTATCAAGAACACACAAATTCAAACCATAATGAGGGGTGCCTGGGTGGATCAGTCAGTTGGGTATCTGACTTTTGGTTTTGGCGAGGTCATGATTTCAGGATCGTCAGATAGAGCTCCTGATGGGCTCCACACTCAGCAGGGAGTCTGCTTCCCCTCTCTCTCACCCTCTGCCCCTCCCCCACTCGTGAACTCTCTCAAATACATACAATCTTAAAAAAAAAAAAAGATTCTCTCTCTCCCTCGCCTTCTGCCTCTCCCTCTCTAAAAAAGCAAAAACAAAACAAAAAATGAGATGTCTGGGTGGCTTGGTTGGTTAAATGTCAGTCTTTGGTTCAGGTCATGATCCCAGGATCCTGAGACTGAGTCCCCCTTTGGGTTCCTTGCTCGCCGTGGTTGCTACTTCTCCCTCTGCCTGCCACTCCCCCTGTTTGTGCTCACTCTCTCTCTCTCTGACAAATAAATAAAATCAGGACTCTTGTACATTGCTTGGAAATCACTGTGGCAATTTCTCATGAAGTTAGACATAACTTATTCTATGACCCAACCATTTCACCTCTAGGTATTACAAGAGAAATAAAAAGATATGCACATGAAAAGACTTTTATATGAATGTGCATAGCAGCTGTATTGGTAATCACCTCAAACATAAAATACTATGCAAAAGAAGCCAAGCAGTTGAAGTTCAAGAGCAGTTGAAACTAATCAATGGTGATATCAGAACAGTGATTGGCTCTGGAACAGAACTGACTGAAAAGGGGTGTGAAGGAACTTTCTAAGGTGCTAGAAATATTTTACATTTTGATTGAACTGGTGGTCACACAGGGACATACATTGTCAAAATTCGTAAACTGTTCACACTTAGTGCTGTGATTTAACTGGATATAAAATTTATCTCCATAAAAAATTACCATATATATCATACACAACATATATATGTAAGTCAGTGAGAAAGCTGTTATCCAGCTTAAATAAGAAAACTGAATTGCGAGCCAGTCTTTACACTCATGTTTTGTTGAACATTCAATCAATTTTTAATTTTTGTTTTTGATAGTCAGAAGTGTTGAAAATCCCCACTTGCAGATTCATAAAGATGTATTGCTACAAATGGAATTAAAGCTTCTAGAGTGTTTTTTAAAATCAAGGCAAGAATAATCCTATCTCAAGGAATACTAGAGTTCTTCAAGTGTGTTTGAGTTAAATTTCAATTATTTTTTTGGTCTAAGATCAATGAATTCATCTTCAGTTAGGTCAACATCTTAACATCTTTGATTCAGCTTATATAAGAAAGAAATGGATTGCATATCTATGGTTCAATTTAGGAGCCATCAAGGTAGAAATAACTTCTGAAGGACTTCTGAAGTGTTCCAGAAATTTGCAGATTTCTCTTTCCAAAGAAATTGCCAGAATTTTGTATCACAACTCCATCTTAGACAAGCACGTCCTCTAGTTTCTTCTTTAGCAATTACTTAACCAGGTGTGTTTTAAATTTTTTAGGAAGCATCTGTATTGTTGACTTCATAGCATTGAATTGAACGGTTTCATTCACGCGGTTGAAAGTAGATGCCAGGTAAGCCAATACATAGATAAAATTCCTTTTCTCGAGTTCCAAGGGTAGATTTTTTTTCCCTCTCTTTTTAAAATTTCAGTTAAATTAAAACTTCTGCCCTTAGAAGGGGGGAAAGAAAAAGGAGAGAGGGAAAGAAACCATAAGAGACTCTTAAGGATCCAGAACAAACAGGGTTGATGGAGGAAGGTGGGTGGGGGATGGGCTAGATGGGGGATGGGTATTAAAGAGGGCACTTGTGATGGGCTCTGGGTATTATATGTAAATGACGAATCACCAAATTCTACTGAAACCAATATTGCACTGTATGTTAACTAACTAAAATTTAAATCAAAATTTAAACCAAAAACAAAAAACTTCTGCTCTTAGTTCAACAAAGCACTTGAGCGGCATAGTCTCATGAAGGCCAGTGAATTTCTCTCTGTTAGAGAAAGAATTCATCTTTCGCTCTCATCTTTATAGCAAATTTTAAAATGCATTTGACTCAAAGATCTGCCTCTGACCAAGTTGGTGACATTTAGGGCTATGGATAAACCTTCTTTTTCAGGGTTGTGAGAAAAATCTTGTTGTCAGTGTATGTCTGCATAAAAAAGACAATGAGAGATGTGAAAAGTTTCCTTTCTCCTGAGAGTAGCAAAATTAGATGCATTACCAAGCATCTCAGGGCCTCCATCTGTGCAGAAAGTGAAGGTTTTCTTTCCCAAGTTTTATTTGGCAAAAAATATTTTTACCATTCTCAAAATGTCCAAAGCCTTCAGAGCTTCCAGAAGGACTCACAAAATAAGAATTCTTCCTTGATGGTACCCACATGTGTACAGTAAACAGAGAGGGAGCTGGCTGTACTGAGAAATATCTGTGGAGAGACACCAACTCATTTATATGCCCTTCCAGGCTGGACGCATGTGAGATGCTCTTTGAATTTTGCTGACATTCTACCTCAATTCACATTAACTTGTATGCATATACATGCCCCACTCTGGCCTTTGTGTTCCAACACATTCAAAATACAAGTAAGAAATATAATACATGGTCTTCATCATCTGTCCTTTTCTTTGACATTTCATTTTAAATTGGGTTTGTCAAAAATAACAAAAATAAAGCTAAAATAAAAAATTTGATCTACTTTGCTTCCTCTTTTTAAATTTTGAAATAATTTAAGACTTATAGGAAACTTTCAAGAATGATACAAAGAATTGCCATAGACCTTGGACTATATCCCCCAATTGTTCACATTTTACCATGTTTAGTTTATCATTCTCTCTCTATATATTTGACATCTATACTTCTCTTTATACATACGTAGTTTTCTCTTTCATCATTTCATACAAAAATACATACACATTTATATCTATGGAAATATGTATTTTTTTTGAACCATTTGAAAGTAAGTTGCAGACACCATACCTCTTTATCCCTAAATATTGAAGTATTTATTTCATAAGAATACGGGTAATCTGGGGGCACCTGGGTGGCTCAGTGGGTTAAAGCCTCTGCCTTCAGCTCAGGTCATGATCCTGGGGTCCTGGGATTGAACCCCACATCGGGCTCTCTGCTCCGCAGGGAGCCTGCTTCCTCCTCTCTCTCTCTCTGCCTGCCTCTCTGCCTGCTTGTGATCTCTGTCTGTCAAATAAATAAATAAAATCTTAAAAAAAAAAGAATACGGGCGGGTAATCTTTTACTTAACTGGAGTATAATGATCAAAATCAGTAAGTTACCATTGATATGCTATTTTAATCTACAGACCTTATTTATATTTCACCAATTGTCCCATAATCCTTTATAGTAAATAATAATTTTGGGGGGTGAATAAAAAAATGCACTCTACATACACACACACACACACACACACACACACGATGGAATGAGGAAATCCTGTCATTTGCAACAACATGGATGAACTTAGAGGGCATTATGCTAAATGAAATAAGCCAGGGGGGTGCCTGGGTGGCTCAGTTGTTTAAGCAACTACCTCCCACTCCGACATGATCCTGGAGTCCCGGGATTGAGTCACCCTTCTCATGCTCTCTCTCTTTTTTCCTCCCTCTCTCAAATAAATGAATAAAATCTTAGGGAAAAAAAGAAAGAAAGAAAGAAGCCAGGCAGAGAAAGACAAATACTACAGTTATCACTTATGTGGGAACTCTAAAAGAAAGGGAAAAAAAAAAAGCTCATAAAAACGGGGAGTAGAAAAGTGATTGTCAGGGCCTGGGAGGTGGGAGCAAGAGGGAGAGGTTGCTAAAATGATAGAAATTGTCAGTTATAAGATGGATAAGTTCTGATGATCTAATGTACAGCATGGTGACTATACTGGATAATATTGTATTGTATAATTGGAATTACTAAAGGAATAGAACTTAAATGTTCTCACAAAATAAAAGGTAAATATGTGAGGTCATGGATATGTTAATTATGGGGGAATCCATTCACAATGTATATTTATATCAAATCATCACATCATATACTTTAAATATCTTATGATTTTATTTGTCAATCATACCTCAGGAAAGTTGGGGAAAAAAACCTTTCTTGTCCTATCCAGGATCATTTGTCAAATTATATGAAGTCACATTAGTCCTCTTTAATCTGGAACAGTTCCTAAATCTTTGTCATTCATAATCTTGACATTTTTAAAAAGTTATTTTGTGGAATACTTCTCAGTTGGAATTTGTCTAATGTTTCCTTATGACAGAATTGGAGTTATATACTTCCGACAAGAATACCGTAGAAATGGTATGGAATGGTATGGAATGGTGGGGAACATGACGTCAATTTGTATCATTACTAGTGATGGTAACTTTGATAGCCTGTTTAAGAGGGTGTCTGTCAAGTTTCTCCCACTGTAAAGTTACTATTTTTCCCTTTACAATTAACAAGTATTTGGAAACTATATCCGTGTTCTATTCCTCATCAAACTTTTACTAACTAGTTCTAGCATCTGATGATGACTCGGTTAAATCAACTTTTACTGTGATAGCTACTAAATGGTAACTTTCCTTTTTTTTTTTTTACAATTTTATTTATTTATTTGAGACAGAGAGAGAGAGAGAGAGAGCATGAGCAGAAAGAGGGGTGAAGGGAGAGGGAGAAGCAGACTCCCTACTAAGCAAGGAGCCAGATGCAGGGCTCAATTCCAGGACCCTGAGATCAAGACCTGAGCCGAAGGCAGGTGCTTAACAGACTAAGCCACCCAGGCACCCCTAAATGGTGACTTTCTAACTACGTCTTTCCTTCTGACTTTAATGGCTGGTATTCTATTGTAAGAAGTTTTCCTTCTGTATGTATGTATGTATGTATGTATGCATGTGGTTATAATTGAATTCAGTTATTATGCACTACTATTATTTATTTTAAGGCTCCAAGTGACATTTTTGAAACTCAGTTTTTGTATGATTTTTAAGTAAATTGTCTTTCATGAACTAGGGAGAAATAAGTAACTTGTATGTTAGGTAAAATGATGTTCAAGAGATATGTATAAGTTATAAAACAAGGCACATTTTCTACTTGATCTGGTTTTATCACCTTTATGGACTTCTAATGCTTAGAGAGGCATATGGATTATAGCAACAAAGGTCAAGAATTCTATCCTCCCAAGAATCTGGTTTTTGTTCCACATGGTGTTGAATAGCTCTCTGTGACTTCCTAGAAATAATGGTTCTTGTTTTTTATATCATTCAGCTTTTTACAAGATTTTTATTATCATATATGTCACATCAACAGTAATACAGTGTTTTAATAATTGTTTTTTATCATCTGTTTTTTATGATAGGAAATGAGGAAAATCTGTTTCTCATCTTTTATATTAACCCACATACTAACCATTTCTGGTGCTCCTAATTTCTTCTTGTGGATTCGAGTCATTTTTGGTGTCATTTCTTTTCGGTCTGAACAAATTCCCTTAGTGTAACTTAAAGGCAGCTTTGCTAGCAATAAATTTTCTGTCTTTATCTAGAAATGTCTTTAGGTGACTTTCCTTTTTGAAGGGGAGTTTTGCCGGGTAGAGAATTTTTCATTCAGCCCATTGAATATGTCATCCCGCAGTCTTCTGGCCCCCATTGTTTTGGAAGAGAAGTCAGCCAACAGTGGTATTGATGCTCTCTGTATGTGATAATTTTTCCCTTTCTGCTTTCAGATTTTTTCCTTTGTATTTCAACAGTTAGACTATGATGTGTCTCAGAATGGATCTCTTTGCATTAATCTTACTTGAGGTTTGCTACATTCTTGCATATATAGATTCATGTTTTCATCAGATTTGAAAAGTTTTTGACAAGTATTTCTTTTAAAAAGTCTTCCCTTGGGGGACCTGGGTGGCTCAGTCATTAAGTGTCTGCCTTTAGCTTGGGTTATGATCCCAGGGTCCTGGGATCGGGCCCCGTAGGGCTCCCTGCTCGGTGAGAAGTCTGCTTTTCCCTCTCTCTGCAGCTCCCCCTGCTTGTGTTCCCTCTCTCACTATGTCTCTCTCTCTGTCAAATAAATAAATAAAAATCTTAAAAATAAATAAAATTTAAAAATAAATAAAAAGCCTTCCCTTTTAGCTCTCTCCCCTCCTTTCCTTCTTTGGATACAAACATCAGGTATATGTTGGCAATCTTGATGTTGCCCCACAGGTCTCAGAGCACTATTTATTTTTTTTCTTCAATTTTTTTCCAATCTTCAGATTAGGTCATTTTTAAAAAAGATTTTATTTTTTTCCTTGAGAGAGAGAGAGAGAGAGAGAGCACAAGCTGGTGGAGGGACTGAGGGAGAGGGAGAAGCAGAATCCCCACAGCAGGGAACCCAACATGGCACTCAATCCCAGGATCCTGAGATCATGACCTGAGCAGAAAGCAGATGCATAACCAAAGGCAGGAGCTTAACTGACTGAGCCACACAGGTACCCTCCAGTTTTCTTATTTTAAATGTTCAGTATCTTCTAAGGAGAAACAGTATACAAATACCACCTGTACAACATACTGTGTGTTCATGCCTTTATTTCAAAACATAAACAATATACAAAAAGGGAGTTTAAAGGGAAAAGGAAAAGAAAAAAACCTCTGCTACCTCAGAATTTGTTACTGTATACACCTGTATCATGTGTTCACAATAATAATCTCAAAGAATATTCTGTAACTGTTAGCTAAACTATTAGACATGTGTTCAAGTGGCTCATCCACATTTCTAGACTGTATTCTAGAGGCAGAGTTGCACAATGGCTGGCCAGCACCAGCACACAAATGTAAGTAGATGGAAGACTGTAATCATGTATTATCTAGTGGCAGATCTAATGATACTGCACTTCTGAAGTTGAGAGAAGTAGAAATAATATTTTGAAATGTCTACAGCAACTTTGATGTGAAATGAAAATAGTTATGGTTTCAAGAAACAGACTTCTTTGTTTTTAAGGAACAGATTCTTTTTTTTTTTTTAAGAGTTTTGTTTATTTACTTGACAGAGAGAGAGACAGTGAGATTGAGAACATAAGCCAAAGGAGTGGGTGAGGGAGAAGCAGGCCTTCCACTGAGCAAGGAGTCCAATCTGAGGCTCGATCCCAGGACCCTGGGATTATAACTCAAGCCGAAGGCAGATGCCCAATGAATGAGCCACCCAGGCGACCCTAAGTAGCAGATTCTTAACTACAGAGGACAAACAGATGGCTACCAGAGGGGAGTAGGGTGAGGGGATGGGAGAAACAGACAATGGGGATTAAGGAGCACTGGGTGATGGGTGGACCTGTTGAATCACTATGCTGTACATGTGAAACAAAATTACACTATATGTTAACTAACTACTTTTAAAATAAAAACTTAAACAAAGAAACAAAAAGAAAGCAAAAACCAAAAAAAGGAAAATAGTTGTGGTTTCTATTGGTGATAAAGTCCTAGATAATCGCTATTAAGCTATTACGCTATTATTAATAGGTTTGTTACCTATTGCATTAGTTTCCCTACTGCTGCATAACAAATTGCCCCCCAAATTTAGTAGCTTAAAACAACACTGATTACCTCAAACTGTGTCTAGGGGTTAGGAATCTGGGAGCAGTTTAGCTCAGTGGGTATGGCTTAGAGTTTCTCATGAGGTTGAAATCGAGCAACTGGCCAGGATTACAGCCATATAAAGGCTTGACTGGGCTGAAAGATCCATGTCCAAGCTCACTCATGTAGCTGTTGGTCAAAGCCTCACTTCCCCTAGAACACTATGTCATTCTGGGTGGCAATCTGTCCAGTGAAAAAAAATTATAATGCTAGCTTCCTAGGCAGCTAGGTATGACTATGACTAGGTTCTAACCAAAGATGTGTAAGTAGAAGTTGTTGAGTGGAACCTCTGAGAAGTCTCAAAACTTCCCAGGTAGTTGCTGTCCTGGACTATCAAGCAACCACTAAAGACAGTAAAGGAAAAAGAAAGAGCCTGATTCCTTAATAACAATAGAGTTTCCCTTTAGCTCCCTTTCTATCGAGGGCAAATGGCTCATTTAGGGCCCTGGAGTAGCCTAACCTAATTCTGATAGGCTTATGTAATCTCACTTCACCCTCACAAAAACCCTGGGAGGAAATATTTTATTATGCTCATTTTATGGAAAGAAAATCAGAAGATAGATTTACTTACCTGAGTTCATCTGGGTGGTAAAGGTGTTAGAGTTGGAATTAAAACCCAGGTGTGTCTGACTCCTTAGCAAGGGCTCATAACCTCCAGAGCACGTGGTTGTTTTGCAACACGGGCAATATAAGTCCTTTACAGTAACAATAAATGACAATAATAGCAAGGGCTCACACCAGGCATTATGCTACAGGCTACATACTTACCATTTCACTTAATCTTCATAACACCCCCCACAAGGTAGGTATTATCATCCCCACTTTACAGATGGAGGAAACTGAGACCTGGAAATTTTAAGTCATTTGCCCATGACTCAAGCAGAAACATAGGTGGCCAAGACAAGATCTCATGTGTACTTTAGAAAACCACCTTGGGATAAGGAGTGGAAGATGGATTGGAGAGGGAAATAGCATCACCAGGAGCTTACTTAGAAAGCTGTCAAAAGACTTTGAAAACAGGGGAGGAAAACTGAGCACCTGTGTATTCTGTCCCGTGTCCCAACTTCTAAGATGTGTGGTATGTATGTTCTCAGGAAGCTCCTTATAAGAAAACATCTGTAAGAGGGTAAGGCTAAGGACATGTCTGTTTCTTTGATCCCTGAGCTTTATTTATTTTTTTAAGTAATCTCTATGCCCAATGTGGGGCTCAAACTGACAACCCCAAGATCAAGAGTCTCATGAATCAGCCAGGTGCCCCTCCCTGAGCTTTTAGGGAGTTCCTTCTATTCCCTCATATCTCTCATCTCCTTTAGCTTCTGGAATGCCTTCTCTCCCAGTCTCACCCAAAGTTTGTGAGGAAGAAAATGGTAGAAGGGAAGAGATGATAAACTTATTTGCTTTAGAATGTTATAAACTTAAAAGAGAACCCCCAGTGGGTGGGGGGAAAGGAAGGGAAAGGAGTGGTACCATCAATCAGCAGTTCAACCTGTTGTTCATTACTCAGTACAGGCCTTTGAGGGGCCATCTGAATTCTTTAACCAGAGCACTCAGAGTGGGAAGTGCCCTCTTATCTGTTAGAAGAGGTAGGGTAACAGGCTAAAGCTCACAAAGTAAAAAAAAGACTGGAAACTCATATTTTTTTTTCTTTTTTAAAGATTTTATTTATTTGAAAGAGAGAGAACGATCATGAGCAGAATAGAGGCATAAAGGGGGAATTGGACTTCCCACTAAGCAAGGAGCCTGATGGGGGACTCAACCCCAGGACACTGGGGTGATGACCTGAGTCGAAGGCAGACATTTAACCAACTGAGCCACCAGGTGTCTCAGCTCATACTCTTTTCACCATCACATTTGCTACCTAGACAAATAATGGAACCTGATGTTAACTCAAATCAAAATAAAATGTTTTGGAAGGATATAGGCAAGCTCACAGAACTAAGCCGAGGCTAACCAGGCAGGCAGTGTCGGCTTTCTGACTCAGGCACACTACTTAGAGAAGGAATACGTTGACGGGGTTGAAAGGATATTTCAGAAGAGGCTTGGAAGTTATGCAACCAGGAATAATACCCCAAATTCATGCCACAGAACCAGTCTGTTGAACTCACCACTGCCCCTAGCATCTGGGCACACACACCAAAGCTTGCACAGCAAATACCCTTGAACGTGGACAGTGCTGAGCACGATTACCACAACTGTTTCTAGAAACTGAACTCACGAGCCACCATCTTCCAGAACCACACTTCTGCTGGGCCTGGGTTTTTTGCATCACATTTCCCATTCACACTTTGAGTGTGTTCAATTAGTGGATCCCTGTTGTGTACATAGCTCTAGCAGCAAGGAGTTCTGGAAAAGTGAGTATTTGGTATTTTCAGCTTCTTCATGGAGAGGTGGGCCTTGCTTCATAAGGAAGGAAACTAGTTAAAAATAAGAAAGAACTTGGGCATCTGCGTGACTCTGTCGGTTAAGCGTCCAACTTTTGATCTCAGCTCGGGCCTTCATCTCAGGATTGTGAGTTCAAGGCCTGTGCTGGACTCCATGCTGGGTGTGGAGCCTACCTAGATAGATAGGTAGATAGATAGATAGATAGATAGATAGATAAATACATAGATAAATAAACAAATAAAATTAAGTAGTTCAGGTGCTGGACAATCAAAAAGAAGGACAAATGTAGGTGGAACAGTTGCAGGTAAAAGACAGGAACCAAAGATTTTTGTAAGAGCCTTTTAAAATAATGCTTACTTTGTTCCCACTCTTGCAGCTGGAGATTAAGGGAGAAAAGAGAGTGGGAGATTAAGGATTACATAAGATTATATTCTCAAATATGAAGAGTTCTTATGAATATATTATATTGCAAAGTGGCGACCCACTGGGTGACCAGTCTCCAAGCAGGGGTGCAGCGAGAGGCAGAAGCACAGTGAGACCCCCTTCCCTCCCCTGGGAGGAGTGGCACAGGTGCACACCTCAGGAGTCCATAAAGTTCGGAGTTACAGGCCTGAGATAAAAACGCTCGATCATGGGATGCCTGGGTGGCTCAGTTGATTGGTCATCTGCCTTCAGCTCAGGTCATGATCCCGGGGTTCTGGGATTGAGCCCTGCATTGGGCTCCCTGCCGGGCAGGAGGCCTCTCCCACTACCCCAGATTGTATTCCCTCTCTCACTGTCTCTCCACTGTCAAATAAATAAAATCATTAAAAAAACAAAAACAAACAAACAAAAACAAAACTGCTGTATCATGGGCTGGCTAAATAGAGTCTAGACAGAAACTAAGGAGATAAGAGTGATTGACTGCCTTTCTGTGAGGACACACTGAAGGGTGTTGGGGTGTGAACTTTCAGTTCTGAGGCTAGAGATTGGGCGCTGCGGGATTTCATGCCTCACATGGGCTCTGGAGCAGTTTAACCTGAGTCTGACCCCTACAAGGGGTGGCACAACTCCACCCAGGCAAAAACACCTGAGAATCAGTGCAACGGTCCCCTCTCCCAGAAGACCAGCTGGAAATTCCAGTGAATATCAAGTTTCCTGATCAAAGAGAACTGTAAAACTCCAGATCTTGCAGAAAGAAGTATATAGCATTCATGGTCTTTTTATTTTTTATTATTCTTTAGTTCTTCAATTTTATATTTTATTTTCCTTTTCAGCTATTTTCTTACTCTATCTGTTCTTTTTTTTTAAGTCTTTTTTAATTTTCATTTTTACACTTATGGTTTTATTTTTCATTTTGGCTTCCTTTCATTATATTCAACTTCATTTTTGTATATATATATATATATATATATAAGTTTTTCTTTCTTTCCTATTTTGGGATCTAGTTTCTTCTAAAAAACAGACCAAAATACACCCAGAATCTAGTTTATTGTTCTGTTCAACTTCTTGTTTGATGTTATTCTCATTTTTCTTTTCTTTTGTTTTCTGTTCTCTTCTGATTTGTGTAGTGTATATTTTTTGGGTGTCATTTTTCCTATTTTTGTATTTCTCTCTCTCTCTCTTTTAAAGATTTTATTTATTTATTTGACAGAAAGAGATCACAAATAGGCAGAGAGGCAGGCAGAGAGAGAGAGGGGGAAGTAGTCTCACCATTAAGCAGAGAGCCCGACTCAGGGCTCAATCCCAGGACCCTGGGATAATGACCTTAGCCAAAGGCAGAGGCTTTAACCCACTGATCCACCCAGGCGCCCCCCCCCTCTCTTTTTAAAGAATTTATTTATTTATTGGACAGAGAGAGAGCACACAAGCACAAGCAGAGGGAGCACCAGAGGGAGAGGGAGAAGCAGGTTCCCCACTGAGCAGGGAGGCTGACACAGGGCTTGATCCCAGGATCCTGAGATCATGACCTGAGCCAAAGGCAGATGCTAAACTGACTGAACCACCCAGGCACCCCTCCCTCTCATTCATCAATTCTTTTCTGGATATAGTGAAAAGATGGAAGAACTTATCTCAAAAAAGGGAACAAGAGGCAGTATTCACTGGAGGGATTTAATCAATATGAATATAAGTAAGATGTTGGAACTAGAATTCAAAACAGCAATTATAAAGATAATAGCTGGACTTGAAAAAAGCATAGAAGACACTAGAAAATCCCTTTCTGGAGAAATAAAATAACTAAAATCTAATCAGGTCAAAATCAGAAAGCCTATTTCTGATATACAATAAAAAATGAAGGCTCTAACCACTAGAATAAACAAGGCAGAAGAGAGAATCAGTGATATAGAAGACAAAATGATGGAGAATAAGGAAGCTGAGAAAAAGAGAGATTAACTACGGATCATAAGGAGAGGATTCGAGAGATCAGCAATACCATAAAGCAAAACAATAATAGAATAATTGGGGTCCTATGGGAAGAGAAAAGACAGAGAGGGGTAGAAGATTTATTTGAACAAATTATAGCAGAGAACTTCCCTAATCTGGGGAAGGAAATAGGGATTCAAGTCCAGGAGGCACAGAGAACCCCCCTCAAAATCAATAAAAATAGGTCAACAACTTGACATATAATGCTGAAGCCTGCAAACTTCAGGGATAAAGAGAAAATCCTTAAAGCAGCTTGGTACTAAAGGTTCTTAGCCTATAAGGGTAGAAACATAAGGCTGGCAACAGACCTGTCCACAGAGATGTGGCAAGCCAGAAAGGACTTGCATGATATATTCAGGGTCCTAAATGAGAAAAATGTGCAGCCAAGAATGCTTTGTCCAGCAAGCCTTTCATTCAGAATAGAAGAAGAGATAAAGAGCTTCCAGGACAAACAGAAACTAAAAGAATTTGTGATCACCATATCAGCCCTGCAAGAAATATCAACAGGATCCTTTGATTAAAGAGAGAGTCCCAAAGTACAAAGACCAGAAAGTAGCAGAGACAATAAACAGAAACAGTGATTTTACAGTTAATGCAATGGCACTAAAGTTGTATCTTTCAATAATTACTGTGAATGTAAATGGACTATATGCTCCAATAAGGGGCACCTGGATGGCTCTGTTGGTTATGCATCTGCCTTCAGCCAGATCATAATCCCAGAGTGCTGGAACTGAGGCCTATGTCAGGCTCCCTGCTTAGTGGAGAGCCTGCTTCTCCCTTTCCCTCTGCAGTTCCCCCTGCTTGGGCTCTCTCATTAGCTCTCTCACTCTCAAATAAATAAATAAAATCTTTTAAAAAATAAATAAATGCTCCAAAAGGTCAGGAATATGACAGGAATGTCCAGTCTCTATGTTCAACACAGAAAGAAATAAAAAAGAAATAAATGGCTTCCACATTGGCAAAGAAGAGGTGAAACTCTCACTCTTCACAGATTACATGATACTTTTCAAGGATAACCCAAAAGTCTCCATCCAAAAATTGTTAGAATTCATACAGGAATTCAGCAAAGTGGCAGGATATAAAATCAATCCACAGAAATCAGTTGCATAACTATACATTAACAATGAGATAGAAGAAAGATAAGCAAGGAATCAATCCATTTACAACTGCACCAAAAAATCATAAAACACCTAGGAATAAACCTAACCAAATAGGCAAAGCATCTATATTCTGAAAACTATGGAACACTTATAAAAGAAATTGAGGAAAAGACAAAGAAATGGAAAAACACTCCATGCTAATGGCTTGGAAGAACAAATATTGTTAAAATGTCTATGCTACCAGAGCAATCTATACATTTAATGTAGTCCCTACCAAAATACCATCTACATTTTTCACAGAGCTAGAACAAATAATCCTAAAATTTGTATGGAACCAGAAAAGACTCTGAATAGTCAAAGGAATGTTGAAAAGGAAAACCAAAGCTGGTGGCATCACAATTCCGGACTTCCAAGTGATATTACAAAACTGCAGTCATCAAGAAAATATGGTACTGGCACAAAACAGACACACAGATCAGTGGAATAGAACAGACAGCCCAGAAATGGACCCTCAACTGTATGGTCAACTAATCTTTGACAAAGCAGGAAAGAATATCCAGTAGAAAAAAGACAATCTCTTCAACAAATGGTGTTGGGAAAATTAGACAGCCACATGCAGAAGAATGAAACTGGACCACTTTCTTATACCACACACAAAAGTAAACTCAAAATAGGTGAATGATATATATAAATGTGAGACAAGAATCCATCAAAAACCTAGAGGACACAGGCAGCAACCTCTTTGACCTTGGCCCCAGCAACTTTTTATTGGACACGCTGCCAAAGACAAAGGAAACAAAGGTGAAAATGAACTTTTGGTTGGGCGCTCAGGTGGTGCAGTTGGTTAAGAGTCTGCCTTCAGCTCAAGCTGTGGATCTCAGGGTCCTGGGATCAGGTCCCGCATTGGGTCCCGCATTAGGTCCCGCATCAGGCTCCCTTCTCAGCGAAGAGTCTGCTTCTCCCTCTTCCCTCTGCCCCTCCCTTCTGCTGGTGCTTGCACACCCTCTCTCTCAAATAAATAAAATCTTTTAAAAAATAAACTATTGAGACTTAATCAAGATAAAAACTTCTGCACAACAAAGGAAACAGTTGAAAAACCACAAGACAACTTACTGAATGGGAAAAGGTATTTGCAAATGTCTTATCAGATACAGGGCTACTATCCCAAGAAGGTATTTGCAAATGTCTTATCAGATAAAGGGCTAGTATCTGAGACCTATAGAAAACTTATCAAACTCGATACCCAAAAAACGAAATAATTCAGTCAAGAAATGGGCAGAAGACGTGAACAGACATTTCTCCAAAGAAGATGTACAAATGCCAATGCACACATGAAAAAATGCTAAACAGCAGTAGGCATCATGGAAATACAAATCAAAACCACAGTGATTTATAACCTTACATTCTCACTGCAGTCATAATGCTAAAATTAACAACTCAGGAAACAACAGATGTTGAGGATATGGAGAAAGGGGAACCCTCTTACACTGTTGGTGGGAATAGAGGATGATACAGTCACTCTGGAAAACAGTATGGAGATTCCTCAAAAAGTTAAAAATCAGCTACCTTACCACCCAGCAATTGCACTACTAAGTATTTACCCAAAGGATACAAACATTGGGACCCAAATAGGAACCTGTACCCCAATGTCCATAGCGGCAGTGTCCACAATAGCCAAACTATGGAAAAGCCCAGATGTCCATCAACAGATGAATGGATAAAGAAGATGTGGTATATATATATATATATATATATGATGGAATATTACTCAGCCATCAAAAAAAATGAAATCTTACCATTTGTAATGATGTGGATGGAACTAAAGAATATTGGGCTAAGCAAGATAAGTCAATCAGAGAAAGACAATTATCATATGATTTCACTCATATGTGGAATTTAAGAAACAAAACGGGATCATGGGGAAAGGAGTGACAAATAAGTCAAAATCAGAGAGAGAGGAAATCACAAGGGAGTCTTAACTACAGGAAACAAACTGAGGGCTGCTGGAGGGGAGGTGGGTAGGGGAATGGGGTAACTGGGTGATGGGCATTAAGGAGGACACTTGATATACTGAGCACTTGGTGTTATATACAACTGATGAATCACTAAGTCTATCTCTGAAAGTAATATCACACTCTATGTTAATTAGTTGAAATAAAATAAAATAATTTTTTAAAAGTCAAAGATGCAATAACAAAAAAAAAATACTATTTTTTCAGGTGTACAAAATAGTGAATCGCCGTGTAAGCCAATAATTCCAGTCTTGGGTATTTACCCAAAGAAAATGAAAACACTAATTTTTAAATTATTTTTTAAAAATTATAGCTAAGATGTAGCTATTTTAAAATATGGAATTTAAAGCGTGTCTAGGTGGATCAGTAGGTTAAGCATCTGATTCTTGATTTCAGGTTGGGACCTGATCTTAGGGTCAGAGATCGAGCCCTCTGTTAGACTCTTCACTCGCATGGAAGCTGCTCGAGAACCTCTCCCTGTCCCTCTGCCCTTCCTCCTGCTCTATCTCTTTCAAATAAATAAATGAATAAAATCTTTAAAATATGGAATTTAAAGGAGAAGAAACAGCAGCCTCGAACATCAAGAACTGGTCTGACACTGACATCTGGCCCTCAATGTGGTCAGAAGCTGGCTAATGCCCACCACTTGGCCATATTCTTCTCCTGTGGAACATAAGCCAGTCATCTCACAGAACATCGGCATCAGACAAGGACACTCTGAAACCATGACATCGCTTTGTGTCATTAGAGACAAAACAAGGCACTGAACACACAAAATACCAAATATCTCCCTCTGTTGGCGAATGTGAGCAATTGCTGCTTCTTTACCATGACCGCTTGAGAAACTCAACCATGGAATTGCCCACACATCCTGACAACATGCAATCAGGAGTGAGTCCCAGCTTCCACAGATCTTCAAAAACACCCACCCAAAATGGAACTAGAGGGTATTATGCTAAGCAAAATAAGTCAATCGGAGAAAGACAATTATCATATGATCTCACCGATATGTGGAATTTAAGAAACAAAACAGAGGATCATAGGGCAAGAGAGTAAAAAATAAAATGACGAAATCAGAGAGGAAGACAAAGCATAAGCGACTCTTAATCATAGGAAACAAACTGAGGGTTGCTGGAAGGGAGGGGGGTGGAGGGATGGGATAACTGGGTGTTAGACATTAAGGTGGACACGTGATGTAATAAGCAATGGGTATTATAGGAGACTAATGATTCACTGACTTCTACCTCTGAAACCAATAATACATTATAGGCTAATTAATTGAATTTAAATTTAAAAAATGGAAAAAATAAAATAAACTGTCAAAAAAAAAAAACAAAACAAAAACAAAAATACACCCATCCAAAGCCCATATCCTTATAGGTTCCAACACCTTCAAGTTAAGATGCCCCATGGATCCCAAAGTTCTCCCTCACTGCAACAAGTAATAGACTAATGATTCACTGACTTCTACCTCTGAAACCAATAATACATTATAGGTTAATTAATTGAATTTAAATTTTAAAAATGGAAAAAATAAAATAAACTGTCAAAAAAACAAAAACAAAAACAAAAATACACCCATCCAAAGCCCATATCCTTATAGGTTCCAACACCTTCACGTTAAGATGCCCCATGGATCCCAAAGTTCTCCCTCACTGCAACAAGTAATATCCAAGGTATATGATATATGTTGTGCTCAATAAATGTTTTCAGGGGCACCTGGGTGGCTCAGATGGTTAAGCATCTGCCTGCAGCTCAGGTCATGATCCCAGGGTCCAAGGATTGAGTTCCGCATCAGGCTCCCTGCTCAGTGCAGAGCCTGCTTCTCCCTCTGCCTCTGCCTTTCCCTCTGCTTGTGCTCTTTGGTTCTATCTCTCTGTCAAATAAATAAATAAGTAAAATCTTAAATAAATATTCTCACTTGGGCTCAGTGAAGACTTATGTGCCTCCTATATTTTCCACATGGACACAGGCACCAACAAGACACCTGGACTAATAGACATGTCAGTTAGCTCCAGTGATGGGCATTTTTGAACACCCGATGACCTTGATGTGATACATCGTGTTCTGGTTAATGTCTGTACACTTCAGCTGTTATAATGCATATTAGTTACACTTTCATGCTGTATTATAAGCATATGTCTCAGACCAACATAGACAAACCCATTATTTCCATTTGAAGATAAATTTAATATACATATACCTATGAGTCTCACAATATCTTTTTTGAGCAGAATCCTGAAAACGAAGAGCGTTCTAGATGTATACTGTCTGCATGGTAGCTACGAGCCACATATGGCTACTTCAATTCCTCTCCATTTGAAACAATTAAAAATGCAGCTGTTCAGCACACCAGACACATTTCAAGTGTCACCTGCATCTCTAGAGCCCCATGAAGCTCGTGGCCACCATACTGGACAGCACAGATACAGAACAATTCTTTCCACACAGAATGTTGTCTTGGACGGTACTGCTCTCCATGCTTTCCAGACCTTGGATTATTTAGACTAGAATATTTGGCCACCAGTTTCTTTCTTTTTCTTTTTCTTTTTTTAAAGATTTTATTTATTTATTTGACAGACAGAGATCACAAGCAGGCAGACAGGCAGGCAGAGAGAGGGAGAGGAGGAAGCAGGCTCCCTGCAGAGCAGAGAGACCAATGCGGGACTTGATCCCAGGACCGTGAGATCATGACCTGAGCCGAAGGCAGCGGCTTAACCCACTGAGTGACCCAGGCGCCCCATGGCCACCAGTTTCTTAAAAGTGAACATCAATCTACCCCTTCATTAAAATCAACTCACATATGACAGCAGTTCTTGTTGCCTTGACCAAATGTAAACTCTAGAGAGAAAATCAGAATTTTGGAAAACTTTTGATCCACCAAAAATAGCTTCTCACTACTGACAAACTTTCCTGTTGGCATCTGTGGTAATATTAAAACAAATGTGACATCTTGATAATTTGATTCCGGCCTAGTAAACACAGGAACACCTATAATACCTAGTGAAACAACATACTACTTTAAAACAAATCAAGCATTAGTACAAGATCCATTTGGTGTACAAGTTGGGCCTATAGATTTTAATCTAACAGAGACAGACATAGTTAATGAGATACTGTTTCAGGTACTACTTTGCAAATAACCTTACAGGAAGTATAACTTGTGTAGTTATAGTATCAAGCATGACTATGTATAAATATCTGAAAAGATTATGAAACATACTATTCTCCCATATTTATGCAAGGCTGTAAATATTTTCATACACTTCAACCAAAACAACACAATTAGCACAGAAGCAAATCTGAATGTCCAGGGGTCTTCTAATGAGACAGACAAGAACAAGAAAGAGACTTGCAAAACTGGAAAATATAACAGAAATCCATTCTTGGGCTAAATGCCCCCAATCAAAAGACACAGGGTATCAGAATGGATAAAAAAACAAAATCCATCTGTATGTTGCCTACAAGAAACTCATTTTAAACCCAAAGACACCTCCAGATTTAAAGTGAGGGGGTGGATAGCAATTTACCATGCTAATGGACATCAGAAGAAAGCAGGAGTGGCAATCCTTATATCAGATCAATTAGATTTTAAGCCAAAGACTATAATAAGAGATGAGGAAGGACACTATATCATACTTAAAGGCTCTGTCCAACAAGAGGATCTAACAATTTTAAATATGCCCCTAATGTGGGAGCAGCCAACTATATTTTGTTATATTAATAACAAAATCAAAGAAACACATCAACAATAATACAATAATAGTAGGGGACTTTAACACTCCCCTCACTGAAATGGACAGATCATACAAGCAAAAGATCAACAAGGAAATAAAGGCCTTAAATGACACACTGGACCAGATGAATATCACAGATATATTCAGAACATTTCATCCCAAAGCAACAGAATACACATTCTTCTCTAGTGCACATGGAACATTCTCCAGAATAGATCACATTCTTGGTCCTAAATCAGGTCTCAACCGGTATCAAAAGATTAGGATCATTCCCTGCATATTTTCAGACCACAATGCTCTGAAGCTAGAATTCAATCACAAGAGGAAATTTGGAAAGAACCCAAATACATGGAGACTAAACAGCATCCTTCTAACGAATGAATGGGTCAACTAGGAAATTAAAGAAGAATTGAAAAAATTCAAGGAAACAAATGATAATGAAAACACAATGGTTCAAAATCTGTGGGACACAATAAAGGCAGTCCTGAGAGGAAAATTCATAGCAGTATAAGCCTTTCTCAAGAAACAAGAAAGGTCTCAGGTACACAACCTAACCCTACACCTCAAGGAGCTGGAGAAAGAACAAGAAAGAGGGGCACCTGGGTGGCTCAGTGGGATAAGCCTCTGCCTGTAGCTCAGGTCATGATCTCAGGGTCCTGGGATCGAGTCCTGCATCAGGCTCTCTGCTGGGCAGGGAGCCTGCTTCCTCCCCTCTCTCTCTGTCTGCCTCTCTGCCTACTTGTGATCTCTCTCTGTGAAATAAATAAATAAAATCTTAAAAAAAAAAAAAAAAACAAGAAAGAAACCCTAAACCCAGCAGAAGAAGAGAAATCATAAAGATCAGAGCAGAAATCAATGAAATAGAAATAAAAAAAAAAATAGAACAAATCAACGAAACGAGGAGCTGGTTCTTTGAAAGAATTAATATGATTGATAAACCCCTGGCCAGACTTATCAAAAAGAAAAGAGAAAGGACCCAAATAAATAAAATCATGAATGAAAGAGGAGAGATCACAACTAATACTAAAGAAATACAGACAATTATAAGAACCTACTATGAGCAACTCTACGCCAACAAACTGAGGGTTGCTGGGGGGAGGAGGGTTGGGAGAAGGGGAGTGGGGTTATGGACATTGGGGAGGGTATCTGCTATGGTGAGTGCTGTGAAGTGTATAAACCTGGCGATTCACAGACCTGTACCCCTGGGGATAAAAATATATTATAAGTTTATAAAAAATTTAAAAAAAGTAAATTAAAAAAGAAAAAGAAATCCATTCTTCTCACTGCCCTGTTTACTTGGGGAAATAGTTATTTTTCATAAAAGCAATATTTTTGTTCATGTCATGGGTCATTAATATGATTCTAAATGAATTAGTAAATGTTTAACACTGTTTTATCCCTACTATGGTAAACATTGATAGATAAAACCCATAGATGCAAAATTACCCTTGGGATCCTCAGTAATTTGTAAGGCCATATAATATAGATAGACTGTGATCAAAATGTTTGAGAATCACTGACTCAGCCACGACTCAGGGAGACTGGGTGATAAAGAGCGCTCTGTGCAGTAAGAGAGGAGTCAGGGCAAAGTTGCAGGTCCCAGGGAAGGCCTGCCTCTCAAGTCTGGTGTCTAGGGCGTGGAAGCCTAGTGTTGGAGAGTTCCCCTCTCCCTGGGTTTCACTTATCCCTCTCACCACGTGTCTGGTCCTCCTGGCGACTGCAGTTTGCAGTTCCATTGGGTGTTGGGGATCTGGCGAAGCCAATCAGCGGCACCGCGGTTCTGGGTTCTAAAGTCCTCACCAGACCCACAGGGACGCACCCACCTCACATCCTGAAGGTCTGGACCATGGGGCCCCGAGCCCTCCTCCTGCTGCTGTAGGGGGTACTGGCCGTGGAAGAGACCTGGCCGGGTGAGCGCGGGACGGGAGGAAAGGGCCTCTGCCAGGCGGGAGCGAAGGGACCCCGGGGAGGGAGGAGGGAAGGCGCCTCTCCGCAGCCCCCGCCCCAGACCCCCAGCGGCCCCCGGCCCCGCCCGGGCCTGTGCTCCCCTGTCCCTCCCTGCTCTGCCCCATTCGGTGCCCCTTCCCCTGCCCTCCCGGCAGTCTCCACCTGGTCCCCCGGAAAGGCGCCGGGAGGAGCGTTGGACGGGGTCTCAGCCCTTCCGTTCCCGCAGGCTTCTCTGAGGTATTTCTCGGCCCGGACGCGGGGAGCCCCAGTACTGGGAAGTCGGCTACGTGGACAACACGCAGTTCGTGAGGTTCGACTCTGCCAGTGGGAGGATGGAGCCGCTGGTGCCATGGATGGAGCAAGAGGGACCGAAGTATTGGGACCAGCAGACCCAGAACGCCAGGCACCACGCACAGACTTTCCAAGTGAACCTGCATACCGCCCTGGGCTACTACAACCAGAGCGAGGCCGGTGAGCAACAGGGCCCGGGTCCAGGTCACGACCCCCATCCCCACGGACGGGCTGGAGTCTCCCCGGGTGTCCGGGTACGAGCGCCACGCCAAATCTGTGGAAATTCCAGTTCCCCGACCTTAGAAGAGCACCCCGAACTTTCAAGAGGTTTTACTTTATGTTTGGACTTAGTCGCTCGTCCACCAGCAGGGGTGGAGACAATCTGAGAGCTGACCGCGGGGGCAGGGCCAGGGTCTCACACCCTCCAGGGGATGTTTGGCTGCGACCTGGGGCCAGGCGGGCTCCTCCTCCACGGGTATGAGCAGTTGGCCTACGACGGCGTGGATTACATCGCCCTGAATGAGGACCTGAGCTCCTGGCCCGCTGCGGACACGGTGGGGCAAATGACCCGGCGCAAGTGGGAGGCGGCAGGTGCTGCAGAGCACTACAGAAGCTACTTGGAAGGCACGTGCGTGGAGTCGCTCCGCAAGTACCTGGAGAAAGGGAAAGAGACGCTGCTGCGCACAGGTACCGGGGCCGTGGGGCCTCCCTAATCTCCCACTACTGGGGCTGGCTTCCCAACAGAAAGGGAAAATGGACTCAAGGTCAGAATACCAACCACCCAATGGGTGAGGTGAGGGAGATCCGCCTTGGTGTTCATATTCCTACTGAGTGACTCACCCAGAATCACTTTTCTCTAAAGGACAATTGAGGAATCCAGTCTCTCCAGGGAGGCAGGTGGAGACCATTCCTGAAATAACACATCAGTAGTTCCCTTTGACCCTGGCAGCCACCTTGGGAACCATGACAACCTCCATCTGAGAATATCTCCAGATATTCCAGATATCTCAGATGGATATTCTCCATCTGAGAACATCTTTGGACATCTGACTCTGGGTTTTCTGATTCAATCACCAGCCACACATTGTTAGGACCAATAGTGTGCTTTCTCACTTAGACCTACAGTGTCCTACCCTGGGCCATCCCTCTGTTTTAGAACTTTGCAGGATTAAAAGATCCCAAAGACTGGCCCAAAGGTCAGTCAAAGGTGACTGGACTTTGTACTTCTTCCATCCAAACTAATTGCCTGGTCCACTTCAGGATGGTCACATGAATGCCATTTCAGTGGCCCATAAAGGTAAACCCAAGTGTGGATTTTCTGATTCTTCTTCCTCAGAACCACCCAACACACAGATGACCCAACACCCCATCTTTGACAAAGAAGTCACCCTGAGGTGCTGGGCCTTGGGCTTCTACCCTGCGGAGATCACCCCGACCTGGCAGCGTTATGGGGAGGACCTGACCCAGAACACAGAGCTTGTGGAGACCAGGCCTGCAGGAGATGGGACCTTCCAGAGGTGGGCGGCCATAGTGGTGCCTTCTGGAGAGGAGCAGAAATACATGTGCCACATGCAGCATGAGGGGCTGCGTGAACCCATCACCCTGAGATGGGGTAAGGAGGGTTTGGGGGTAGAGCCTCTTCTCAGGGAAAGCAGAGACCTTCTGGAGAATTTTGGCAAAGTGAGGACTCCTACTACAGGTCTTGGCCCCTCACGTTCCTTTCCCTTTCCAGACCCTCCTCCTCCCACCATCCCCATCACCTGGATCATTGCTGGTCTGGCACTCCCTGTGGTCATTGTGTGGTTGGAGCTGTGATCTGGAGGAAGAAGTGTTCAAGTAGGGAATGGAGTGGGGGGGATCTGAGTTTTCTTTCCCACTGGGGGTTTCTTAGGTAGCAGATTGTCCTGCCTTGTTACTGTCAAGTACCATCCACACATAAGTACTTGCCTGGTCTGGAGCTGATTACTAACATTCACGCTATAGCAAGACATTTATGAAAAGGAAGGACAAATTTTTCATTTTGGTAATTTTGGTGCTGGGACCTGATCCCCAGCAGTCATAGGGCAGGGAGGAAGGTCCCTGCTGAGCATAGACCTTCAGCAAGTCTTTTGGTCCAGTAACCCCACACTTCTTGTCATGTTTCCTCATCCTGTTCTGGATCTTCAGTCACAATTCTGCAAACTTCCTTTTGGATCAGGACTAGGGAGCTTGGACTAGGATCTCATGGCCCAGCCTTCTCCAGGCTTTTGACAAGATGTTTTCTTCCCACAGATGAAAGAAGAAACCACTCTCATACTGGACATAAGTATGGAGGGGGTGATTCCTGAGACCCCAGGGTAGTGTAGACAAGACCCCATGGGGAGCTCACCTATTCCATAGCTCCTCCTTTAGTCTCATCTCCTATGGACTCTGACCATGTCCTCTTTGTTCTCCCCTAGATGATGACAGAGGCCAGGGCTCTGGTGTGTCTCTCATGATAACTGGAGGTGAGACCTCGGAGGGCCTGATGTGGGGAAGGTTGGGCCACTAGAAACAATTTGAGCATGCAGGGGGCTGTTGAGAATGTCAGCTCTTATGTGATTTACCTAAATTTGTACATGATAGTTTATCACAGTATGAGACCAGCTTCCTTGTGGGGACTGAGCGTTGCAAGATTTATTCACACTCCCACTTGGTGACACCAACAATCCCTTTATGCAAAAGGTGTCAGAATGTGTCTGTGTTCATATGAGTATAATGTGAGGAGGTGGGGAGGCTGGTCAACCCTGCCCACCATGGCCCCTTCCCATACTGACCTGTGTTCTCTTCTCTGATGTGCTTTCCTATTCCAGTAGAGGCTGGGCTGGACCATCTCCATCTCTGTCTTTATTTTGTGTTGGGCTAGTACAAATGACTTCCCTATTGAAAATGAGAATCCAGATAAGAGTTTATGTTTTTTAACACTTGGTATGTGTGGCTGATGAGGTAATAAAAGAAATTTGTAAAGTTGAGACAGCAAATAAATGGAAGCACTGAGAACCTTCCAGAATCCATGTGTTTTTTGTGCTGAGTCTGTGGCAGGTGGGGGTAGGAGTAGGCTGTGAGGAGTCAAGCAGAGACGGGGCCTGTGCCCAGTCTGTGCTCAGTGCATCAAGGGCATGACATTCTCACTCTTCAGCTGAGTCATCTCTCTGCTCTCTGTCCTGCCCCTTCTGTGGAAGCTTGTCCCACCAGGACCTGTGATCACAGGGACTTGGACGTCACCTGTCACCAGGAACTTCTGCAGCCAGAGCTTGCTGTCACTGGGTCAGCCTCACCTCAGGCCTGGGTCACCACATAGCTCCCATTTGGGGGTGTTTGTTTCATGGTTTCTGTAGTATCAGGCCTGTTCTTGCTCTTGTATACTTGTCCCATTCTCCCTTGGGTGACCCTGTCAGTTATAGCAGCAGGTGTCCTTTGGGCTGTCATTCCCATAGGCCTAGGTCAGCCCCTGCACACAGGAGTCTCTCTGGTATGGAGGAATGAACTTTCAGATTCATCTATCTCTTCTCTTTCCTCTAGGGCTGTTTTCTGGATTACTATTTAGAGTCTGGAGCTAGAGAGAAGAAGAATCTGAGAGATTCTCATCCTTATTAAGCTTCAGTTAGTTTCTGCCTTCCCTGCTACTCTGGCCTCTCTCCCCACCCTTAGTTTAGTGATCCTAGTGCTGGCTCAGTTCCAAGTTCACAGATTTATAAAGCAGAGTCAAACATAGATTTCTGTGTGGTTGGAGAAAAGAATACAAAAAGCCTAAGTACGGTGTTTCTGAAGAGAACTCTGTGTGCTGTGCTGTGCATGAGAGATGGTGTAGCGGGGGAGGGCCTGAGCAGAGAGTGGGAGGGGAGGGCAGCCCTGTGAGAAGAGAGAGGCAGCCCGGATGGTGAGGTGGGTGCACATGGGGCGGGAGCTGCCTTGGAAGAGCTGTGCCTGAGACTCATCTAGAAGAGGGAGTCCTCTATCTGCTCATTCATTCCACTGATAATTGTCATGTGCCTCATACAGGACACACTCTGTTTACATCTAGGACAGCTCAGTGAGATGAAGAAGAGGCAAAATGTGCTGGTCTCGGGAAGACTACATTCTAGTGGTAAGGGGCATTCTCCTACTTGTCTCTCAATGTGGGGATTGGGGCAGTGGCCTGCTTGTACTGTCAGGAATCCAGGTAAAATTTTGACTCCCCAAAAACTTGAGTACAAAGAGCCTACTCTTGACTGGAAGGCTTAATAATAAAATACACAGTTGCTTAACACATATTTTATGTGCTACATATATTATATACTGTATTCTTCTAATAATTAAGCTAGAGAAAATAGTAAAAAATAGTAAGGAAGAAAAATGCATGGATGGTATTTACCGTATAAAAGTCCACATGGAAGTGGTGGTGCCCAGTACAAACCAGGGTCATTGAGAGGTGAACTGTGTCTTGTGTAAGCACAGTCCATAAGGGAAGGGTTTAATTAGGAAGTTGGCAGGAGCTGTGAGGAAGGTGACCCAGAGAGCACCTGTGCTGGGACGGGGACGATGGCTTCTTTACTCCAGGGATCAGGGGAGTCTCACTGAGAAGGTGACCTCTGAGAGATTTGAAGGACATGAAGGAATTGTGTAAGAAGAGGTCTGGGGGGAGTTCTTTCCTGGTAGGGAGCCTCCGGGGCACAAACACTAGGGCAGGAGCATGTCCTGCGTTCAAGGAAGGGTGAAGAGGCCAGAGGCTGCAGCAGAGAGCAGGTGAGATGAGGTCAGAGGTCAGTCTCATCATGGAGGTCTGAGGACATTAGAAGGTTTTTGAGTTTTCTCTGAGTGAAATGTGGAGTTACAAGAATGAACATATCAACATGACTGATGTTTCTTTAGCAGCACCTGTTTGCTGCTGTGCAGAATCGAGAGGGGCAAGGTAAGCAACCAGCAGAGAAACTGTAGGAAACCAGTGCAGTGTCCCAGGAGGGGGGTGTGGGCTGTATGTCATGGTTGAGAGGAGGGAAGTTACTAAGAAGTGATTGGCTGCTGGAGATATTTACAGATGGATTTTGCAGCATTTCCTAGTGGAGTCATTCTGGGTGGTGAGAAAGGAATCGAGGAGGGTATCCAGTAGTTCAGACTGCAAGTAGAAATGTGGAGTGCCTTCCTTGGAAACAGGGAAGACTCTGAAAGAAGCACATTTGGGGAAGCAGCATCACAGTCATCCACTTTAGAAATGGTGAAACTGACTATGTCTATTAGAAATCCAAGCCAGGTTGGCGGGCGGATAGAGTGCAGGGGAGATTTGGGAGGTGATAGCATATAAATGATGTTTAGAGTCTTCAGCAGAGATGAGGTTACCAGGGGGGCGAGGGCCATAGAAGAGAAAGCAAAAGGTCTAAACCCCGGACTCCTCAGGGCTAAGCAGGCTGATCAGAGAGCATACCCAGAGTGCACTGCACAGGCTGGTTGTGCGTCTAGAAGGCACGTAGACCAGGGAGACCCAGCCTTCAGTGAGCACAGGAATTTCCCGGACTATGAAGATCTAAACAGGCTGGAGTAAAGCGTGAGATCCTGGGTTGATAACAAGGTTGGTGCTGCTGCTGCTGGTCTTCAGATCCCACATGGAGTAGCGAGCAATTGGAGCAGGATCCCCACATGGCCATGCATCAGCCCCTCCTGTAGGGCTTATTACATAAGTGATTCCTGGGCCCTTGTCAAGCATTCTAAGATGATGGGTCTGGGAAAAGGAATGAGTATTTTGTAACAAAGCCACAAGCAATCCTGGGGCTCCTCCAGGTAGGGAAGCACTGAAGTCATTGGTGAGAGCGCTCATTGTGGGAAGAGTTCTTATAGACACATTTAAATGCTTTTTGGGGTATACTTGGGTGGCTCAGCCGGTTGGGTATCCAACTCTTGGTTTTGGCTCAAGTCATGATCTGAGAGTCATGAGATTGAGCCCTGAGTCAGGTTTCCCACTCAGCATGGAGTCTGGTTGAAATTCTCTTCCTCTCCCTCTGCCCCTCCCTCATATGGGCATGTACTCTCTCTCTCTCTCAAATAAATAAATAAATAAATAAATAAAATCTTTAAATGTTCTTTTTGTAGAAAGAAAAATGCAAGACATGCTGGGAGAAATGTATCTTCTCTCCTCTGGGGCAAAGCAAGGCAGATTGAGGAAGTGCTTATCAGCTCAACGTAAAATCTTGGGGTTACTAAGAATGTAGGTCTTAAATGTTCACACCTCATAAAAGGAAATGGTAACTATATGACATGATACAGGTATTAGCTAATGCTATGATTGTAATTGTTATCATTTTGTGGTATAGAAATATATTAATCAACAGATTTTTATCCTTAAACTTACTTATACGATGCTGTATGTCAATCATATCTCTATAAAGCTGGAAAAAAATATGCCTGAATTCTTGCTCTTGGAAACTCTTCCCTGCATGGGTTTCTGACTCCTTATGATACATATGTACAGTTACAGAGAGATTTAGGGAAGAGAGAGGGTATACAGGATCTTGTTTTATTTCCAGGAAAGCCACAATAAAGGCTTGAGGCTACACAGCCAGGAACGGAATCCACACTGGACCCTAGAGGTGGGCCCACATACAGCCAGTGCCCGTTACTGGGTATTGATGCCACTGTCCACACCACTGACTCCCCTGAGGGAGGACAGTGGATCCTGAAGCTGGGACTGCTATCGCTGCTGCCCCTGACAGTTGCAGGACACTACTGTGACATCACTCAAACCACCTGTGCCTAGTGCATGGACGCTGTCCCTATGTGTCTGTCATGTGTCCTGAGTCAAAGTCTGGCCGGTGGTCATGTGACTATTGACGCTTCATGTCATGTCCAACTGCAGGACTGGCGAAGTGGGTTCTCCTCTCTATGGATGGAGGTAGTCTCTGCCCCATCAAGATTCTTCAAGTGTGGAATTCCTTTACTTGGGAAGAGAGGTACAAGTTCTGGGAGTAGACATTGAGGGCAGGAGTGGAAAAGAAGGACAAATTTCCACGTTTGGAGGAGTGATCTGAGACTAGAACTCAACTGGGTACACTGTAGGCATTCGAGTCCTCTTGCATGAAGGAGTGACTCATAAATGGCACCTTTCAACTTATTCCCTTGATGGTTGTTATGGGTCCAGCTTTTGTGCACTCCAGTTCCTACTCACAGGTAAGTGGAGTAGCACTGTTGGGTCATAAAGTGATTGTTCAACACATCTTCTCCTAGCCTTTTTTCTTCCTGGGATTAAAAACCCAGATCTATATCACTTCAGATGATCCACATATACACGCTGACATTTTACATCTCTTTATATGTGCACATATTTCTGAGGAGAGTGTCCATAATTTTATTAGGTTTTAGTGGCTTCCACAAAAGTCTAAAAAACTTCTCTATTTTAGACACTGTCCCACTTCATCTCTGGTCCATGAACAGCTAATGATCACAGTGTTTTAGCAGATCCAATGATGTGATATTCATGCTCATTTTTGTCTTGGCAATGACCAGTCTCAGACAGGAGAAAGGAGAGCTTCCTTGCTCACGCTCACTTCCAATTTCTGTATGTATCTTTCTGTGGTCTGAGTAACAGTTTACCGACCCGGGCTGGTGCACGGAAGACCCAGATCACCATTGGTTTAGGTGACTTACACTCTAGCACCTACGCTGGTGCCTAATAAATAGTAGAGATGAAAAATACTCACTGAGGATTCCATTTCCACTAACACAGTAGACTAAGTTAAGTTTAAGGCTGCCTCTTCTCCTAAAACAACTAAAAATAATAGGAAAAAAACACACAAATCATCCAAAAAGTGCAGTAGAACAATCAAGAGAATAATCATTTAGGCCAAAATTTATAAATGGGCCGTAAGCCAGACAGAAGAGTTGTTGTGATCCTTAGGGTATTTTTCAAATCTAAAAAATCTTGGTTCGGTTTCTCAGGCTTGTGAACTTCACAGAGAAGAGATAAAGCCCAGAGCTTCTTCATGTGAGCAGCAGGAGAAACATCCCCTCCCTGAAAATCTGCAAACCTAGGATTCTATCCTCAGAACAGGGTGACACAAACCAAATCTCTTCTATTTTTAAGTACGAGAATATTTGGGAAACTCAAAAATATGCAGAATTTAACAACACACTTCTACATAAGCAAAGGGCCAAAGAGATATCAAAATGGAAATAAGAAAATATTTTGAAATTAGTAGAAGACAGAGCATACCAAAACCTAGATGGTGTTCCTAAAGCAGTGCTCAGAGGCAAATATATAGCTGTAAATGCCTATATGGAAAAGAAACTTCTCAAAATGATTACCTAAACTTCCACATTAAGTCAAGAAAGGGGAGCAAACTAAATGAAAAGCAACCAAAAGGAAAGGGAAAAAAAGTAAAGGTTAGAGTGTAAGTTAATGAAATAGAGAAAAGAGAATAAAATAATGATATCTAAAACTGACCAAATCAAATATGATCATTTGAAAGATCAATTAAAAAATTATAAAAAAGAAAGATCAACTAAACTGACAAATCTCCCACTTGACTCACTAAAAGAGTGAGAGAAATGTCCCACATTACTGGGATCATCAATGAAAGAGGGGATATTATGACTGACCACCAAGAAATAAGGAGAATTATATGAGATCATGATGAAGAAGTATATGCCAAAAAGTTAACTTACTTAGACAAAACAAATTCATAGAAAGACACCAAAGACTAATGCTGACTCAAGAAGAAATAGACCATGTGAATGTACCTATAACAAGGTAGAAGATAGATAGACTCAATTGTCAAAATCTATTCCTCAAAAATGCCCAGTTCCAAAATGCTGCATTTGTGAATTATACCAACCGCTGAAAGAATTAGTTACAATTCTTTACAAACCCTTTCCAAATGGAGGAGGGAATCCTCTCTATGAGGCTAGGATTATTCAGATACCAAAACCAGACAAAGACATTGCAAGACAAGAAAACTATACACCAATATCTCTTATGAATGTAGAAGGAAGAAAGAAAGAGGGAAGGGAAGGGAAGGGACAGGAGGAAGAGGGGTGCCTGGGTGGCTCAGTCGTTAAGCACCTGCCTTCTATTCAGGTCATGATCCCAGGGTCTTGGGATGGAGCCCTGCATGGGGCTCCCTGCTCAGCGGGAAACCTACTTCTCCCTCTCCCACTTCTCCTGCTTGTGTTCCCTCTCTTGCTGTGTCTCTCTTTGTCAAATGAATAAATAAAATCTTTTTTAAAAAAGTAGCAAATCGGATCCAGCAACATATAAAGAGTTACATACATGCCTAATGAAATTTATTCCAGGAAAGCAAGATTGGTTAAACATCCATGCTAATCAATATAAAACACCATATTAATGTAATAGGGGGAAAAAGCTACCTGCTTCTCTCAACAGATAAACAGATAAGAAGTATTTGATAAAATCAGACACCCTCTCATGATAAAAACTCAACAAACTACTAACAGAAGGGAATTTCCTCAGATTAAATGCATTTACGAAAGCCCTTAAGCTAACATCTTACTTAATGGTGAAAGACTGGTTTTTTTCCTCCTAAGATCAAATAGAATGTCTACTCTTCTCAATTCTTTTTTTTTTTATTTTTAAGATTTTATTTATTTATTTGACAGAGGGAGATCACAAGAAGGCCGAGAGGCAGGCAGAGAGAGGGGTAGCAGGCTCCCTGCTGAGCAGAGAGCCCAATGCGGGGCTCAATTCCAGGGACTCCGAGATCATGACCTGAGCTGAAGGCAGAGGCTTAACCCATTGAGCCACCCAAGTGCCCCTGTCTTACCACTTCTATTAAACGTGCTGGAGGGGCCCCTGGGTGGCTCAGTGGGTTAAGTCTTCAGCTCAGGTCATGATCTCAGGGTCCTGGGTGGGATCCAGCCCCATGGCAGACTCCTTGCTCAGCCAGGAGTCTGCTTCTCCCTCTATTCCTTCCCGCGCTCGTGTTTTCTCTCTCTCTTTCAAATAAATAAATAAAATCTTCCAGCAAATTATCCTGGATATTCTAGAGCAAGAAAATGAGATACAGTGCATCCTGATTGGGGAAAAACAGAAGTAAAATTACTTCTATTCACAGATGTCTTGTACATAGAAAATCCTGGAAAATTAAGAGCTATTAGAACAATTAAAAAAGTTCAGCAAGGTCGCAGGATATGAGGCCAATATAAAAAAAATCAGTTATATTTCCATACACTTTAAAAAAAAAACTATTTATTTTTTTATTTAGATAGAGAGAGACACAGCAAGAGAGGGAACACAAGGAGGGGGAGTGGAAAAGGGAGAGGGAGAAGCAGGCTTCCCGCCAAGCAGGGAGCCCGACACAGGGCTCTATCCCAGGACCCTGGGATCATGACCTGAGCCAAAGGCAGATGCTCAATGACTGAGCAATAAGTACACTTATTGCCCCTCCATACACTTGCAATAAGTAATCCAACAATGAAATTAAGAAAACAACTCCACTTACAATAGCACCAAAATGAATAAAATAATCTATTTCACAAAAGAAGTGCAAAAGATGGACTCTGAAAACTACAAAACATAATTGAAAGAAATTTAAACACATCTAAATGGAAAAATGTTCACAGATCAGAAGACTTAATATTGTTTAAATGGCAATGTTCTCCAAATTCATTCATAGGCTTAACACAATCCCTATGGATACCTAACTAGCTCCTTTTTTTTTTTTTTTAAGATTTTATTTATTTATTTGACAGACAGAGACCACAAGTAGGCAGAGAAGCAGGCAGAGAGAGGAGGAAGCAGGCTCTCCTCTCAGCAGAGAGCCCGAGGCGGGCCTTGATCCCAGGACCCTGGAATCATGACCTGAGCCGAAGGCAGAGGCTTTAACTCACTGAGCCATTCAGGTGCCCCTAACTAGCTCCTTTTTAAAAATTGACAAATTTTTAAAATTTGATTTTTTTTAAAAATTGATTTTAAATTCACAGGAAAATTCAAGGGAGTTAAAATTGTCAGTCTTTAAAAAGGAGACCAAAGTAGTGGGACCTCCAATTCAATAAAGTCAAAACTTGTTGCAAAGCAATGGTAAGATGATGTCAGGGGATTGCTTCAAGATGGCAGATTACGAGGATCCTGAACCCATCTCCTTCCATGGACACAACACAATTACAACTACAAGTGGAATAATCTCCTCTGAAAAAGACCCAAGCCTCCACAACAAAAGATAAAAGGGCAGCATCAAAACATGTAAGAGAGGCAGAGACACTCTTGCCAAAACGAAAAAAACCCACCCCAGTCACGAGAATCCAAAATATGGAGGAATCGCAAAAATACAAAACTTTGCTGTGAGAAGCAATGGGTTTGTGCTCTACACCAGGCACTAAGCCCTAGGTCCTGACAGGAGAGATGAGCCCCTAACATACCTGGCTTTGAAAACCAAAGGGATTATATTTAGGAAAACCACAGGGAATGAAGAACTTACTCTTAAAGCCTGTGTATGGAGCCTGTATAATCTCACTTACCTCAGGACTCAGTTTAAACACCAGTTGGAAAGTGCCTAGGATTTAGTAAGGAGACCCACTTACTAATCTTTGTTTTGTTTTCATTGTAATTGCAGTACAGTTAACATACAGTGTTATGTTAGTTTCAGGTATGTAATAAAGTGATTCAACAATTCTCTGGTAACCATCAGTTTGTTCTCTATAGTTAAGAGTCCACTTTTCGGTTTGTCTCCTTTTTCTTCTTTGTCTTTTGTTTGTTTCTTAAATTCTAAATATGAGTGAAATCATAATGGTATTTGTCTCTCTCTAACTGACTTATTTCACTTAACATGATAACCCTCTAGATCCATCCATGTTGTTGCAAATGGCAAGATTTCACTCTTTTTTTATGGCTGAGAAATATTCTATTGCATATTTAGCTCACATCTTTATCTAATCATCTGTCAGTGGATACTTGGGCTGCTTCTATAATTTGGCTAAATAATGCTGCTATAAAACATAAGGATGCATATCATCTTTTTGAATTAGCATTTTCGTATTCTCTAGGTAAATACCTAGTAGTGGAATTATTGGATCACATGATAATGCTATTTTTATCTTTTTGAGGAACCTCCATACTCTTTTCCACCATGGCTGCACTAGTTTGCATTCCCACCAATAGTGCACAAGGATTCCCTTCTCCCCACATCCTCACCAACACTAGTTTTTTCTTGTGTTGTTGATTTTAGCCATGCAGAAGAAGAAAAGGTGTGTGATGATATCTCACTGTGGTTTTGATCTGCATTTCCCTCATGGTGAGTGGATACTGAGAATCTTCTCATGTGTCTATTGGCCACCTGTATCTCTTCTTTAGAGAAATGTCTGTTCATGTTTTCTGCTTTTGTTCTAATTGGATTACTTGTTTTTTTGGTGTTAAGTTGTATCAGGCTTTTTAAAAATATATTTTGGGTACTAACCTTTTATTGGACATGTCATTTGCAAATAACTTCTCCCATTCAGTATGTTGTCTTTTAGTTTTGTTGACTGTTTCCTTTGTTGTGCAGAAACTTTTTATTTTGATGTATTCCCACTAGTTTATTTTTGCTTGTTTCTCTTGCCTCAGGAGACATACCTAAAAAAATGTTGCTGTGGCCAAGGTCATAGAAATTACTGCTTGTGCTCTTTTCTAGAATTTTTATGGTTTCAGGTTTCACATTTGATCCATTTTGATTTTGTTGCTCCTTAACTCATTTTGAGCTCATTAATCCATTTTGAGTTTATTTTTGTGTATGATGTAAGAAAGTGGTCCAATTTCATTCTTTTGCTTGTAGCTGTCCAGTTTTCCCAGAACCATTTGTTGAAGAGACTTTTTCCCATTGCATATTCTTGCCTCCTTTATCGAAAATTAACTGACCATATAATTGGGGGTTTATTTTTGGGTTCTCTATTCTGTTCCTTGACCTATGCATCTGCTTTTGTGCCAGTACCATACTCCTTTGATTACTACAGCTTTATAATATAACTTGAAATCTGGGATTGTGATACCTCCAGGTTTGTTCTTCTTCAAGACTGCTTTGGCTATTTGGGGTCTTTTGTGGTCCCATTCAAATTCTAGAATTATTTGTTCTTATACAAATTTCTTAAAGATTTTATTTATTTGTTTCACAGAGAGAGACACAATGAGAGAGGGAACACAAGCACAGGGAGAAGGAGAGGGAGAAGCAGGCTTCCCACAGAGCCCGACGCTAGGCTCAATCCCAGGACCCCGTGATCATGTCCTGAGCCGAAGGCAGACGCTTAATGACTAAGCCACCCAGGCACCCCTCTTCTATTAATTTCTATGTAACAAATTATAAATTTGTTAAATTAAATTATTAATTTATTATAGAAATACAATAGTAATATTAATTTATTACATAAATAAAAGTACATAATATATATATAAGAAAAACATCCAAGATTATTTCCATAAAGGAGAGTACTCATAGGGCAAAGCTCATCATTTTATTTGGAATGAGGACAACCATGTTTGGTTATAGAACTGTTCCTGCCCTTACATACTAAATCTACACATCAGTTCTCTGACTTCTAGCTCTCTCCTTCAGATCCAATTTGTTGACTCTACCCCAGATTATCTACCCCAGGCTCTGAACTTATCTACTTCCTACTTACCACCTCCACGATGTCTTCATTTTCCACTAGAACCAGCCTTGAATCCAAGGTTATTACGTCATCCCCTCTTCATCCCCATTGCACCCTCTTATCAAAATCCCAACCCTGGATCCACGCAGCTCCATTTTCTCCAGACAGAGCTGAGCCATGCCAGAAGAACCACACAAAAGTACCTACTGGTGTCACAAGACCTTTCACGACCCCCGTTGTCACCATGCCCCCATGCAACCCAGCAATCATTCTGTCTCTCTCCTATTCTCTGCAGCAGCTATTTCAAACCTTGATCTTCTTCCCCTGTCCAATCCCAATGCTCTGCCTTCCTTCACACGGGTCAGAAAAGATCCTTTCCAACTTCATAGAATAAATCAAACTATCAGTAGGAAAAACCCTCAACCTCTCTCTACCATATTTTCAGACTTTCCTCTCCAACTATATTCTATTTTTTTCTTCTCCCCTTCTGAAATATAACAAGTCCTTATTTTTCACACCCTTCCTAATACAGAGCAAATGGTTGTTTTGCCCCCACACGTCACTAAAACAGCTCTTCCAATGAAATCCCGGATGCTAATCCCATTGATATTTTTAGTTCTTGTCTTACTTGATCAAACAGCAAGCTTCAGCTCTGTTAACCACTCCCTAATTCCTGAAATGTTCCCTTGCTGTATGAGTCAGTGTTCTCCAGAGTGATAGAACCAATATGATATAGGTAGGTAGGTAGGTAGGTAGATAGATAGAAAAGAAGAAAGAAAGAAGACTTAGTATAAGGAAATAGCTCATGTGATTATGGAGGCTAACAAACTCCAGGATCTGCAGTTGGCAACTGGAGACTCGGGAGAACCGATGGTGTAATTCCAGATGAAGGCCTACAGGCTAGCGACCCAGGAAGGGTACATGTTTCAGTCTGAGTCCAAAGATGGGGGGGGAAAAAACCACGTCCAACTCAAGGAAGTCCAGCAGGAGGAACCTCCCACTTACTTAACAGAGGGTCAGCCTTTTATTCTATTCAGGCCTCTCACTAACTTGATGGGGACTCCCACATAGGGGAGGGCAATCTGCTTTTCTCAGTCGACAGATTCAAATGTTAAATTCATCCGGAAACACCCTCACAGACACCCAGAATAGTGTCTGACCAAATGTCTGGCATCTCATGACCCAATCAAGTTGACACATAAAATTAACTGTCACATTTGCCTCTGAGATATACCACCACTTATTTCTCCTACTGTTTGCCTACTACCCTTACTTGGTCTTTGCAGGTGGCTCCCCTTCTGTATCACTGGTCTTCGGTGTTCTGTTTGGGACATTTTTCCTTCAGCCTCCTCTCCCTGAGGGATTTTATTCTCCCTTATAATTCCTGGCACTATCTGTACACATTTGTATCACCAGTCCAGGTGTCACCTCTGAGCTCCCAGCTCTAGGTGGAGAAGTCTCAAAGCCCTTGTGAGACAATTCCTCCATCCCCAAGCAGTAGCTGTCTCATGTCCTGCCTGATGTGGATAGCAATTTCATACAATCGCTTGATAGGGCACTTCTTTTAATCGCAAGTGTCAACCACAACGCTTACTTGAGTGCACTTCACACATGGATTTTTCCACCCTTGCATGAAAGATCTTGAATCAACAGCTCTTCTGCTCCAGCACTTATGCTCTCCCAGTTTGCGAATATTTATCTTGACAGCCAACTTAGTGCATGTTGGAATGGATGTAGGTCTGATATCATGTGGCACACTGATTGCCTTCGGGCATCATGGTAAATTCTCAAATCCACCTGCTAACAGTTGAATTCCTAAAAGCAGCTATCTAGGACTACTTTATTTCTAGCCATTGCTATGGAAGATGATGTCCAGAAGACTATCTGGAAAAACTAAAATGTGTGTGGACTGTGGAGGGGAGCATACTAATTAGCACGCATAGGGATTCACACCATGCAATTTTCTTTTGGGCATTATCAAACTCAACAATCCCCACACAGAAATTCATGCTTGACCAATGTTTCCCCAAACATTTTCCTCTTCCTAAGTTACTTCAGTGAATAATCTCACAGAGATCATTGTCCAAGGCAGAAACTGAGTCACCACCCTAACTCTAGCCTCTCCCTCATCCCCATATCCAATCAGTCAGAAGTCTTGCTCAACATACCTGCTAAATATCTGTGAAATTCTTCACTTCTCCCCATCCCCACTGCTAATGCCTTACTTAACTCAGGATATCTAACCTCTTGCTTGGATTACTGGAATTGCTTAAGTGGCCTCCCTGGATCCTTTGTCTTCCCATCTCTATCTAACCTACCCACCACACAGCAACCAGATTGATCTTCCCCAAACAGAGGAAAATGTCACTCCCCAATTCTAACCTCCAATGATTGGTCGCTGTTCTTAGAATAAGGCCCTAACTCCATACTAGGGACTGGTCACTTTGGCAGCTACATTTTCACTTCCACCAATGTGTGTCCCCTTGGGCAAGTGACTTGATCTCTCATGACCTCCATTTTCTCATCTCAACAAAATGGAATTATAATGGTTGAATTAACAAGAGTTAATTCTTTTAAAGTGCTGGTAACAATGTTACTTATCTATCATTAACTAATACTATTACTTTTCTTTTAGAAACTTTACAATCCATTCACACAGAATGCCTTTCACTTCTTCAAGGAGGCCATGCTCTCTTTCACCTTCATGGCTTTCCACTTATCTCTACCCAGAATACTTCCTTCTCCCCTCCCTCACTCTACTTTCTCCTCATCCTTAACCTGGTGACCACTAGTTATCCTTCAGGTCTTAGATGTCTAATGCTCTAGGAAGACTTCTATGCCCCTTAGTCTGTGCCTGTGCTCTCTTGACTCCTAGTACTATTACTTTTTCTTTTTTTTTTTCTAATGACTATGAGAACTCAGGTCACTGATCAAGTGGGGATGCAGGGTGTGGCATGGCATCTGCCTTCTCTCTAGGCTTCCAAGATTAGGTCCAGCCCCAGTGTTTATGGGACTGATGGTCAAAAGAAGCTTGAAAAACTGGATATTCTGAAAGTGTCCATGGTTCCAACTGTGACTAAGTGTGGCCTAGAGTTGTGGGGAGGGCTGCTCTGCCTCTGCAGGGGCACCACTGCCATCCTGGAGCAATTCCAGACTGCCAGGAAGGAGAGAGCATTCTTGGCCTGACTAGTGGCTTTTTCATGAGAACTGGGAAGACCCAGGGTGAGAAGGCCTTAGGAACCGTGTGGGGAGATGCCAGTGATATCTGACATCTGATAAATGTTTAACTGGCTATCCCTGTGGGGTCAGAGGGGGCTCCAATTTGTGGCACTTTGCCATATTTCCATGATGTAAATAATCTCACCATGACTGATTTCAAACTACCAACATGGCCTCACTGAAGGTAGAATTAGGAAGAGACACACACATTGAGCTCTTGTGAGTCAGGGCACCACTGGGAGAGGCCTAGGTAAGGAGCTGAGAAGAGTCATAGGTCGGGAGAGTCCTCACAGCTAGGCATAAACTCACAAAGGCACATGTCCTAGAAACCTGCCTGGTCTCACCCATCTCCAGGCTCAGTGTGGTGTCAATACTTACTTCAGACACATTTGGGTGTGCCTACCTGGGCTGAAGTCCTGTCACCTTGAAGCTCCCTCAGTGGTCACCTAGGTGACTGCCTACATAGGGCTATGATGGTCTCATACAGTTCTGAGGGGGTCTTCTGGGCCTGCCTCCCATGCTGGGAGGGCCCAAACTTGCCTCAGAGATGTCCTTGACGGCCCCTGGCTAAAGCAGGGAGAGTTACATCTCAAGGGGAGGCAAATAGATGGAAAACACTCTGGCGACCGAGGTCCTGAAGGTATGAAATTTCAGCTTTATATCTTGGAGTGGATCCAGTCTGACATCTGAGGAATGTGAAGACACATCCCATATGCTAGCTCCATAGGCAGCACTGTTAAACCCCTCCCACAGGAATGTAGTAAAGCCTTTCTGGGAAACTTTTGACCCCTCCTAGAACAGACTATAGGCTCACAGCAGCTTTTTTTGTGCCATACCCCAAACACCTAGAGCAGGACCTAGTCAAAAAATGGGTATTCAATAACTATTACTGAATCTACTGGAAACATCCAGAATTCAAATGGCCACTGTCTGACAAAAAAGTTACACCAGATTAAATCATTCACAGAAGCCAAAGGGAAATGTGTAGTGGAGACAGTGGGTCTGGAAATTGGATCTGAGGTGGGGATCTGCTTTAGAATTTGGTAAGGAAACACAAGCAGGAAATACGCATGGAGATTAAAGTAGTGAGCTCTGGTAACCCCTAGTGGGTACACTGCTCCTGGGTGGTACAGACAAGAGAAATACAGCATGTAGATATGGAGCAGCTACTACAGACCCAACCCTCTCCTGGGATTTGTATGTTTTTCTAAATTGATGAAATCACTAATACAAGGCCCATCTTCTCCCCAGAAGCTCCCTACTCATACTGCCTCAGCTCCCATTTATAGAAAAAGCTTAAAGAATCGACCAAGTGGGAAGTTTAACTTCAGAATAACAAGCCCTTGGCCTACTGTTACCAGTGGCAGCATTCTGCTCAAATGAGGTCCTGCACCCATTAATAAGACTGCATCTCTTGGTGGGGGGAAGTGATTACATGATTCTCTTTACTTTTGTAGGTTCTGAGGTTAGGACCACAGTGCAAGTTAGATGTTCCTTCTCTTAATTTCTGTGTCAAATATAGTTAATTGTTAGACTTCTTCAGAGGCCTAAAATGTGTTGTTGAGAACATTTAGGGCATCCCTAATTTCTAGGTTGCCCTTAGATATGAAGCAGGGAGCTTCTATCCAGAGTCAGAATGTAAAAGCAAACAGGAAGCTGGAGAAAACTGCCCATCCCAGGTACTCTGGCAGCTGTGGTGACTACCTGGATAGTCGCTCAGAGAAAACAGTTGTGAGAGAGAAGAGCTGGAGATAGATAACAAGGGGTCTTAGGGCTTTCTGTAAAAACAGTGTCTTCCAATTGGAGAAGCAGATGACAAGTATCCAGCTATCAAAACCACAGAGGGTAAAGTCCCCCGCCTGGGCACGGTCTGATTGCATGCCTAGAGGTAGAGTAAGCCCCTTCTAGGTTAACAGAATCAGATATATATGGGACACCTGCCACTCACTGCAAAGCACTTCACAAAGCAGGCTGGCTGCATTCATCTATGTAATAAAGCAGAATCAGAAACAAACGCTCTTCAGTTTCTTAGAGCCCCATTGTAGAGAACATGCCTTTAATTAGAGTCAGACTACACAGTGGTGGGGCTCTGCTATACTGTGGTTTGGTGCTGTAGGCAGAAAAGTTACCATGTATTTTTCTAGGCAAGCAAAATGCAGATGATGTTTAATATCAGATATCTTTCCAGGGAAAGAACATCCTGTAGCAAAATAATGCAAAAGTTTGGGCTAGTTTTTGGTTTGTCTTTTAAAAACAGAATATTCAGGGGTGCCTGGTGGCTCAGTCATTAATCGTCTGCCTTTGGCTCATGTCATGATCCTAGAATCCTGGGATCAAGCCCCATGTTGGGCTCTCTGCTTGGCAGGAAGCCTGCTTCTCCCTCTCCCACTCCCTTCCCCCTACATGTGTTCCCTCTCTCTGTGTCTCTGTCAAATAAACAAACAAATAAATGAATGAATAAATAAATAAATAAAATTACATTATCATAAAACCATTGCCCTTGATTTCTGACACTGGCTAAAAGAGATTTGGGGGCACTTGGCTGCCTCCATTAGTGGAACGTATGACTTCTGAACTCAGTGTTTTAGTTTGAGCCCCACACTGGGTATAGAGTTTACTAAATAAATTAATAAATAAAATAGATTCAGGAACAACTTCCTGAATCCCAGCTGAGAAAGGGGAAGCCACCTGGTCTTAAAACCAAGTAAGCAGTGACCTACCTCTGGAATGAAAAGGAAAAACAGTCAGGGCCGTAACAGAGCCCCTCTGCTATGGCCATGATCTTGAGTTTGGTTCTTAGGCTGACATTCACTTCAGTCTATCATCTGATACCGACACTTTCTTGGTTGCAATTTATGAGCTGTCAGTGTTTACTTGTGAGACTATGTGGGAGCTGGAAGGGAAGAAGATAAATACACCAAAGCCCAGCTGAGCAACTGATAGGCTTTACATTTTATTTCCAGGAAATGACATCTTGTTTTTACAAAGAGGTAGGCCATCCTCTCCAAGAGAGGCTGCCTTGGCTTTTAGGGGCAGCCGTAGGGGTTCCACCCAACCTGTCCAAAACAAATGTCAACTGACGTGCTTCTGAGGTACCCAAATGATAACAAAAACAATAAATTTAAAAAGCAGAACAGAAATACATAACCCATTCAACACACAGTGAAGCAGTCTATCAAGTACCCGGAAGCAGCCCTTGCAGGGAGTACCAGCATGGCCTCAGAGAGCGGTGGCAGTGTGGCCGGCCAACATGGAGGCTCATGAGGAGGACTTCCTAACTCAGTCTCTGTCCCACGTGGCTCCGTCCCATGCTCTATCTCAGAGCAGCCCAAGACCTGGCCACAGATAATCCTCCAGACCATCCCAAGCTCCCATTGCCTGGCAATCCCTTGAACGCCCCTGGAGCGTGGTCTTCAGGAGAGTCTCTTGGCTTGGAAGAGAAAGAAAAGAGAATTAAAGGAGAAGCCTGTATTTCCCTGGCCTGGCCTCCCTGCTGCCATCCTCATGTCACGCTGTTCAGAGCCTGCTCCTCATCTCTCCCAGAGTATTATGAGTTCAAGGCCCATGAAGGACCCTGAGGTCCTTCTGTGCTACCCTCCTCGCCACCATGGTGTGCTCCACTGGCTGCCTTGCTGCTCCTCCACTACCCCCCCTCAAAAGTGTTCCCCCTTCCTGTGGCCACTGCCTCCAAGGCCTTACTCCAGTACTGCCTTCTCTCTGCCACCTTCCATGACTACCCTACCAAAAATGGCAATGATCGCTCTCTGATCCCTTGCTTTTTCTTGTAGCACTAATCACATCTAACTTACTAGATTTTCGCTTCTCTTTCTATTCCTGGAAACTATAGCAGCACTTGGCACAAAGCTGGCCCTCAAAGCACACTGTTGAAGGACGAAGGAATTATATACATAGCGAAGGAATTATATACATAGCACTAGGCAAGGACAGGAGAAAAGGGAGGAGTAGGAGGGATAATTTACTGCTATGTACTGTTTCTGCTTCCTCAATCCGGGGAAGCAGGGATCCCAGCCTAAGAGCACAATAAAGCTACCAAAGAGACTGTCCTGTTCCCTGAGATTGAGGTCCTGAACACTTGGTAGGAGGACCGACAGGATTATAAAATCCTACCCTTCTCCACTTATGGGCAGCCTTGGAGAGCTGAGAGAACTAAGCGAGTCTCCCTTGCAGCTAAGGCTTCACCTAGTAGCACACCAAAAAATAAAAAAAGCCACAAGAAAGAAATTCTCTTGACTCTCCTCAAGCAAACCGCCTTGCCCACCCTCCCACATTAAACCCTTCTCTCTAGATAACAGGATGTACCCTCCCACTTTTAGACACTAATCCCCCCATCTGTTCTATGCATTCCTTGTCCTGCCCTCTCCTGATTTCCAAAGAATCTGGCCCTACCCACTATCTCAACTTCCCAGCAGCTCCTCCTCCACAGGCTCAGCAACTAAACACACTCAGATCTCTCGGTGTCTTCAAAATCAAAAAACAAAACAAAAACTTCCTCTTATCCCACCTCCTCCTCCAGCTATGGCCTTCTCTTGGTGATGTCCCTATGTCTTAGTGGTAGCCAAATTTCTTGAGGAACTTGTCTATCTTACTTTACTTCCTAACCTCACACTCATTCTCCAATTCATGGCAAACTAGCTTCTCACCCCACCAGTCCCCCCAAACTTGTACCAGATAAAGTCATCAATGTCCCACACTCCTGCTATATCCAAAAGGCAGTTTTTCCTCTGATGCCCTGCTTACTTTTATCCCCAACACCTGGCACTTAGTAAGAACTGAGAAGGAAAGGCCCAGATGATAGGAATCAAGGAAGAGATACTCTTTGTGGTTGGTTCTGATTCAGGTTTCATGGGACAAGGGTAAAAGGGGTCCAAACTCTCCAGAGTAGGAAAGCAGAAAGCAATTCAAGCAGATGTCTTAGCCAGGAATAGGAGCATGTCTGGTCTCATCAGATTTCTTAAAAATCACAGTGGCAGGCAGTCGGGCAGGATATATATCCAGCTGGTGCAGAGAAGCCTCAACGATGATGCACCTAATTCTATGACATTCTATGGGGGGAGGGAGGAAGAAGCATAGTCAGTGACCCCAGCCACTCTCTGAGATTAGTTCATGGAGATCTAAAAATGATCTGTGTTCATCTAGAATTAAGTGTAGAAACCAAGAAACTCTCAAGGAAAATCTGCTTTGGTTAATAACACTCCTCTGTATTTACACAGGTGGTCTTCTATAATAAGAAGTTCCTGAAAGTGTATGTCTGTAAAGGAAATCATAAAGTTACATGCTCGGGAAGGGAGAATCCATTTTTTTAGAGAACCAAAATAACTCTATTTTATCATTAAGAAGACAAAAGGGGCGCCTGGGAGGCTCAGTTGGTCCAGCATCCAACTCTTGATTTCCGCTCAGATTGTGATCTCAGGGTGGTGGGATGGACCTCTGCCTCAAGCTCTGTGCCTCAGGCTCTACATTCAGCACGGAGTCTGCTTGGGTTTCTGTCCTAATGCCCTTGCTCCACTTGTGCGCATGTGTACATTCTCTCTCAAATAAATAAATAAAATCTAAAAAAAAAAGTCTAAAGGACTCTAGTCTCAGCAAGCAATCTGAAGTTCTAGGCCATCATGGGCTGCTACTCCACACATGGCAATTAATCCCACAGCTGACCTCTACTCCAATCATGGTCCCCTCCCCCACTGGGGAGACAGTTCCTGTGCTGCCCTTGTCGTTTCCAACTATGCATCTGAGATGCCACAAGGGTGATGGGGGAGACGCCCATCAAGGAAGAAGGAAAGGAAGGACCATAGACAAAAAAAGAGAAGGAAAGGAAAAATAAGGGGAAAAAATGGGAGGTGGTGATGGAAAAATACAAAACTGTTTCTAGGAACAAGTCTACTAATTTTCTATTCCATGATAATTTTGCAAAGGAAGAATCTTTAAAAGTCAAAAAAGTCAAAAATAAGTGTTACGAACTATTTGCGTGCATGCCTGTGGACACCCCAGCCCGTGGCTACCTTGCTGAGAGCCATTTTCCCCTAGATGAACTGTCCTGCGCTGGGCAGGTATGCTGACTTGATGCGTATGACCCTTCAGACTGTCTAGGGGCAAGGCTGGGTGGATTCAAAGTACTTGCTAATAAGTATGCTCTGTGGATGAGCTCAGCTTGCCAGATACCATTACTGCGGCCATGCCCACATACTCCTTTATGAGGCTCTTTCAGCAGAGGGTGATGGGCATCATCAAGGAAAACCTTGCAGCTAGGCAGGCAGATACTCTTAGATGACTGCCAGTTTCTCCTGTCCCATGTCTAGATCACTCTCCTCAGAGCCCACAGGAAACTGGCAAGAGACACAGGCCCTGTGGTCTGACCTGAGTCTATCTTCCTAGAGACCCTCAACCACTACAAGGGTCTCTGTGTCACAGATTCAGGAAAGCTGTGGTTCATAAATCTTTCTTCTCACCTCAGCATACCTAAAGGCCACAGCCTTGGTTCAATGTAGTAGTATCAAGGGAGCCAGGGAATGTAGCTTGAAAAAGCCCCTGGACTGAAAATCACTCTTCTAAAGGACCAACAATTTTATTTCTAGGTAATCTGCTTTCTTCTTTTCTGAGTACAACCCAAAGAAACTGCTAGGGAAAGCTAAAAGTGAGAATGTTAACACTCTGTCAACCAACCAACATTTAATGAGAACAGAACAAACAGAAGAGGGGGCGTAGCTGACAGAAGACTCTGCTCCAGCACCCCACCAGCTCCGGAGGGAGATCCTCTGCAGGGAATGTCAAAAAATGTCTTCCCTTCAGAAAATTTCATGTCAAAATCCCAGAGAGCCACAGTTATTCATGTGACAAGCACTTACTAGATGTCTGTTATCTGCCCCACCTCCAGAGCATCCTTTTTCTAACACAGGATCTGGTCTCCAAGCCTTCTCCTCCTCTCCTCTGTATAATCGGGCCTCACAGAGTTTATGAGGGTCAGTGGCTCATCAGTCATGTGGCATCAATCCTCCCATGGGGATATGGAACTACAAGACAACCACCAGCCAGGAAGGCCTAGAGTGGGGCTGCTCCTGGTGGAATTAGCACCCTACACTGCCACAGACAGAAGGGTTTCTCCTCCCCGAATCTGTGGTAAGAGCAACCCCTGCCCGGGAGGCAAACAGCCCTTTGGTGGTATCCGAACTCTGACAATTAAGGCCTGCCAATCCTGGTTCCCAGATTCTAAGTCAGGTCCTTTTTAAAAATTCCCATGCACTGGGGATTAAAGCAGCTTTCAATTGGCAAGGAAAGTCGGTATTTGAACTGGGAATTTCCTCTAAACCTCATACTGTAGACCAGTGGAGCTCTTGATGGCTCTGGCACATGTTTCCCTAAATCAGGACTCAGAACCTTCTGTCTCTGTGGAGAACTCCTCAGAACTGCAATTGCTGCGATAACCACAGAAATAGAGACCAGTGTCAGCGCCCCTCCCACTAGGAAGCATGGCGGGGAGTCCGCTTCAGCTCATGAATAGGCTCCGAGGGTTACCAAAAAGGCATAGAGGCACCCTCTGTAGCCTCTGGAGGGAGAAGGGGGGGGGTCTGATGTGATTTCTTCTGCAGTTGTAACTCTGTGTGAGGAGAGCCAGAGGTGAACTTAGGACACGGGGCTCTTCCTTCCCTTTCCAGTGCTGCATGAAGCTATCTATGGCACTTGTGCACATGAGAAGAAACCCAGTTAGTGGGCTCAGAGAAGAAAGTACGTGCATGTTCCTCATGCCCTGCTCCAGCACACTCCAGCTGGAAGGCTGACAGTTAAATCTGGGTCCCGGGTCATTGCCCCTCGCAGAAGGCATTTACCACACCTCAGCGGAACACTTCCCAAGTCGGTGGCTGTCCTCACGTTGCTCTGGCACCACGTGGCCATTCTGTTACCTATGGGCCACAAGGAGGCACTGCTAGGAACACTGCAATGCTTCTCTTGCCTCGACCCTTCATTTGCACTGCAGCCTCTGCTTGGGAAGCACCAGCCTTGGGAACCTTGAGACTCTGTTCAAATGGTACTTCCATGAAGCTTCCTACTGTACCTCCACCTGCCCAGGCCAAACTGACCGCCTGCTCCTCTGCAGTGTCTCAGCACCCTGGCCTGGAACTCGTCCCACTGCCTCCCTGCCTTTCTCCCTTCTCCACGGACTGAGTGCTGTGGGAGCTGCAACAATGCTGTATCTTTTTAGTCCCGTGTAGTGTGTACTGTTCCTATAACTGTTGACAGAGTGAGAAGTGAGGGGAAAAGCAACGGGATTCTTCCAGAATCTAATGGCTCCTGTGAGGTAAAAGATCTGGGAGGGCCCAAACTGACAAAATCTATGAGCACATAGCTGTCAATGGAAAACACTTGGGTTCCAAAGAACCACCTGAGGGCTGTCCCAGCCTTCCACAGGTCAGAATGCCTTCCTTGGTAGAAGAGGCTCAAGGCCACTTCCCGCTCAGCAGCTACTTCACCTGGCTCTGCATAGGCTTGCTGCCTCGGCTTTGGCTGACCAGCCAAGTGCCAGGGTCACAGAACAAATGCCTGTATTTTAGTGGCAGATTCCTGGCCTTACTCAAAGTGGCTGACATCCACTGAAGGGCTAGCAGGAAGGAAGTAGCAGACAGATCCTGCTCTTAGCAGCATGGCTTTTAGGGCTTAAGTTTCTCTGGACTTAGAGACAGGTACATTCAGAGACACATATGAGTCTGGGTTACCAATGGCCGGGTGGTGGTGGGGAGCTCCTGTAAGGGCAGTGAGCTTCTGGGTCTTCTTCTCTGCTTGGCCTTTATGTGCAGCCGACTGACATCACAGCACCTTGGCTCTGATGCTCTCCCACAAGGTAGTGCTGTGCTGGATTATTAGAGAGACTGGATCCACCCTGCTTCTGTGAGCTCTCACCCCTGGCTAATAACCAATCCTTTTTCCTCTCCATTAGCTTCCTTGTGCCTTGCCCCAGGGTGCATCTTTTGCCACAAAAACATTTAAGTCTCAGGTGGAGGGGCTCTGCAACCCACAACACAGCAAGCTCCAAGGGAGATGGGATCACTTAGTTGAATAAGTGGATATTCACCAAGGAAGTATGGCTCATTAGGGGAATTCACCCACCCATTTCCCCAATCTCTTTATCCAAATTCTCTCCAACTGGGAAACGAGCTGGTAAACATATTAGAATTCCCAAAGATTAAATTTATCTAATCTGACATCATATCCAATTTGTGTAATTAAGCTATGATTTACTATAAAACATGTATTCTCACCAAGCATTCTCCAATTTGCCAATCAGACTTGTTCATCTCCTGTTGATAACTGTGTACCCAATCCAAAATTTTTGCCAACACTTAGACAGCAACTGAACTGTCTTGGACAACAGCACCATCTAGTGATCAGTACAATAAGCCTTCTGACCTTGTGTTTTCCATCCACACCCATAACCAAGGTACATACAATTAAGTCTCCCCCTTTCTTACTACTCAAATAGGCAAGTCCATTCTCCCTCAACTCTTTCTACAATGTTCATTACCTTTAACTCTCTTTTTTCCCATTTCTCCCTCCTCTTCTTTAGCTTAAGAATCATTTATCTCTCTTCCCAAACCAAAAAAACCTGCTTAAGTTTGTCAGTCTTCTGTTGAGGGAACTCACCTTCTTATTCATACCCACTTACCTTTTCGTTCCCTAATGAGGACAATTCGTCGTTCTTTCACTTCTGAGCTCAGATTATCTACCATCTTATTAATGCAATTATCCAGAACCAGGGAGTGGGTTTTGGACTTGATGTCCTTCCGACAAATGGGGCATTCTACCTTCCGCTTCATCCACTCATTGATACAGTAAGAGCAGAAACTGTGGGCACAGTTCAAGGTGACAGCCTATAAAGGGAATGCAAACACACACATCAGAACCATCATGCTTACTTTTCCAGGGCTGTTGTGATCACAAATCTAGCACAGGCGTTCATTTCCAAGGCCAAATGGAAATTTAACCCTAATTCCATCTAGAGGGCTTACAGATGGTATTAGACTTGTTCTTGAGGATGGGAAATTTTAAGTCAGATTGTTCAGCTTCTTTCTCAAAGGTAAGTTCATAGATATAGGCTGATTGGTCTGTCTTGTTCCACCAACTCAGATGACACTGCTAACGCGGCTTAGCTACCTTGAAAACAAACGTCACTGGACACAAGTAGGACTAGAACGCGTGTGAATGTTTGGTCTACATACATCACTAATTCTCTCATGGAAAACAGATGTATAACCTGCTGATGGTGAATCAGAGCTTCAATTTTAATAGACAATGGGGAGCACATTCTGAATACTCAGTATATAGAACAGTAGGAGCATCATCTATACTCAAAAGAAACAAAAAAGACAGGGTGCCTAGGTGGCTCAGTGGGTTAAAGCCTCTGCCTTCAGCTCAGGTTATGATCCCAGGGTCCTGGGATAGAGCCCCACATGGAGCCCTGTATTGGGCTCTCTGCTCGGTGGGGAGCCTACCTCCTCCTCTCTCTCTCTGCCTGCCTCTCTACCTACTTGTAGTCTCTGTCTGTCAAATAAATAAATAAAATCTTAAAAAAAAAGAGAGAGAGAGAGAAACAAAAAGAAAACATACGTATAAAGACAATTAAAAAGGCTGGGGGGAAAAAGAAACTAAAAAAATGGAAAAAATGTAATGGGTTCACGGACAGTGACTGAAAATGAACCCTTAAGTAAATAAGTCTGTGAGAGGAGGAAAAGCAGAAGGGAGTCTAAAGCTGAGGAACTCCTCCAAGTCACTCCAATGGTCAGATTTCTGCCAGGGCCCTTTTCACTTCTGAAAATATAAACCGTCCTCTTCATTACACTTGTTTATATACATCTCTTAAAATACAAGTTTTTCTGAGGCTCTAAAGTCTTCATTCCTGCTTTTAGGATAGAAAATAACCAGAAATCACGCATTTTTCAAATGCCAAATCTAGCACAGAAAGCCAACTAGGAGATATTTTTTTAACTATATGAGATAAATCCTCGCAAACAGGCTTCAAAACCTGTCTGATTAACATAAAACCTCTTTTCAACACTGACTTTACGAGGTGACTGTGAAAAGGTCAGGCAGTCTATGGTAAACAAGGGCTGGGTCAGGTTGTTTGTCTCTTCTACGTCTGTGCAGATGTCCCGGGTGGGGTAACTCATCACCCAGCCCAACGCCCCTTCCCTTGCCTTCCTCTAGAAGAGCCCTGTCAAAGCCACACTGAGTCTCTCCAAAGTAGGCAATCAAATGACTAGAAACTATGGTGGAAACGATGACCCCAAGTCAAACTGGATCCAAGCAAAAGAAACAGACCCGCCCTTCCCAGGAGGCTAATACGCTCACCCTCCCTATAGACTACCAGAGAGAAGGAAGGAGCGTGTGCCTACACTCTCCTTTCTAAAGAAGTCTGGAAAGCACTGTCCTTTAACAACTTGACTTTAAGATGAGTGGTGTAAGATGAACTGGTCACAAATGATAGAATTTGTGACAAATAAAGTCAATGCAAAAATACGACATAATAACAAATGGAAACCTAGATGTTTTTGTTTTCATAGGGAGCCTCAGAGTATCCCTGAAATATGTTCCACTTGGCTGCTGAATTCCCAAAGTGACCACACGTCAGTGACATTTACCACCCTGTTGAAGGCTGCACTACCCACCCACTCTCAGCTCTGCACCCATTCAGAGTAAAGAGAAGCTTTGTTGAGCAAAAATCTAATGCCATGTGGCCCCATTTTCTTCCAACAACAAAGAAATAAAGGCTTTATTGCAGCTAAAAATAGCGATTGTACCAAATAAACACTCAACAACGGACGAAATAAAAAGATCAGTAAAGGTAAAGAAGACCACAAAAAACAAACGAGATATGGCCACCTCTCGAGGTCACTTTCAGGTCAAATAACTACAATAGATTCCTAGAATAAAAATCTCTTCAGAATGTTTCCCTGTAGCAGAACCTGTGCAGCTGACGCTCTGTTCAGGGTTGAGAGGAACAAGAAGACACGAGCCACTGCTTGTCATTACCTCAATGAAGTATTCGGAGCAAATAATACACTGGAGCTCATTCTCTAGCACGTCATTCACGTGGCTAAGCACTTCTTCCTTCTGTGCCTGCACCTTCTCCTTCTCTTCCTGCAAAGACACACAACCCCAACCCCACCTGTCACTTGGGGGAACCAACAAGAATGCACAACAGGACAGGGAGGAGTGTTAACTATCTGGAATAGGATTTGGGAATCCAAGTAAAATATTCAACCTGGTGCAGCAATAGGAGAATGAAACCCTTTCCCTGGGAGTTACGGTTTCTCACTACTGCTCTCTAATAAAGGGCACTGTCTGCCTTTCTTTCCTCTCTCCACTTTTTGTGTATTTGCATTGTAGGTTCTGTCTCCTTTCCCAGAACTAACAGAAGATAGCATACTCACCCCACTGACCACCCAAGATTAGAATGAGGCATTAAGTATCCTATAACTAACAGCAGTTTAGGGGTGATATAAAATCATCCCAAGCATCCAAGAATTCATTGGACACAAAAACAGACATGAAAAACAGTCCATAGAGGCAGGAAGCCTAAATTAGTTTATAAGGTCCCCTGTGTTCCTTGCAGCTGCCTCTTCTACAAAATGAGGATAATACTTATACTCCATGGACGCAAGAGGCTGAAAGAGGGCCTCTTCCTGGATCTTCGGGATCCAAGCTTTATGATGCTTGTCACCCCTCCTCCTACAAAGGTCTGCAGTCCAATTTCCTTCTGTTTTCACCAAGAGGTCAGACCCCGCTGTGGACACACTTTTTGGGAAGGATCCTAGGTATGTTCTCTTAAAGCAAACATTTATTTAAGTCAGCTCCTTATCCCCTAAGCTGGAAGTGTCAAGAGCCCCTGAAGAGAAAGGTAAGGCCATTTAGGGTATATCTGAGTAACTGATTAGTCTTTCATCTTTTACTGTCACTTCTAATCAAAGCAAAGACTGTTACACTGCCTAGGGCAGAGAAGGATCTAGACTCATTTTAACTAGAGTCAAGTTCCCTGAAAACTTAAAAATTGCTAGGTTTAAAAGATGTGGTTTTTGGAAATTATGAAAGAAGGTACCATGTGATTTAAACAGAGGATAAGGATCTCAAACCAAATGAAAGTTTAGTCTCCTCTTTTCCGTACTCTGCTCCAGGTCTGTCTGTGGGGAAGGGTGGTGGGCTGAGAGATGCAGTAAACCTCAGACATTAAGTTCAGGTCAAAGGCTCCAAACTGCTGGCCTGTGGACTGGATCTAGGGGGCAGATTTGTTTAGTTTGGCCCTCATGGTATTAAAAAATACAACAAAAAAGCCTTGAATTTGTTGCTAATATTTAAAATTGAAACAATTCACATAAACATTTGGATTTCCATCTTTTGTGAAGTCAGAAGCTCTGACAACAGTGGGCCTGCGTTTCTGGATGGCAACAACTGGCTGCAGCAGAGAAGAGCTGCCTCTTGGGGACAGAAGTGGGCAAGAAGGGTGGAGAGTGCCCCTTGCTGGTGTGCCTCTGTCCTCACAACTCCCTACTGCGGAGCCTGCACATAGGTCACTTCACTCACTTCTACTTTCAGTCTTCCCTGGTGAGCACCTGAGTTTAGAACCCCTAATTTAGGGGCGCCTGGTTGGCTCAGTGGGTTAAAGCCTCTGCCTTTGGCTCGGGTCATGATCCCAGGGTCCTGAGATTGAGCTCCACATCAGGCGCTCTGCTTGGCAGGGAGCCTGCTTCCCCTTTTCTCTCTGCCTGCTTCTCTGCCTACTTGTGATCTCTGTCAAATAAACAAATAAAATCTTATAAAAACAAACAAACAAACAAAACCCCCTAATTTAAGAATCCCACTGATGTGATGTGGGAAATAATGACCTACAGGCATCAGGACGAACTGTTTCTTGACTGTATCACCCCTTAGCCTGTGTCAACGAAACATTCTGAAGGAGCATCTACCACCACAGCCAAAGGACGAGACTGCAGAATGAGTCTCATTCCCAGTGTTTCGCTTCTAAATGAGGGAAGGAAAAAAACATCAGGCAGACCCTTCCACAGGCCTGAATAATTTTACGGATTATTTCCCCTGAGGCAAGGAACCACCATAATCTCTCTCTTCATTCACCAGAGCAACCTTGCACTGTTGAAAATGCTGAGTTGCACGTACTAACCAAATTCTAAACCTTCATCTTCTTTCTAGTACCTTGGTCTGTTCCAATTCTTTGTTCTTGGCTTGAATGATTGCTTCAAAGTCCTTCTTGCTGCGATTTAGTTCTTCCATTAGAGCCCGATGCTGCAGAAACACAGCAGATACACGATCAAGATGAGCTTACACTGCAACTTTCCTTTTAGCCACACATGAGCCTGCTCTCTCCATCAGTAGCTTTGGTTCAAGGTATCAATTTTTTAGCAATTTTAAGAACGCCTTTGTTCCTTCAGGACAGCCCACTTACCTGCTGGTCTTCTTCAGGGAAGGGGGCAGGTAGGGAGGGAGGTCTTCAAATCCATTAATCCCTCTGGGAGTAACCCAACCTCAATGGCCATCCAAATCAACTAAAGAATTTAAACTGCCTTCCAGAGAGTCTGATTCTGTAGGTTTGGCTGGGGGCCCAGGAATGTGCATTTTTTTTAAAAAAGCCACCCAAGTGATTCTGAGAACCAGTGTTCAAGAGCTGATAAAGTAATCAGAGGCTATCCAGCACTGGGAGGGGCTTTTAAGAATTAGAGAGAACTGGAATTTCTAGATTATCATTTTCGTTGAAAATAAAAAAGCCCTTTAACCTATTTATTCTACAAATCACATACTACGTGCTTGTAAGGCAGTGCTGGCTGAACCCTGTCCGTGTCTTCTGGAAGCTGGCACACTCAAGAGCTAACAGCTCAATCACTGTGACTAACTGCCTACACTGAATGTCAAGAGATTCTACCTCTATGAAAATTTCTGAGCACCCTCATGCTTACATATAGCTTGCACTTTAATTCTCCTCTCTCAAATCCTTTCTTTTAAAACGTGGAGGGACGCCTGGGTGGCTCAGTGAGTTAAAGCCTCTGCCTTTGGCTCAGGTCATGATCCCAAGGTCCAGGGATCGAGCCCCACATTGGGCTCTCTGCTCAGCAGGGAGCCTGCTTCCCACTCTCTCTCTGCCTGTATCTTTGCCTACTCATCTCTGTCTGTCAAATAAATAAATTAAATCTTTTAAAAAAAATCTGTTTCTTTAAAGAAAAAAAAAGATGGAAAAGCTAAGTATTTCTGAAAAGATATTACTCAAGAAACAAACTTTAAAATGTGTGGTCTTCCCACAAAAAGCAGTTATATCGGAAGGCCCGGGTAGTCATCTTGACCACTGATTACATGTATGTGCCTAAAATGGGACAACAGGTACCCCTCCTATATCAGTGTGAAGAAAAAGAAAATAACAGGTATGAAAGCATTTGGGAAAATTTTTAAAGCTCTATGTAAATGCAAGTTTTTGTAACTGCCTAATACATAAAAAAGAATTACTACAGAGGGACTCACAGGGTGGACCAAAACAACCACTGCTTCAGTTGAGAGAGTGGTATGTCTCTAGGCATGCTGTTATAAACCATGACCTCAAAGTATCCCATTTTAGTCTAATGAATAGAAACAAGCCAAGTACCTCATGCTAAATGTTTTCCTATCTCTCAGGAGAGGGTGAGGAGTTGTGGGTACAAGGTGGTCAAAGATCCCTTGGGGATTTCCAAGTGGCAGAACCTTACTCATTTCCTTACTCAGTCAATATCAAAACAATATCACAATACAATTTAATAATGCCTAAATGAGGCATTACTAAATTTCCCACCTTAGAAAATAAACAACCTTAGAAAATAAAATTCCCAAAAGACTGAATTTTCACCCAATTCTTTTCAAGGCTATTTGCACACCCTTAGGGAAATCAATGCAGGCATTCCCTCAAAGCTTAACAATAATACAAGGCTGTTAGCTCTCTAAGAAAGTTGGGAGTCAGATATGCAATAAAAGAACATAAGGATAAATTCTCCTAAACAAATTCTAATGCAGTTGCTCACTATTCTCAAGGAGATTTGAACTATCCCACTAATCTTCGACAAAACTTGCATCAAACTACTGATCATAAAAACATAAAGGACAGAAGGTAAAGCAGGTTTAAAAGATGCAAAAGAGCTTCTAAAAAAATTATTAGGTGATAGTCAAGTTACATGAAATAAATTACTGGCAATCTTTGAGGGGAATTTTATTCCTGTGAGCCTTGCCCTTTCAGTAAATCGCTATGTTTTCCTGACTGTTAAACTCCTCTCTCAACCTGACCTAAAACGCTTAATTGGAACATTCTTGAATGGTTTCTGGATGGCTTCAGCTCAGGAACAGGGAGGTAATAAAGGCCCTTGCAGGCCCTGGCGGCAAAGTCATAGCTTGAAATTCCCCTCTGCTGCCCTCACCTTTCTGGAAGTGCAGCCACTTCCCCCTCAGAGCCTCCTAATTGCTAGAGGCTCTGTCCCATCTTCACTAGAGCAACATCTGCTCAGATTAAGATGTAAGTTTTCATGCTGAGGTCTGGCATGTCTATGAGGCCAAATCTCCGACCTGACGGTGTGAGTAGCTGCTCTGTCTGCACACTGGAGATGCTCTGGAGGTGTGTGCTAAGCAGAGGAGGCAGCCAGTGGCCATGGGAAGCCCCAGCCCACTATAATCTCAGTACAGTGGCAAGAGACGAGTTACCTCCTGCAGAGCCTGGGCCAGTTGTTGCTTTAGGTCCTCTTCTCCTTGCTCCTTCTCCAAACCCTGCAAAGCCAAAAACAAAATGGAAGGCTTCCCTACAGGGAGGAGGATAAAAGAAACAAAATCTAGCAATAAGCAGAGCAGTCTGGCTTCTGTGAACATCTGGAAACAATAGGGGGCAGGGAGCAGGTGGAGAATCTCCCGTTTTACTTCCAGCAGTTGGCAGTAGGGGCTTTGAGCAGTGCGAACTACCCATAGACCGCACACCTCAGAGCTGTCACCTTCAAGCCACCACTCAGGTTGCTCTGGAGAGAACCCCCGGGGTAATACTGAGTCTCCTTGGCAGGCTAACACCGTGAATCCCAGAAAGACATAAACTGAGAGCTTCGAAGCCACCAAATATCTAAACTCAGATATGAACCCCTAGGTTGACACTAACAAGTTCTGCCACGCTTCTTCCCTCTATTCTGGCTGCCCTGTCTCTTGGTGTGAGTCTCCACCACTTCTACCCCATAAACTGTTTCGCCTCCTTGCTGCAAATTATGCTCTGTTTTCTCCATTGGCCCCTTCTGATGTGGATGCCTTCCACATCATTGTTTCCCTATGTCCAGCACCTTGTACAAGACCTCTGCACCCTTCCCTCTTTACTTTAAGAATTACCTACCCATTTAATATGCTAACTGGAAATTATTCTCTAATTTAAATATATATTGACTTAAAACTGTCCTGATTATTTTATGTGTATAATATATCTTATCTCATCAACAAGATTTATTAATGGCAAAAACCATTTATTAAGCATCTTTATAAACACCTGAAGTCCAAGTATCGTACACCAAGCAATGTAAGTGCTCCAAAAATAAATAAATAAATAAATAAATATAAAAATCTGTGTGAAGCAGCTACAGTTAAATGAGTTTCTGAACAAGTAGTAGGAGTAGAATAAATCCTTAGGAGTTGGTGGGAGAGGGAAATGCAGCTCATAAACAAAGGACTAGATATATTTCACCATGAGCTATTTATATATGACCCTCAAATACCCTAGAAATTCTCTAAGCCAGTCCTTTCTCCCTTTACTATTTTGATACAGAAAAAAATTTTATACCGACACCTGAAGAATGATCAAAGCAGTCACAAATATTAATTAATAATAACTCTTGTTCCCGAACATATTAGCTTTTAAAGAGGGTTCTGCTCCGGTGAAGGTGTCATACACTAAATATGTAAAGACGAACTCCCTTTACTGACTTCAAAAACTAGTCCAGGCTGGTAAGGGAAGCAAAAAAGTACACATAAGCAAGTACTGCATACCCTCAGAAAGACCTGTTTAATCCATGGCCTTCGCTCATGCTACCAGTTCAAGGAGACAGCAGAGATTAGGAGGAAACTTATAAATTGTTCAGAAATAAGCCAACACTACTGGTTGTTCCTTGTCCTGAGCAAAGTAAACAAAACAGAAAAGCTTATCCACTTCAATCCTGATTGGTCCTTTATATTTCTAAGTCAACAATGGGGAATTCTTGACATTCAGTATTACCTGAACAAGTAGGTGGGAGTAAATGTGTGTTTCTTGCCAGACAGGAACTGACATTTTGAGCAGGGACCAGGATCAGTCTAGCCTAGGAGCTTTGTGCAAGAGCTTGCAATCTAAGCAAATGACTCAGGGATGGGGACACATTTGGTCTTACTCTGACACAGCTAAGACAGTCATTATTCTACCTTGCCCCTAAAGGCACTGGGGAAGGTGGCTTATCACTCAGCTCAGCAACTGAGTCATAGTATACCTGTCCCCTGCTCAGGATAGAAACAAAAACATTTTCTGCCTTTCTAGCTTCCTAGGTTAGCTACAGCGTTAACTAACCATCAGAGCTAGTAAGTTGCCAGGTACAACTGGGTATGCCCGACCCATCGCTGTCTTGGGGCTATATGGTTGGCTTTGAAAAGCAAAGAAAAATAATTCATAATGACCTGAAGTGCACTGTGGTTCTGTGGCACCCTGAACTTCATCCAACCTCTCTCTGAACTTGCCTCAGTTATCAGGGGTCTCAGCTTTATATCCTGAGATCAGTTATGTCCTGGATGGCTCTGCCAGCCACCTTACCCCAACACGGCACCCAAGCTCTGGCTCTTGACCATCACACTGAAGCCATAACATTTCACTCCAACCCCTTTTCCCATCTCAGAGTCCTTAGTTCCCATTCCATCTCCTGTCCCTGGCACTCAGGACGTGGTCCCTGACTCAGAAACAGAGAGCTATGGCCAGAGGCTCACCAAGAGCCTGCCCATCCCTGAGGAGCACGGGCAGGTCCTTTCCTCCTGTGTGGTACCTGGAGATGCTGTTCCTCTTCCTGGAAAGTCTTCTCTAACTGCTCCACTCTGGCCTGTTGCTGGGCCTGCTCTGCACACAGCTGGGACTGTAAGTCCTGTAGCTCCTGCTCCATTTTCACAATTTTCTTTGAGTTCCCCTTTTGGGTTTGCTTTTTCACCTTCAGGACAGCTACCTGTTTTTCCTGCATTTGTGTTTTCAGCTTCAGAATCCTGGACATGGTCACCTTGAACAGCTCCAAGCTGCTCTGAGATACTGAAGGGTTTGAGGCTTTCTGCTTCTTATGATGAAGCTCTATGACTTTTGCAGAACCAGGGTAAACATGAGCCTCTGTGGTCTTCTCACTTGGCTCAACAGAAGTCAACTTAGGATCCAAATATTCAGCGGGTTGACTGGCCACTTCACCTTTCCCATGAGACTTCACTGGTTGACCAGGTTCGCAAGACACTTTACTTATTTTGGATTTCAAATTTGAGGGGCCTTCAGCTCCAGGACCCTCTAATTCATCCAAACTGAATTTCCTTTTAGTTCTCAATCCCCTATTTTTTCCTGTCATCTGGTCATTCTTTGGGGCAAGACAAGGATACATCCTCTCCCGGTCTTCTTCAGTAACTTCATATTCATACTCTGCATTCTCCTTATTCTCCAGAGGTACTCCGAGCTGGATGTGGTCTCCCTTATGGATAGAATAGACCTTTAAAGGTTCTAAACGTTCTCTGTTCAGCCAAACACCATTCAGACTCTGGAGAAAGGGAAAGAAAGACGAAGTAAGCTTCATGATTTTCCTCCTCTTAACGGAATTTCTCTCCTGCTGCTGTAAAACCTTCTGCCTTTTCAGAAGGTAAACCCTTGAGAACAAATAGGAAAGGTTCATAAACCATCACCCTTAGAAGCAGCATTCTTCAAACAGCTTTGGCTTTTTACCTACATTTCACATTCATGTCTCCATAGAGAACTGCTCGTACAACAGGCAGGAATCACCTTATTACTGGCCAATGAATTACTCAAATAAATGCAGCAGCATTAAAAGAAACCGCAATTGAATAGTTCCTATGGACCTAAAGTGGGGGCGATGGCCCAAGACTGGAAAAATGGCTATTAGCAAAGGAAGCAGCATCTAACAATGAGGTTCAAAAAGTAGGTTTAGCCAGGAAAGTCACACAAGCACGGTCTCTGAATGTGGCCCCCACAACACATTGGTGAATGAGCAAAGCACCTTCCAGTACATATAAACCTAAAAAGAATGTATCGGTACCTCGTACTGGGGTCAAACTACAGGTGGGATCTAACCCAATTAACAGCACCAGGGGTCCACTGGGGAACACAGCACAGTGGCTAAGAGCTGGTGCTCTGGCCCAGACAGACTTGAGTTCACAGCCCAAATGTACCTTGGCTTTATAAGTTGCCTGGCCTTCAGTGATTTACTTAACCTCCATGTTCCGGTTTGTCTGCAAAACAGGGATAGTTTAATTCCTAACTCATACTGCTCTGTGAGGAATAAATGAAATAATACATGTAAGACACTGAGCACAGTGACTCACGTATAACAAATGCTTGGTAAATATTTACTTTAATGATTTAAATTAAAGCACAGTGTAGGAGTTGAGAGCATGGACCCTGGAGTCACACTGCCTAGACTTGTAATCTGGCTTCATCACTTAATAGCTGTGTGACTCTGGGTAACTTTCTTAACCTCTCCACACCCCAGTTACCACATCTATAAGTTGGAGGATAATAATAGACCTCCCTCATGGAGTTTGTGTAGATTTAATGAGATGACATATGTAATGTACTTAGAAAAGTGCCTGGCACATGGTAAGCATTATGTAAGTGTTCACTACTATTATTATGTTCTGGCGCAATCGACTTATCAACAGTCATTTCAATTCCGTGCTCACCATCTTGCAAGGTAAATATACCCAGTGCAAAAGTAGAAGATATGAAAACAACTTTTAGCAGCTGACTATGGAAAAGAAAACACGAGGGCACACATAAGTAAATGTGGGATTACACAGCATAGCCTATAAATGCAAAGGACTACCATGTAGAGCTGGGCTACAGAAGAGATGCTAAATAGAGATGACAGGTTCTAAAACAGACTTGAAACAAATGCAGGATTTAAAGTTTAAAAAGACAAGTGGCGGGGGGCGGGGGGGCGCTCCTGGCTGGCTTGTTCTGAAAAGCATGAGACTCACGATCTCAGGGTTATGAGTTTGAGCCCCACATTGGGGGTAGAGATTACTTAAATAAATAAATTTGGAAGGGAGGGAGGGAGGAAAGGAAAAGACAAGTGGGCATTTTAACCCATTTGAAGAACTTGTCTTTGGGAGACAGGCCAGAGATGAAGGTCACATGTGAACTTGGACTAAGACTATGTTCAAGTTGTAGCTACAGCTACCTCCTCACAGCTAGAAAAGATACCTGGTCAACCCAAATATGAGGGATGGAGGCTTGACCACAAGGCACAGAGAACTAAGACTAGAGACTGGATCTCAGCTCTGAATTGGTATTACGCCCTTATTTTTTATATTATGTGGCTGGAGGGGAGAGAGGAAGAGAAAAATGAACAAGATACATGCGGAAAGACTGACATTAACTCACTGCCTTGGGCCTAACCTGGCTTACTTGGCTAACCTTCTCCTAACCTCTCTATTCATATTCAGCCTGAGAAATTATGAGAGTGATCAGTTCTGCTGACTTCTGAAACAACACAGGCGGGAGGTGGGGGGGATAAAAGAAGGGGGAGGGAAGCCAAAAGAACCTGTTTGAGAACAGTTCTATAGCATAACAGTCGATTACAGATTATACACATGAAAAAGTCCTCAGGGAAAGGAATATGACACAGGAGGCTACCTACTGCCAAGGTACAGATATTTAAGAAAAATCTCAAAGACAAAGAGAAGGTTAAATAAAAGAAGGTTACAGAAGCAGCCTAAGTCTGGAGCAAATAAGGAACCCCTAAAAAATTGGGGCAGACTTTCAAGACATATTGCAAACCGTCTACTAGATCCTCTGCAGTAACCTGTCTCCTTTCAGAGCCCTTTATACCCAGAAAATAAACTCTCGATATTTTACCATCCTATTGTACCCTTGAATCCCTCTGTTTATCCGTTCACCACTCCTTGGTGACACCTAGTGGTATACTTTGGACCACAGCCCTGAGTCAGGTCTGTTCATAAGGCCACATAGAAAAGGTTGAAAATACCATGACTATACAAGAACAATTGAGTACTGCCCAGGATATGATCTTAAATGCACTGATTTAAATAAATCAAACTGTGTTCAAGCCTTTCTTTTTTCTTTTTTTTTTTTAAGATTTTATTTATTTATCTGAGAGAGAGAGACAGAAATAGCGAGAGAGAGCACATAAGCAGGTAGGGAAGGGAGAAGCAGAATCGCTGCTGAGCAGGGAGCCCAACACAGAGCTCCATCCCAGGACCCTGAGATCATGACCTGAGCTGAAGGCAGACATTTAACCAACTGAGCCACTCAGGCGTCCCAGTATTAGAAATTCTATACTAAAGCATAATATACAAACGTAAAAGTGTACAAATCATAAATGTACAATTAGATGAATAATCACAAAGTGAACATCTCCGTGTAACTACAAGGTTTAAAAAAAATTCCACATTCTCAGCATCCAGACCACCCCTCCACCCCTTAAGGCCTGCTTCCCTCTAGTCACTAAGCCCCTCCCCCCCCCCCATAGGGGGACTACTAGTCTGGCTTAACATCACACATTAATTTTGCCTAGTCTGGACAATTATATAAATGGCATCATATAATACATATTCTTTAGTGTTTGTCTTCTTTCACTCAATCTTGTTTGTGAAATTAATCCATGCCACTGGATACAGGAGTTCATTCACATTCTAATGTTTCACTGTAAAACTGTATCCACTCTTGATGAATACCTGGGTTGTTTCCTTGGTAGTGAAAATATTGTCAGAAGGTGTATATATATGTGCAACTGTAATAAATAATGACAAATAATTTTCAAAAATTGTTGTACCAATTTATACTTCTACCAAAAGACTATCTGCCCTCTATCCTTGCTAATGCCTGTGACTGTTGGTATTTAATTTTAGCCACTCTGGCGGGTATATAATCGTATTCCATTGTGGTTTTAATTTGCATTTCCCTGATCACTAATGAGGTTGAACAACTTCTCAAGGATATTGAGCATTTGGATATAATCTTTTGTAAAGTGCCTGACTCTTGCCCATTTTTAAAACTGGGTTATCTTTTTTTTCTTATTGATTTGGAGTTCTGTACTATTCAAACATAAATGCTTCACTGGTTATGTGTGTAGCAAATTTCTTCTTCCACTCTGAGTCTGCCTTCCCACTCTGAATGGTGTCTTTTGATGAATGGAAGTTCTTAATTTTAATGTGATAAAGCAGAATTTTTTTAAAAGAACCCTAGGTAAGCCCAAAAACTGGAAATGGGTTTGAGAGCCACTGTTCTAGCTGCTGGAAGACCAGAAGCTGAACAGTCCCAAGCAAGAAGGTTTGTTCACAGACAATCAAATTCACCAGAGACATTAAATGCCAGAGCCTTTAGAAGCATGAAGGTAGGAATCACCAGGGAGCAGACAAACAACAACATGAGAGGAGGAGAAGAATGAGAAACGTTCAAACAGCACGCCTAAGTCTGGAGGACTGAAGGCAAGCAAACCCACCCAGGCATTTCAGACTGACTCTGAAACAACCAATTTTCTGAAAGAGCTTGATATTAATATATAAGATGAGCTATCTGAAGAGCTTTTCAACTGAAATGTACACAACTACAACATTCTGTGTGTGCAGAGTCAGCAGTCCTCCAAGGTTTATTTTTTTTAAGCCAATTTAAACTAAAATTGCATTTGTTGCAATTTTTGGATCTGTACTTAAGCTTTCACTTTCTGGCCATTCCAGCATATAAGAGATAGCACTTAATGAAGAGAGAATGTAGTTCTGAGTTTTGAATTACTAGAAATCTCTACCTCTTGAAAAGACTTGGCAAGTGACTTCAAATATGACCATAACAATAATGTCCTGCACCTGAAATTCAAATCCTTCATCAGAAGAAGAGGACTACCAAGGCATCATGCCAGAAAGAAGTCACAAGTAAAGGAGCATCTGTTAAGGATAAAAAAAGGCAGGGGCGGCGGGGTGCTTTTACCTGTAAGAACAGTTGCTCCATCAAACACTCGAGTCACAGCTTCTCTTAAAAATCAGTTACCTCACAAATGGAATCAAAGCTAAGAGGCTTAAGCCAACAAAGACTTGGAAGAATCAGGAGCCTGCCTCTGCTCTGCATTATCTGTCTGAACCCTAAAAGAGGAGTCTCATGGTAACAACAGCCCTAGAAGAAAAGGTACATGGCAAATGCTGGAAAGCAGCCCAGAAGCAGTCATGATCTGTGGCTGGAGTGGGCTGTCTCTGTGTCCCTGAGGCTGATGTTCAAGGAACACTAAAATCAGTCAGCTGGTGGCTTCCCAACCTCTCAAAATCCACTATCCCATAAATGGAACACATCCATACTGCATATAACAAGGACAGAAGCATGAGAGAACTCACCTTTCTAATACTACAACCCCATTTCTCAGACAGCCAATTCTGATAAGGAAAGCACCTTTTCCTAAGGTGATCTGATATAAGCTATTGCAGGGCCTTTAAAACCTGGCATCTATGACTTAGATATGCATCATTAATTTTTTCTTAATCCTACAACTGGTACAGGTTTCCCCTGATGTTCAAAAAATAGAGTGTTCCCATGTCTCCTTTCTTCATAACCCAATGGTGTAAAGCAAAGCAATTATCATTAACTTATATGGAAAATTTTTTATTGTTCCCAAACTCAAAATATAACCTCTCATAGGCTTTTCTGCTACCTTAGGACATCACCTGCTAATGGATGCACAAAATAAATCGAGATTAAAGTACAGATGCTCACGGACACAGTTCAAAGCTATGGCACCTTGACGCTGAGATGCTGACTGTAGTTCCCTGGGAAAGAGCTTAGCAGGGCCACTCTCAAGGCTCTGGTGTGTGCTGCCTCTATCACAGCTCACTGCAAAACAAATGGTAAATACTATTTTTGCCTTTTTTTTTTTTTTTTTTTTGTAAAAATGAAAATCCTCTTCTGATTTCTTTTCATTAGCAAATACAGGCACCAATGCAGGTCTTTTGTAAAAGCAAAATGTAGGATAGGTAATGTGAACTTTCCAAAAGCAGGGCAAAACTATAGAGCAAATTAATGTACTTCATAGGTGTTTGACAATAGGACATAGCAGAGACTTATTTGAGTTGGAGCCCTGGCTCATGCACTCACTCAACCAGTCAGAAGGCCTGGGCAAGTCAATTTCTCTCTCTGGGTCTCTGATTCCTCTGTTCCCAGAAGAGGTTAAACTTGATCATCTCTGAGGCCCTCTTTACAGCACACAGATTCCCATTCTACTCCTAATGACTTGCCAAGAGTGCCAAACCAATTTACTTAGCACTCAGACCCTCTCCTTCAACATAGTGCCAACTTAACTTCATCCTAGTCAGGAAGGTAGTTTCTCAACAGCTTAAATCTAGCAGTTTTAAGAATGCAAAATGAGGCAGGCCTGCGGGGTACCTGTGATATTGTGAATTATAATAAGAAATACATATTTGGTCTTTATCCCAGTTTCTAGCACAGAGCTACTAAAAACTCTTAGAATTTCCCAAGTAGTGAGACAGAAAGTTGTCTGTTAGTATGTTAATGAGGCAACCCTGGTCCAGCCCCAGGTTACGTTAATGGTAGGGTCTATTTGCTAAGGGAAGCAAACCTATCATTAGAAGGTTGAAACTTCAGTCCCACCCCTCAACCTTCTGGGAGGAGAGAGGGGCTGGACATTGAATTGATCACCAATGCCCAAAGATTTAATCAACTCTGTGCTATGTAATAGAGCCTCCATAGAAACCCAAAAGGATGGGTTCAGAGAGCTTCTGGATTGGTGACTACATGGAGGTATTGAGGGAATGGCACACCCAGACAGGACATGAAAGCTCTATGCCCTTTCCCAAATACCTTGCTCTACACATCTCTTCTGCCTGGATGTTCATCTGTATCCTTTGTTCCTAGCCTTTCATAATAAACTGGTAAACATAAACAAATGTCTCCCTGAGTTCTGTGAGCCACTCTAGCTAATTAATCAAATCCAAAGGGGGATGAGGTCATTAGAACCAACTGTTTCCAGTTGGTTAGAAGTACAAGTAAACAACTTGGACTTGTGACTGGCATACCTGGAGCCTCTAATCTACAGCTGTTAGTCAGAAGCACAGGTGCTAACCTGTGGAATCCGACACTACCAGAAGATGAATAGCAGGACACTCAGCTGGAGCCTCAAGCGTTGTTTGGCGGTGTAAGGGTAACCCCTGCACTCACCCACCACACACACCTCAGAACTGGTCTCAGACCGTTTACTACCTTTCCTTCTAACAGAAACCTGTACAACCCTTCCCACCAGAGCAGAGTAAGATGGTGTCTGAAGACATTTCCTACTTCCTAATGACTTAGCTGTCAACATTCGAATTTCAGCACACAGTCTCTATTTCCACAGTACCCATGGGTGTGCTTGTGTATCTGCACTTTAGGTGCTTCCTAATTGCTGGGCTTTACACACTATTTCACTTCCCTTAGTATTCACACCAGACCAGTGCTTTTCAAATCTGTTTAAAGCAGGAAAGTCCTGTATTCAAAGGAAGTCTTCCTCAAGACATGAATATATAAAATGGACTTAAGAGGGGGTGGGAGTTTTGCTCTGATAGAAAGGTACTAGGAATGGAAGGAGCTAAGTGCAGTCAGCTCAGCTCCTTCCTCCTCCCAGTGCTCTAAACTATATGCGTACTCCAGAATATGCATCAGATTTTTCCCAAGGTCTCTGTACCTGTGACTCACAAAGGCCAATTCCTCCAGTAACTTAGTCTAGTTTCTGGAGCAGGACCTACTGCCCCAATTCAAGAGTTTCCTTCAAAGCAATGAACTTTTGTTCATGTCATTAGAAATTATTTTGGTATAACCTAATCTCTGGCAGCAGCATACAGAAATGGTTGTGGGGAAGACAACTGGGTGGCTAGGGGAGAAGACTTACTTTTGAACCTTTTAATTTTATATTCTGTATTACCTATGCAAAAAAAAAAAAAAAGGTGATTTAAAAATAAACAAAAATTTAGTAAAAGTCATTAGGCATCTGTAGATTCCTGTACCTTATTGTCCATAATTGTCCACTGGCCCTCGACATTCTGCTTCAAAACACAGTGGTTTCGGGAAATCATCAGAGGGCAGATTTTTGATACCAGCTGGTATGTGACACCAAATCCTCGCCCTATCGTCACCTAGGAAGACAACAACGTAAGAGACAATCAGTCATTTTGCTGAAAGGGAGGTCCTTTACAATCTTGTCAAGAAGCAATACTCAGGGGCACCTGGGTGGCTCAGTGGGTTAAAGCCTCTGCCTTCAGCTGAGGTCATGATCCCAGGGTCCTGGGATCCAGCCCCACATCGGGCTCTCTGCTCAGCAGGGAGCCTGCTTCCCTTCCTCTCTCTGACTGCCTCTCTACTTGTAATCTCTGTCTGTCAAATAAATAAGTAAAATCTTAAAAAAAAAAAAAAAAAGAAGCAATATTCACACATCCCGACTTATGAAACCAGACCCTCATAAAACCCATACTGCGTATCAGCTATCTCCTTCTGATACCACAGGAGCCACCAGGTAGAAAAAGGCAAGAAGTTCTGACAAGAAGAGACAGCTGAGTGAAGTTAGTCATGGAATGTCAGGATTGGAACGACCCTGAGTTTTCATCATGAGATGGAGGAATCCTTTCCACATACCCCATCAACTAGTCTTAAATGCTGCCAAGAACTACAGCCTCTATACAAGACAGTCCTTCCAGTTTTTCAATGGCCTTGATTTGGCATCTTTCTTCCTATAAATTCCATCCGTTGGTTCTGGCTCTCCCCTGAACACCATGAAAAAATCTCCAATACCCCTTCCACTTGACAGCTATATAGTATCCACCTAGTCTTCTCTTTTCTTGGCCCTATGTTCCCAGTTACTTCAAACTTAACTCCCATGACATAGGTTCGCATCCCTTTGCTAGCTTAATACATCTGTTAAGGGGCTCCTGGTTTATTTTTATTCCTAGATATCACATTTTAAAAAAATAATTTTTATAACACAGTCAAATTCAAGCATCACTTTCCCAGTTCTAGATATCATCACTGGGGCATATAAATTGCATTAGCTTTCACAGCAGATCTATCATGCTGTCAATGTATCCTCAGGCTTAGGAATGATTAAATTTCTTGGTCTAACCTTCCTCCAAGAATTGCTATGCTAAGTCATGTCTCTTCTGTCCTATACTTGACTAGTTGGTACATTTGGATTCGAGTGCAGGACCTTACATTGATTCCTATTAAATTTCATCTTGTTAGTTCAGCCTATCGCATGAGCTTGTCAAGACCTTTCTGAATTTTTAATCTGCCATCAGACATACTCAATATCCCTTCCAGCTTTGACTCATCCACCATATTGATATGAGGCCTTCTAAACATTCATTTAAGACACAGATATAAAGATTGAAACAGGAGGTAGCCAAAGGCAAAGCTCCCAGGGAAGCCTAGTAAACATTCCACTACACTATCTGGGTACACTTTTAACCAGTTGTAATTCAACCAAAAGTCTTTGGATCAAGTCCATATTTTCTATCTTATCCATGAGAACAGCACGAGAGCCTTGGAAAAAGGTTGCAAAGAAGCCTCAGTTCTTATCTGTCACACTTTTCTGATGGACCAGTCTAGTTTATAATAACCCTGTCAAGGAAGAAAATGAAATTCCCCTGAGATTTAGATCTTAGAATCCCCTGCTGCTTCTTTTTGGTGTACAAGCCACCTCTATAATGACCCATACCACAACCTTAGCTAAGAACAGTAAGCCAAATGGCCTGTGGTTTTCTAAAAGTTACCCATTTTGTTCTTTTTGAAAATCTTTCAGAATCATGCCAGTCCTCCTCAGTTCCTCAAAGACCATCATGACTCTCCTTGCCCCCAGTCAATGCTTCCCCTAAAACTGCCATCACAGTAACTGACACTAGCAACTGCTTAGCCCAAAACCCAGGAGCCATCTTTGATTTTTCTGTCCCACCTCCTCACATTCAAATCATCAGCAAATTCTACTGGTTGTAATTCAAATATAACCCAAACCTGTTCACTTCTCTCTATCTCTATGGCCAATACCTTAGTCCAAACAACCTGACCTCCTCCAGCTGTTTTTACTCTTGCCCTGCATTCCCTTACTCCGACCAACTTCATTCTCCACACAGCAGCTGGAGTGGTAATGCAAAATCTTTAAAACAGACCATTTCCCTTCTTTCCAAACTACATTAATGATCCAAACTTCCTTCCATAGCCTGTAAGGCCTGAATGTCCCAACCCCTACGGCTCTTTAGTCTTATCTCATATTACAGTCAGAAACACCACTACCTGAAGGTCTTTCCTCCAGTCCCCTCTACTTAGAACACTCTTCTGAGACATCTGTAGGGATGCCTTCTCATCTTTCAAGTTTCAACACCTCAAGGGCCTACCCTGATTACCCTAAAGTTGTTGCCTGCTCCCTCCCCCACCACTGCATTCCTTCATTTTGTTAGTATGCACTTACCACAATCCAAAATTATCTTGTTTCCTTTACCTACTCCCTACCCCTTACTAAAACATAAATTTCATAAGCAGGGACCTTATCTATCTTGTGTACCACTGTATTTCTGTACCTGGGACAGTGCTTAGTAAATATGTGTGAGTGAATAAAGGAATAAAGAGCTTCTGAGAGTCCTCCCAGATTCAAGGATGAGCACTTTTCAGGTCAGAAGTTGGAAACTGGGTTATTATCACTGGAAACTATAGTGCAGCAGCCAGGAACTCTTACAATTTGACTTAAGTTCTTCAGTTCTTTTTTTTTTTTTAAGATTTTATTTATTCATTTAATAGAGGGAGAGTAAAAGCAGGCAGAGCAGCAGGAAGAGTGGGAGGGAGAAGCAGGCTCCCTGCTGAGCCAGGAGCCAGATGTGGGACTCAATCCCAGGACCCTGGGATCACGACCCAAGCCAAGGGCAGCTGCTCAACAAACTGAGCCACCCAGGCATCCCAGTTCTTCAGTTCTTTGAACAGTTTGCCAGAAATGCCATTTACTATCCAACTTCTCCTGAATATATCTATATTATATATTTAAAGGATATTTAATTACATATATATAAATTTAAAGGATAAGTCTATTTATTTATTTATTTATTTATTTATTTATTTATTTAAGAGATACATATGGAGCCTGGGTGGCTCAGTCGTTCAGCATCTGCCTTCAGCTCAGGGCACAATCCCCGGGTGCTGGGACTGAGCCCCACATCTGGCTCCCTGCTCAGCAGGGAGCCTGCTTCTCCCTCTCCCTCTGCCTGCTGCCCCCCCTGCTTGTGCTCCCTTTCTCACTGTGTCTCTCTCTAATAAATAAATACAATATTTTAAAAAATAAAGGATAAAAATGAAATGTTTAGGGGTGCCTGGGTGGCTCAGTGGTGAAGCCTCTGCCTTCCACTCAGGTCATGATCTCAGGGTCCTAGGATTAAGCCCAGCATCGGGCTCTCTGGTCAGCAGGGAGCCTGCTTCCCCCCCCCCCCCTCCCCCTCCCCCCCCCTGTCTACTTCTTGTCAAAAAAAAAAAAAAAAAAAAAAAAAAAAAAAAAAAAAAAAAGGAATGTTTAGGGGCACCTGGCTGGCTCAGCCAGTAGAACATACACCTCTTGATCTCAGGGTCATGAGGTCAAGCCCCAGGAGAGGCATGGAGCCCACTTAAAATCACTTATTTATTTATAAAATTTTTTAGAGATGAAATGTTTAAGGGTTTATCTGTCATCCTGGAACAGTTAAGAATTTCCATGTAGGTAGCTTTCTTTCTTTCTTTCTTTTTTTAATTTGAAAGACCGCTGAGCATGGAGCCTATAATGGGGCTTGATCTCATGACCCTGAGCTGAAATCAAGACTCACCTGCCTAACCAACTGAGTCACCCAGGTACCCTGGTAGCTTTATTTCTAATAAAGGAAGTACTCCACAGGCCATTTTAATACTTGAGAGGAGACAGCCAGGTTGCCATTGAGAGCTGTCTGGATAAAGTATTGCAGAAAAGGGAGATGAGTGCCTTTTTCTGAAATGGTCTCCTACAGACTCTGAATCCAGGGAAGTAAGGAACCACTCTTTTTTGTCGTTCCCTTTATAGTCTGGTCCTACAATTTACCTAGGTACACCAAGGTTAGAGTCTGTGGTGTGCTTATCCAGATATTTCAGCATTATTTGCACATAAAAGTAAATTTCCCATGGGAACTGAGTGCCAACAAACCACCTATGCAAGTGTTGGGGGCTGTTCCTATTTACAACGGTTTTGCAAGCCATTGTTCTTACCCATCTTGGTTGCTAGCTCATTTCTCCTGGGCATGATTCCTATTCTTTCCCAGATGGCCAGCAAATACTCTAGAACCATCCTTTCCCTTTTCCAAGACCTTAGGGCAAAAAAGCTTCATGAAAACCAAATACAAAAAAAGAAAAAGAGAAAAACAAGAATAATATGGTTCTTCCCAAAGACCTAGATACCTGTAAGACCTAGATAATTCACAATACATCTCTACCTAATTTGTTTTTCCCCCAAACTCTCTGGATTGGTTCAAGAAGTTTAAGGACAGGGGTGGCTGGCTGGCTCAGTTGGTGGAGCAAGCAGCTCTTGATCTCAGGGTCCTGAGTTTGAGCCCTACTTTGGGAGCAGAGATTACTTAAACAAAAACAAAAACAAAAACAAAAACAAAAACAAAAAAAGGCAAACGAAAGGCCTCTTTGGGGGGGAAAAAAGGAAGTTTGAGTACACCCATTCAGACAGACAATTTACTGCTGTATTCCCACCAGTGAAATGAGAAGAACGTTGTTTTATTCTTTTATCTGGGAAATAGGAGACTTTGAGGGGTACTGGAAAGGCAGGAAACTGATTCTGCTGCTATAACTAAATCATATAAGTACACCTCCTAAATCTTGTGCACACCACCTTGTGCTATGGTTTCGGGCCCACTAAAATAAGTTAGACTTCATCTCTTGTCTTAATTCAGACCTCTCTTCATACACACTGCAGGCTATGCTCCAACTACTTCCTAAAACCAACCCTGCAGACACCCAAGCCTGGCAGGTCTCTTAAACTGCACCCCAGGCAAGCCAGTCTTCCTACTATGTCTTTATCATTCACTTTGGTTTGGATGTGTCTCTCCCCACAGAGGTGGCTCGACACAAAATTATCCAAAGGTTTAAAATACATGTAGGAACACTTTACAATTCCTCTTACTTTTGCTACAGGGGCTTTAATTCTTTTTGCCCCCAACTCCTATTTCCACTCCCAGTGCTATCAAGCTATTCAGAAGTAATGAATTAGGCCACATCAACTGAATATGAAAGAATGTTCACAACTGACTAAGTACTTTATAGGGCTGTGTGTGAGTGTGGGACACTTGCAGGGCTCAGATTAAGTAATACTTACAAAAGCCCAAACCCAATACAAAATAGGGAATAGCTACTAATATTTAGGTGTAAATATCTTCATTTGTTAAGCTTCCCAAAGGTAAATGCTTTTGGAAAAAGCCAGGCAGGGAAAGGTCAATGTTCAAGCTAAAAGAATGTGTGCTGAGAGGTGCCTGGGTAGCTCAGTTGGTTGAGCATCGAGCTGTCAGTTTTGGCTCATGTTATGATCTTGGGATTGTGGAATTGAGTCCTGTGAAGTGGGATAGAGCCCCATGTCAAGTCTGCACTCAGCAGGGAGTCTGCTTCAGATTCTCTTCTTCTGCCCTCTCTCCAATGGGCTCTCAGTCTCTTTTTCTAAAATAAATAAATAAAATCTTAAAAAAAGGGGCGCCTGGGTGGCTCAGTGGGTTAAGCTGCTGCCTTCGGCTCAGGTCATGATCTCAGGGTCCTGGGATTGAGTCCCGCATCGGGCTCTCTGCTCAGCGGGGAGCCTGCTTCCTCCTTTCTCTCTCTGCCTCTCTGCCTACTTGTGATCTCTCTCTGTCAAATAAATAAAATAAAATCTTAAAAAAAAAAAATCTTAAAAAAAAAAAAAAAAAAGAAAGAAAAGAATTTGTGCCTAATCTGGACTCCAGGCACTGATACCTGGATAGAAGAGAGATTTGGGGGAAGAGGTGTCTTCCTGCTGTTCTTCAAATCACAGCAGCCAAGGAACCATTTAAAACTTCCTAATCTAGCAGTTAAGGCTGGACCGGACTACCATCTCTGACTTGGGGAACTACTGTTCTAGGACAGTACTAAATAATACATGTCTTGGCACTTACTGTACAGCCTGCATGGCTCTCTCAGATCGTTTCACTGTATAAAACTGTCTTCCCCATCCAAGCAATAAACTCTCTCAGGGCAAAGTCGCTATTATTTGTCCCTCTCATAATACACCAAAAAGCATAAATAATAAATATCTGGGAGACTGAACTGAGACTACGTAGCTTATAGAAAAACCATATAATTAAACATATATAATAATCAAAAGACTACTTTATTTTTCATACAAACTATTTCCAAAACCCAAGTGGTTTCCAGTCACCACCACAAGCTGGTCCCTGATCCATCCGGCTCTCCTTCCAGAGCGGACAGCACTCCAACTCGCTCTGCTCCCTCTTCTATCACTCTCTCTAAAGCACCACACCAGCGGCCTCCAACTGGAACCGTGCCTCACCCTTCCTCTTTTTCCTTTTTTGCATTCATGCATTAGAAAACATTACAAGCGACCTCTGGAGAAGACAGCTCTAGTATTTCTGAATCCCTACCCCCAACCCACCTCAGGGGGTGCCACTCGGCCGGTACCAAGACTCACAGGATAAAAATGGACCCTCCCAAAGCGTCAATTTTCAAGAGTTTTAAAGGAAGACATTTTTACATTAATATTTACGGCTTTTAGAAGGACATGGCCTAACCTCACAGTCTTTCTCAAAAGAAACTCTAGAAAGTTCATGCTTTTCCGCTCCCACCCCCCACCCCGGACACCGGGCGCTTCGGGATTCCGTGTGGAAGTTGGAGCAGCTCCGCCGTCAGAGCCGGACACCACAGGGCTCCGTCCGATCCAAACAGGGGCTGTCTCAGTCCCCTCTCCAACCCAGTCGTCTCCTTCCCCTCCAAACGCTAGCAGGTCCGCACATCTTCCACGCCCACCCCTCGCCCAGCCCCTCCAACAGCTCCTTCCCGCAACCCTGACTCCCGCCCGAACTCGCACGGCAGGCCCAGGCCTCTCTCAGAGGGGCCATCTTTCCTCCCGAGCAGTCCCCACGTCCCCCCTTCAAACCCCTAGCCCCCCCCCCCCCCCCCCCCAACCGCTCGCACCAGAACCCCTTCCTCCTCTCCCTCAGGAACCCCTCTTCACATCTCTCCCCTCCCGCCGGCTCCCACCTCCTCTCTTCCATTCATCCCTCCCGCCCGGACGCCCCCTGACTACCTCCCGGCCCTGCTTCCTCCAACCCCCTCCTCCTGCCCAAGGACTCCTCCCCCTCACCTCGTTTCCGTCCTCCAGCAGCAGCCATTCGGCGTTCATCCCTACCCGCCGCAAGCACCAGCTTCGGCCACCGGCGCGGTCTCCCGTGACCAACGAGCCGGGCTCCTCCATAGCCCACTCAGCCCTGGGTCGCCGTCAGCACAGAGCGAGACCCCCGCCCGGGTTCCCGCCGCCTCTCAGGCTTGTCGCCGGCGCCATACCTAAACAACAGACAGAAGCAATCGCTACGCGCTCGCGATCGATGTGAACACCCGCTCGGGCTTCGCGCCCCGCCCGCTCCGCCAGTAAACTGGCGTCACTGCGCCTGCGCGAAGGAGGCGGTGGCGAGGGTGGCACAGGTGTGCGGTGTTTTAGGCCCAGGTGGACCAGGGTTGTCCGGAAGCCGCTTTTCTCCAGAACCTCCACCCGAGTCCTAGCCGCGGGTAGGTGGAATCTCTCTTACCTTACTCACCCCCACCTTTTGAATTTTGATTTTGCGGGGCGCCTGGGTGGCTCAGTCCTTAAGCGTCTGCCTTGGGTTCAGGTCATGATCTCAGAGTTCTGGGGTCCAGTCCCGCATGGGGCTCCCTGCTCAGCCCGCAGCCCACTTCTCCCTCTCTCACTCCTACTTGTGTTCCATCTCTCGCTATGTCTCTTTCAAATAAATAAAAATTTTTAAAAATATATATATATTTTGCTTTATGATGAGTTCCATGTTACCTGAAACTTTAACCAACTTTAAAGCAACTTTAAACTTGTGATAATTTAAAAATATGTTAAGTCTGGGGGCACCTGGCCGGCTCAGTCAGTAGAAGAGACACTTGATCTCTCGCTGTGAGTTCAAGACCCACCTTGGGTGCAGAGCTTACTTAAGAAAAGAGGAAGCGAGTGAGCACAAAATGTGTTGAGACTTCCTAAATAGCATCTGTTTTGCATGACATCCTTTTACTACAGAATTTTTCAAAACTTATATTAGATAAATCTATGGAGGCAGAAATCAGTTATCTGGGGCAAGGCGTGGGAGCCAGGACTAAAGGCAGAACAGACATTAAAAAATTTCGGAAGGTGATAGAAATGTTCTGAAATTGGATTGTGGTGATGATTGCACAATTATATACATTTACTGAAAAGTCCTTGAAGCATTACATACACTTCCATTGAACAAATTTTATGGTATGTAAACTATCCTCAATAAAGCTATTAAAAACACCACCACCACCTGAAATTATTATTATTTTGGGGGGGGGGGGGTCCCTCCAGCATAATGTGGTAGCTGTTCCCTGTAGAGAGTATCTCCATGATAACTCAATACCCTCTCTTGTCTTTTCCATTTTCCAATACCTGGTTAACAATTTTCTTAAATTCTGTCAGGGGAAATATATATACTAAATGAATTATACAAAGCACAACAGCAAAGGGCTAACATTGAGAACAAAGTGCCAAGAACTAGGCCAAGCACCCTACATACTTTATCTTATATGCTCCCCACAAACGCTATGATGACAGTGATTACAACAATAATTCTTATTTTAAGGTTGATAAGAAAAGAAGCACAGAGAGGTTTAGCAGTCTTCTCCAAGGAACACGTTAAATGGTAGAGTAGAATACAAATTCAGTTCTAATTTCCTAATCATAGTTGCAACCCCAGCCTGGAGTTTTATCTGTGTGATGTGGTCAGGTCAAGAATTTCGGCCTAAGGGGCACTCAGCTGGTCAAGCACGTGACTCTTGGTTTTGGCTCAGGGCAGGAACTCAGGGTCTCCACACTGTCTCCAAGCTCAGCATGGAGTCTGCTTGTCCCTCCCTCTCCCCCTCTACTCTTCCCCAACTCCCCCTCAAATAAATAAATAAATAGATAAATATCTTTAAAAAGAAAAAGAATTTCAGACTATGATGTCAAAGAGGGTCAGGAAAATGGGTGGGAGCCACAACTGTACTCATGCAAATGCTTCCCTAGGCTGTGGATTATATGTCTCTTGGTGCCTCCATCCCCCACTTAGCATTCCATCCAGGAACAGCAAGTGCATCCAGAGGCTATCGTGACATTGCATTGACATGTCCACTTAGGCTCCTCTTGGCTGTGACAGTTTCTCAGAACCTTGTTTTTGAAGACCTTGACAGTTTCAAGGAATACTGGCCAGGTATTTTGTAGAATGTCCCTAAACGGGGATTTGTCTGATGTTTTTCTCATGCTTAGACTGGGTCTATAGGTTTTAGAGAGGAAGACCATAGAGGTAAAATGTCATTCTCATCATATCATACTGAGGGTACATACTATCAACATGAATTATTTCTACTGATGTTAATCTTGATCATCTGGCTGAGGTAGTGTTTGTCAGCTTTCTCTTCTGTAAAGTTCCTTTCCCCTTTTGCAGACTTTGCTTTTTGGAATTATCACCACACACAGCCTACACTTAAGGAGTGGGGAGTTGAGGTGCCTGGGTGCCTCAGTTGTTAAGCATCTGCCTTCAGCTCAGGTCATGATCCCAGGATCCCAGGATTGAGCCCTGTGTGGTGCTCCCCACTCAGCGGGAGGCCTGCTTCTCCTCTCCCACTCCCCTTGGTTGTGTTTCCTCTCTTGCTGTCTCTGTCAAATAAACAAAAAAATTATAGAAAAAAAAAGGAGTGAGGAGTTCTGCTCCACTTGCCTAAGAGCAGGGTATCTACATAAATTGCTTACAATTCTTTTGCATTGGAGGGGCACCTGGGTGGCTCAGTGGGTTAAAGTGTGTGTCTCACTCTTGGTTTCAACTCAGGCCATGACCTTAGGGTCAAGATCGAGCCCTGTATCAAGCCCAGCATCAGGTTCCATGCTCTGAGGGGAGTCCGCTTCCCCTCTCCTCTTGCCTCTGTCGCTCATTTCCCCCCACTCGCCCATTTTCTTTCTCTCTCTAAAACAAATCTTAAAAAAAATAATAATAATTCTTCTGCATGGGAGATTTATCTCTTCTCCCCAGTTATTCATATTGGTATTGACTAATGGATACTTATTTTATACTTTGCTTTATAATCCAATACCACTTTATTTTATTGCTCAAATTGTTCCTAACTTTGGCTACATTGTCCCTTTGACATACTTGCATCATTGTGCTTTATAGAGCATACCCTTACTTTCTGGCACAAGATGTTCTAGGCCTAGAGTCAACCAGTTCTCAAGGAGCCCTGTTTCCTTTTATTGGGAAATGGATTTGTTATTCCATTGGGAAATGGAATTAGAAACCAAGCCTGGACCCTAAGTGCGCTTGTTGCCACTGTTACTGCTCCTAGGTTCTCTCAGCTGACAGGGAAGTAAATATTTGTATGAATACTAACTTCTACATATCCCTGTATCTATGAATGTTTAAAATGTATGTATGCACTTATGTTGTATGTAGGTATGTATGTGTGTAGTAACACATATATCTCCATTGGTAAGCTCAATATATGCATACAGATGGCTTACTACTCGAAAGCATTACCACCTCGCCCCTGGATTGTTCAGATCATCCCCCTACCCTTGCTTATCTGTAACCTTCGACTCTAAAACTGAAAAAGCCTGGCTCCCACCATAAGCCATCCATTTATCTAATCATCATTGCCAGTATACATACAGTGTTTTCAGAATTGTTAACCCCTACACTTTATGGCAAACACTTCATGAACTAGAATGCACTACTTATGCCCAGGTCTTTGACTTTTAGTCTTACAGACTTCACTCATTTCCAAAGTTACTTAGGTGCCACCCTTTCCCCCTACCTACTTCAAAGAAGTTATTTCATAGATTCTTTTGTCATGCTCTGCATTCTCTCTAGGATCCCCTGACCTCCTACAATGATCTTTTAAAATTCATAGACATTAAGGCTCACTTTGTAAAGTTCCATGGGTTTTGGCACATGTGTACTGTCAAGCATTATAGTATCATAGAGAATAGTTTCATTGCCCTAAAAGTCTCCTGTGCTTCATCTTCTTGACCCTCCCCTATACCCTGTTCGTTTTATTTTACAACATATCCTAGGAATCACTCCATTGCAGGACAGATCTATATTCCTCCGTCCTCTTTGCAGCTGTGTAGTACTCTGTTGTGCAGAAGTACCCTTGTTTCTTCAACCAGTCCTTGAGTGATACACAGTTTGGCTCTTTCCAATCTTTCGTTACCACTCATGGCCCTACAGTGAATTAGTAGTTACTATTTATGAGTACCTATTATATGCTTCTTATATATTACCTTACTTGATCCTCACTACCATGCTGCCAGGTAGCTCCACTTACCTATGAGGAACCTGAGACAATTGGGTTGCACAAGATCTCCCCACCATAAGCTTCTTGAGAGTGATGTCTTATTTTCAGTTGTATTCCTGACATTTTTATTGACTGACTAAATGTAACTCAGTTCATTAATGGCAGTCCTGGGAACTGAAGCCAGAGTTGTGAGCTTTTACCTGTCTAGCCCCAAAGGCTGTACTCAATATGGCCCAGCAGTGGTCTTTAAGGTGGACTGGCCATTTCCAGAGAGTATACAAGATGAGCCATTTGCTTGTGGGAAGGATATATTCGGGTATCTACTTACGTTTTTATCCCATCCTTTTAAAAAAGTCCACTTTTGTGGATATTTTATACTTACATAAAAGGACAACACAGAGGATATATAGACTTTATACAAATAAATAAATATGCATATGTTGGGCTGTATCCTCAGCCCTTCTATTGTTGCTAAGAGTGCATGATCAAAATAGTTTGGAGATACTGCCTTCCAAGATTTGGGGGTTTTATTAACTCTGTCTCCCCTGTTTATTCCCCATTTTTAAAAAAAGATTTTACTTATTCATTTAATTGACAGGAAGAGAGAGAGATAGTGAGAGAAGGAACACAAGCAGGGGGATGGGAGAGGGAGAAGCAGGCTACCCGCCAAGCAGGGAGCCAGATACGGGGCTTGATCCCAGGACCCTGGGATCATGACCTGAGCCAAAGGCAGACACTTAACAACTGAGCCACCCAGGCACCCCTGTTTATTCCCTTATAATGGTGAATCTCATCTTGGGGCTGTCCCCCAGCCCCCTAGGACAAGTAGCAATATCTGGGAGCATTGCATTTTTTTAATTGTCCTGACAGGGGCAGGGGTGCTACTGCCCTCCAGTGATGAGAAGCCAGGGATGCTGCAAACATCCTACAGATCACAGGACAGCTCCACAACAAGCATCATCCAGTCCCAAATGCCAGTAGTGGTAAGGCTGAGAAACCTTGCATTATACCCATCTCAAGAGGGAACATGGAGGGGAAAGAGAGAGCAGATGCAGGGAAGGAAGTAGGGGTGTTTATTGTATCTGTGGGTCTGACACCTGTCTCACTACATACACTCAATTAATGTGAATTGAACAGAATGTTAGAAAGGGTTGACAGCAGAAAGGCTTGGGAAGTGGGAAAGGAAAAAAAGAGGAGGAGGAGGAAGCACAGGGCAGGAAGAAGGGAGGGAAAGGGAGGAGAGAACCATGGAAAGGCAGACTGTTTTCCAAGATAATTACAAGATCTCCCATCCCACACACTCTTACAACAGGACACTGACACTCCTCCCATTGGGAGATGGCATCTACATTTCCTCCCCTAGAAATGTGGGTGGGCATGCAACACCAGCAGAAATGATGTCATGCCATAAAAGATAATATGGCTTCCACCCAGCCTTTTTGGGATGCTCTTGGAACACAGTCCCCACTAGGAAGTGGAGAGAACAAACACACAAATGGGCCACAAGTAGATGTTCTGGCAAACAGCTCCAATCAAGGTCCCACCTGATATCCAGCATTGACTGGCAGACATGGGAATGAAGGTGTCCTTAGATGATAGCAGCCCCCAGTAGTGAGTCACCCCTAGCCTTTGAGTCTTTCCAGCTGAAGCTCCAGACCTTGTGGAATAGTGATCCCTGAATTGTCACCACTGTTGTGCCCCACCTGAGCTCCTGCCCCAGAGTCTGTAAGCATAATACAATGGTTGTGCTAAACCACTTAGTTTTGGCATAGTTTGTTCTACAGCAGTACAGAACTGGAACAGGAAAGGTGTGGGGGAGGGCAGTTGGACAGTCATTGGTTTATCTGTTTCTATATTAGTTAGGGCAACACTAGCTGCTATAACATACAAACCCCAAGTTTCAGTGGTTGAGCACAATAAAAGTTTATTTCTTACTCACTTAATTGTCCACCGGTGTTCCTGGACAGCCTTTCACTGAGTCGTTCAGGAACTCAGACTTCTTTTATCCTGGAGGGCTTAGAGTCCTCAGCGGTCTACAAAGCAAACCAGGGGAAGATAGAATGGGGAAGGCACACCAGCTTCTTAACTGTCTTGTCCCCTGTGTGACATGCGTTTCCCTGGGCTCACATTTTCTTAGAAAGAACTGGTCACATGACCCCACCTAGCTCCAAGACAGGTTGGGGAACCTAATCCCTGGCTGATCAGCCAGTTCCCAGGAACTACTCTATTCCTTAGAAAGGGGAGCATGAATTTTGGTGGACAGCTAGGTCTCTCTGGCAGACTTTAGAACACGTGCTAATGAACAGAAATGATGATCATAACAAAGCCCTCTCTTCCTCTTCCTCTCTCCCACTTCCTTTCTTTTTATCTCCCCAGAATAGAGGTGGCGGGAAAGGGTGGAGTATAAGCGATCACATTTTGCTCATTCTGTGGCTTTTGTGTAAGGTCAGCCCTTAGATGAGTGGGAAACTTAGAGGCTCCTGGCAGTGGAGGTGTGTGGCGTTTGGAGCCCGGTTGCCTGAGTTCGAATCCTAGCTCAACTACTTACTCGACAGGAGATGTTTGGCAGGTTACTTGTCTTCAAACCTCAGCTTCCGCATTTATAAGAGAAGGGCGATGATAAGGGTAACACTCAACTTGTAGGATTGTTAAGAGGACTAATCTGGTGAATTCCTATAAGGTAGTTTTGCTTGGTACGTAGTTAGTACCTAATCACTGTGAGCTATGATTGTAGAAGGATGGAGCACCAGCGGCTGCAGAGGCCACGTCCAGCAGGTATAAAGTTTCACTCCCTGGGTCTTCTCTATGTTCTCTGGTCTAAAAGATAGAAAACAAGGTGTCTTCTCCTCCTTAAATTGGTTTATTATAGAGTTAGAAATCCCTTCAATCAATTTTAGACTTCTATTACCCATCTGTAAGCAAGATGGGTTTTTAAAAAAACATCTAAAGCAAATAGTTTTCTCTGTGAGCAAGGGTTGATCCATTTTGGTGGCATGGCTCTGCCCATTGATTTGAAGCGTGGTTCCCCTCAGTGAGGTTCAATAGAGGTGAGGCAGAACTTTTTCTTATTATGTTTTCAAAAGATCGAGCAAAGAAAGGACTCTTGATGTAGCATCTCTAGCGAAGTCCTTTGTTTCTTCTTTGGTACTCTCTAATCCTGAGATCACAGGCCGACTTTTCAATAGACTGTTGCATTTTGTCATCTTGGGGGTGGGGTGGGCAGTGAACACAAATGGGTTCTCTAGACTTGGAGGATTTCAGCGTGTCTGGGGGGAGGTAAGATCCCGGATGAAGTGATCCAGCCTTGGGGTGTGTGTGTTGGGGGGGGCGGTTCATGGCTCCACATTCTCACTCACTCTTCCTTTTTTCTTACTCATTTTTTTTAAAAAGATCTTATTTATTTATTTGACAAAGAAAGAGAGAGCAGGAGCGCACAAGTAGGGCGAGCATCAGAGGGAGAGGGAGAAGCAGATTTCCCACTGAGTTGGGAGCCCAGAACGGGGCTCAATCCCAGGACCCTGGGATCATGACCTGAGCCAAAGGCAGATGCAAGGCAGATGCTTAACCAACTGAGCCACTCAAGAGCCCCTCTTGTTTCTTACTCATTCCATCATCTCTTCTCTGCCCATCCCCAGCTGTAAGACTCTGCGCTGAAGGAATCAGGGAACGACGCCTTTTATTTTTGAAAGGGAAATGTTTTAGAAAACCAGAAGTAAGTGAGGAGGGAAAAGGGGACCATCTGCTTTGGGCAGCTTGTGTATTAAGTGCTATTTTGTGTAAACAAAGCGCTTTCAGTACACAGTTGTAAGATATTTCTGATACCTTTAATCAGGTTTATTATATTTTGGAAGTAGGTATAATGAGTCATCAAGTTCATTCTATTCTGGAGATAGCTTAATCAGTAATTAAGGTGGATGTTTCAGGGTGCCTGGGTGGCTCAGTTGGTTGGGCGACAGCCTTCGGCTCGGGTCATGATCCTGGAGTCCTGGGATGGAGCCCCGCTTCGGGCTCCCAGCTACATGGGGAGTCTGCTGCTCCCTCTGACCTTCTTCCTTCTCATGCTCTCTTTCATTCTCTCTCAAATAAATAAATAAAAGGTGGCTGTTTCAGAGGTCCGTGAAAGTAGTACTGGAGGAAACTACTACATTCCTTTTTGGCTGGGCCTTGGGCTGTTACTTTAAGCGCCTGCATCCTTTAACTTGCCAAGGATCAGTACCCACTTCAAATATTTATTACCTGTCTGATTTTATTGAGGAGGAGAGGGAGGGAGGAAAGGAGAAGATAGGCAAGACGGAGGGAAAGAAGGCTGTGGGAATCAGGTATCAATAATTACTGCCTTGTTTTCTTCTCCTTACAGAGCTGGCTTCAGGCTGTTTATTTTGCAACTAATACTTGGTATCAGGTGCCTAATATAAAATAAGCTTGGGGTGACTTACAACTGAATCCTATCACCCTGCGCTGGCTATTTTTGGACTACAAAAAACATAGAAATCTCTAATTCAATTCACCTTTGTCTAGAGTTGGGGAATGGTGGGGAGGGAGTGGGAATGTTTCTTACACAGAGAACCTTGAGTTCTATAATCCAAGGTTATAATGCAATTCTCATCACATTTTTTTGACTTACAAATTTATTGCATTATCAGCTGTGATATTTATTATTCAGGACTTGTTGAAACGTGCTCAAGTTTATTTCAGCTAGCAGCAGGCTTCTCTCTCCCATTTCAGTAGTCACATGCAGAGCTGTGTTTTTCAAAATTCAAGTTAACACTCAGTAATGAGCCTTGATCAGCATTTTTGAAAAGTGGAATACAACAGAACAGGTCCTAGGCCAGCACACAGATGAAGGGGACATACTGATCGTGAAACATTCATTATTTGTGTGTCTGTGTTTGTTCTGTGCTGGGCTCAATGTAAAACGTGTTTTCAACTGTAGGTTGTGGACGAAAACCTTCCGAGGATTTCTGGTGTTAGACAAGGTGGGGTAAGCCCACTGAAATCTCTCTCTGCCACTAATGATGACCAAAAATGCTGGACAAAATAGAACTACCTGAGAATTCTGAAAAGTAAACAAGCAGGCAAATTAGGGAGAGACACAAAGCTTGAAGAAACTATCCATAGGGGGTTAGTTTCTCAAAATATTTCCGTCTAGTCTTACAGCTTTGACTTGAGAGGTGCTCCCAGGTAAGGGGGCCTCGCAGCAGCAGAGGCAGCAAAAGATGAGAGACACCTAAAAGAATACCTGGATACCAACCAGTCCAGTGGGCATCCAGTTAGACTAATTCTGACACCACCTGGAACTAGCACAGAACCACAAGGGCTCAGTCCCTAAAGACTGCCCCTACTTCAGATGCCAGTCCTATCCCCCAGGTTGTCACTGCTATACTGACCAATTGGCTCTAACTTGGGGGGTTCCCTTAACCCCTTCCTTGGGTTTGATAATTTTTTTTTTTTTTTTAAAGATTTTATTTATTTATTTGTCAGAGACAGAGGGAGAGAGAACGAGCAAGCACAGGCAGACAGAGAGGCAGGCAGAGGCAGAGGGAGAAGCAGGCTCCCTGCCCA